>NW_028288541.1:1665130-1998157 GCF_059628265.1 Tinamus guttatus | reverse complement strand
TATCCTTCATCAGAATGCATTAATACTATAAGCTGTCTATCCTCTGTTTGGCAGATGTAAGTTACAAACTTGTCATAAAGCTATAATCTGAAATACTAAATCTGAAATCTGTTTACAGTTAGAGAAGAGCATGAATCTGCAGAAGATGCAAATGAAGATGAGCCTATTAAAATTAAAAAGCGCAAGTAAGTTTTGGGATTTCTTTTGTTTTGTTTTCCAATGCTAGGTGGTCTGTGCAAACTGAATTTTCCTTGAAGCAGTGCCTCTACTGTTGCGCTCAGCAGGGTAATAACATGAATGAGATAGCAAACACACTTTTCACTTTTCTGCTATTTTACGTGAGCAGATGAAATATTGTGTATTCCTTTGAGGGGATTGAAAATACTATGTAGTAGAAATAGCATCATTTTTTGAAATCAGAATCAAAATCAGAAATCAAAATAAGTACAGAAGTAGTGTGTTCATCTCAAGGAATTTTTTTCAGTGTGGGTTACCTTACAATTTTTCCTTATGATGCTTATTGTTTGTTCAGTTCTGACAACAAAAATATTGTTAGCAAAAAGCCCAACCATCTAGATTTTTGTATCAATTATTCTGTAAAAGGCTTGAGTTTATTCTGTTATAAAGAATTGTGAATCTTGTTTAGTTCTTTTGGCATATGTTACCTATTGAAAGTGACACACATCACTTCATCGTAAGTCGCTTGAACCAACTCCTTTAAAAAGTAGATTTACTGTTTTGTTAGTTCTTTGTGTCTTCAGGTGTGATTGTCAACTTAGTTGCACTTAGGACTCCAGGAGATTGTGTTTGAGGCTGAGCATGTTTACTGTTAGTAAATGTGCATTAACAAACAAGGCACTTTTTTTCAGAAATGCTTTTATAGAAAAAGTATATTGTGTTCTGGCATTTCGTGCTGTGGTGGTTGCTCTCAATTTGGGCTAACTTCTTAGTCATGGCCTTTTTAGAGGGCCTCATGGTTTTAAGTAGGAAGTAAGACAAGTGAGTGCAAGTAATGTATAAACCATTGTATATCTGGCAAGATATCTGAATACAAACAGAATCCTTGGTTGTCTTTGATTCATATGTTGGCACTGAAGTTATTAAGAATACTTTTAATAGCTGTTTAGCTGTTTCACTTTGAAACTGTTTCTGTGCAAGAAACTTTCCATGACTTGTAAGCCCTCGCTTCTGGATTAATCTAGTACATCCATTCTGTTCTGATGTAGTTCAATTTCTAACCTGCAGGGTAGACGCTTGGCTTCTCAAGTTATATAATGTTTTTTTTTTTTTTTCCAGGAAAGATGATAACAAAGATATTGATTCGGAGAAGGAGGCTGCTATGGAGGCTGAAATTAAAGCTGCTCGAGAGAGAGCCATTGTCCCTCTGGAGGCTCGGATGAAACAGTTCAAGGACATGCTTCTAGAAAGAGGGGTCAGAGACAGAAGTGTGTGTGTGTGTGCGCGCGTGCATGTGAGAGGTTCAGGTAAAGGTCTAGTTCTTGGCTATTTGGAACCTGCACTACTGTATGCAAGGGAAACAATCTCACCCTTCGTCTAATTACTGAATTAATTTTGTAACAAAATCTCATATTTCATAAAAAGTTGCAGTTATAGCATAAATTTGATTTCTAAATAGTTGAAATTAAACAGTATCAAGACAATTTTTTAAAACTTTTTTTTCTTTTTTAATTAATATCTAGTTGGAAGCTGTAGTTGAAAATAAATTGGAACTGGACACATTAACTAATGTCTTTGAAAATGCTGTGATGTGAGAGAAGCAGCAAGCTCCACTGTAGTCCCTACATTCTTATGGGAATATTCTTAAATGGGAGAGTGTTTTTAGTTAGCTATATTTAAAGTCTGCTTGATACGTGCTTTGAATTGGGCTATTAGATTACGCGTCTATATAGTAACTGTGAAAAATTACAGTGGTTCCAGCTACTTGTACAGCTCTTATTTTGGTTCCAAATTAACTGAATTTTAACAGAGCTAGTTTTAATAGAGCTAGTTTAAGACAAATTTGAACACGTTTCAATCCAGAGATTTGTTTCATAGTGGAATTTTTTAAGTTCGGAACATTTGGAAAAGGCACAGAGCAGGTATGGGATATAAGAACACAGAATTTCAAGTCTATCTTCTGATGTAGTGATTTTAAAATGTCACACAGTGGTAGTGATTTTAATGAGAGTCATTAGGTGTGTGTTACTATTCAGAGTTTTTCAGAGCCAATTAGTGTTACAGCTTGGTATGCCAGCTTCCCACTGCTCATCATCTATTAGTGATACAATCTTAAAGACTAAGTTTGTCTTCTTTTTCATCAGATTAAATGTCCTGCACATTTAAAGCAAGACTGCATTACTTCTGTATATGTAAGAAAACTTAATTGTTGATCATAAATCTGACTACTTTTTTTTAATTAAAGGTCTCTGCTTTTTCAACATGGGAGAAAGAGCTACACAAGATAGTCTTTGATCCTCGTTACTTACTTCTCAATCCGAAAGAAAGAAAACAGGTAAAAGAAGTCAAATTAGCTTCCCTTCTAAGCAAAGCTACTACAGGCTTTACCAAAACCTCAGTCCAGTACTTTTTCCTGTTGATCTTCTTAAGTGATTGGTGTCGCAAAGGATTTTTATTGTGATTAGGGTTTGTCCGGAAATGGAAAAACCCAACAAGAAAAGAAATAAGTCGGTCAGTTTTATTTTCATTTTTCTGGCTGTTATAAGATCAGATCATAGTGAAGATTATATGCGTGCAGAGAGATTGCAAAAACTTACTGAAATGGGGAGAATCACCTGTATCCTGAAAATATTAATGTAATAAATAATCTATTTTTTCTTAAAGAAGAAGAATGAATGCTCCTCTCTTTTTAAAAAACATAATTATTAAGCAATTTCTTTTTCATTGTTAAGCAAATTCTTACTCTAGAAATCTTTTTTGTCATATTGCTGTAGTGAAACAGGGAATTTCAGGCATATAAGGAAGTATCTGCTTTCATTAACATATGACCCCTAAAAATGCTAACACGATGTCAATGTGTATAAATAAATAATTCTTTACAAGCCTCAGATTACAGGCGTAGTCTCTTAGTTATGGTATGCCACAACCACAGTATGTTCAGGAGAATGGAGAAATTTGTGTATTGAAATATAAGGAGTTCCCCAATTGTGCTTCCTGCCCTGTCTGTGTCTGTGGTGGGAGAAAAGGAAATAGGAGAAAAAGAAATAAATAGGATTTTTCTTTCCTCTTTCTTAGAGCTTATGTGGCTTCAGGTTTGTATTTTTATATCAAAGTGAGTGGTGTTTCTGTAGGTGTTTGATCAGTATGTGAAAACCAGAGCAGAAGAGGAACGCAAAGAGAAGAAAAACAAAATAATGCAGGCCAAGGAGGATTTCAAGAAAATGATGGAAGAAGCAAAGATTAATCCAAGGTAGGGGCTTCCTTCTCATTCATATACATTGACTTTATTACAACAAGGTCTATTGGATGGTATTAGGTAGATTAAGCAGTTGTTACCTCTTTCAGAATTGCCACAGAAGAGAGAAAAAGTGATCAGATATCATTAAAATCTCCCTTTTCCCTGTTTCTACTTCCCTAAACCATCAAATAATAGAACTTGTTATCTGCATTGTGAGAAAAGTCTCATGTGCCACTGTGGGGTTCTTTAATAATCCTGTTATCTCGTTTCTCCTTAAGAATATTTCTAGTCTGTGAGAAATATGGGGGGGAAGGAGGAAAGGGGGAAGAAAGAAGGGTCCTTTGTAACAAAACATCAGTTTTGGGGCTGAGGGTGCGTTTTCCTGGTTAAAGAGTATGTTAATAACAATTGTTACAGAACGTTCTGGTTGCTTCGATATGCAAATTATTACATGCCTTTGACATCCAGGTGTACATGCAGTGATAACAGCATAGTGATGACAGTAAATTTATTAATATTTTAAATCTTATTGCTAGAATTGTTTGTTTCACAGCTTTCTTGCGTGCGGTCGTGAAGTGCGTTCTGTGTTACGAGAGGAGCTCTAAAGCGTTCTTTTTCAGCATCTTTTGTCTTACCATGTCTGAATTATTTCATGGTGAAATAACAGCTCCTTTCATTTGTTTCAGCTTAAATTTTCAGTGGTTTAGTTGGAAATTTGGTGGAATTCATTATTCTGCTAACCTTTAAATGACTTTGAATCTGTTTAATAAGTTTGTTTAATACACTTGTCTGCTTGTTTGAAGAGATTAGACTTTTCGAGGGTAGTAATTCTGACATATAGTTTAAGAAGAATGGAGGCGTGGAGGTGTTTTAAGAAAAAACAAATCACTGATGAGTTTAACACATTCAGAGGCTAACACTGACTGTTCTGCTGTCTTGCAAGCTGAGGAAACCAAAGGTATCTTCAGTGTGTTATATTGGGACTAATTATTATCAAAATAATGGGGGGAAGAGGTGGGGAGACAAATTCTAGTTGAAAGACTCTCTTGTCTAATCCTATCATTTGTCTTCTGGTTTCAGTGTTTGTCTAAAGATATTGACGTGTTTCTGTGAGTGTCAGACTACTATTTCTAAAATCATCTATCCCAGTCCAACATGCTCAAGAGTTCGTGTTCCACTTTGCTTAAGCAGCTCTTGTTCCTCATGGAGCTGTCCATTCACTTTCTGATCTTTTCAAATAAGCTACCCAATTCTCTTCTTGTTTCAATTTACCCTACAGCAACAGGAGGCTCGATTTTCCAAGTCTGTTTCCATGCTGTGATGAAAACACTCATGTGATTACAACTGTGTCTCTATTCTTTGGGCTGGATTTGCATCAGAGATTGGACAAAGCACAATAGTGGGGAGGGTGAGGGGGGTGTTTTTGGTTTTTGAGGTAAGTGGCAGATCTGTATCTTTTGCATAACTGAGGTTGGAATCTTGTCCAGAAGGTGAGAGGATCTGTCAGGAAAATGCTATAGATATAATAGGTTCAAAGCCTAATGCTGCTGCTTCTGCACATAGTGTTTGAAATATTTTAACTCTTTGTGTTTTAAGATTAGGCAATGCAGTGTTCACTGCAGGAGAAAGTTGTATTCAGCCAGTGTTCTATCTTTGCTAACACCAAAAAGTTGTTTTTTCTTTGTGCACTGTTAGCATGGTTTGGCTGCAAGAGAATGCCTATAAAATTTCAGATTTCACAGCTGTGAAATGAATACCTGAACAGACTGGTGGCTGAACTTCTGGCCCACAAGAAAACTTCTCTACACAGTTGCATTTGTTCATTGCTGCTTCTTGGTTGTATGATAATCTTTTATCCTAAACCAGCGCATTCTGCAGATAGCTATGAAAAAAAACTGTCTCTAGCAATACTTCCTCTATGTCTGCCTCAACCTGACTCTTCCTTGATTGAGCATCTCTATACTGAAAACACAGGGTGGATTTCTTGTTGTTGTTGGGGGTTTTTTTGTTTGTTTTTTTTTGTTTTTCTTCCCCTTGTTCTCTGACACGTATTCCAGCAGAAGCAATGATGATTCTCTGCTGAACCTGCTTCCAAGCAAAAACGGCTCTGCCAAATTAGTTCACTTGCCATTTTGTTGCAGAACTACTTTTAGTGAATTTGCAGCCAAGCATGCTAAAGACTCGAGATTCAAGGCAATTGAAAAGATGAAAGATCGAGAGGCCTTGTTTAATGAGTTTATCACAGCGGCAAGAAAGAAGGAAAAAGAAGATTCGAAGACCAGGGGTGAGAAGGTAAGGTGATTTTAAGTTCCTGCAGTGTGAATGGTGTGAGCTGGAGTGAAGTGGGACAAAGCCAGTGCTTCGTTTCGATATGCCTTTCCTTTCCGTAAATGTTTTGCAATGTAAATACTTCACAGCTCTTTATTTGGTTTTTCTAAACTAATGCTTTTAATTTTGCAGGTATGCTGGACGGCTATCAAACTGTATAGAATTGAAGTTACTTAAACTTGTGATACTGAGTTTACTTAAGTAATCGATTTTAATATAGCCTTTATAAGCAAGCAAGGTTGCATTCTTAATTGGGAAGATAACTGTTTTTTGTTTGCTTTTTTGAAAAAAAGTGATGATATCTTGAAGCATTAAAAGGAAAATGGTACTTGTCCTGTGTGGCTGGAAAACTTGGAACTGACCATTACCTCTCTGTTCTCTCAATGGAGGCAGTGAAACCTCCAAATTCTCTGCTGGCTACTCCATTTAAATTTCAAACAGCTTCCATTGCTTTTCTTTCCACCTAAAAGCTAGCACTTTAGTGACTTTTTAATCTTTCAGTAAACACATCCCATTTATATACTGCTGCTTATTAGAATTAAAGGTCAGCTATTAAAGATTAATGAATTTGAAATGTCATTTGACTGCATTGTCAATAGCAAGGAGCAAGCTTTCACCACCGGCAAGCAGACTGCTATGGAGGGGGCATCAAATAATGTTACTATCAAAGTATGCAGCCATTTACTTAAACATCCCTGTGTGTTGTGCAAATGCAATCATTTTTGACATTTTTAAAGTCTGCAATATTTATTCTATAGTAAAAATATAGTGTAAATTTCACTTACCAAGAATCCTTCCAGACGAGAGATGCTGAGTAGCATGCTAGATTTGGGAGCAACTTGGTTCTGGAGTGAATTCTGCACAATTGTTCTTGAGATCTGTGCTCTGTTCTTCTAACTGGATTCTGCATTCTCAGTTTTGTTTGTTTTTTTAATTTTGGTTTATTGCTGGTAGTTACAATAGATGATTGTGCTTTACGGAGAATTGGTTTGCTTGAAAACTAACTAGATTTTTACATGCTGTTAGGATTACAGATATGGATTTAAAAGCATTCTTGCAGAGTAAATATAGTCTAGTTGAATGTAAATGCTTGTTTGATATTGCATGATTTTTCTAAAGTTGAAAAATTAAGAAAAAATGTTTGTTTGCTTTTAAAATAATGTTTTTTTTTCTCCCAAAGCCTTTTGTAACCATTTTATGTATTCTGTTTTATAACAAGTGGATAGACATTACAGTTATGTGCTGTGCGGCCTGTCAATCAGTTCAGTCTGACAGCTGTCAATCACTGACACGCAAATATTATGGGATTCCCTAGTGAGGAAAGAATTGGTATCTCTGTGTGGTGACTTTAGCCTCCCGCAGTTCCGGTACTTTACATTTTTTTAGTTTTTTTCCTTGTGAAGTGATGAGAGTTGTACCTACAATGTGTTAACTGAAAAAAAAAATCTAAATACTTCTGAAATATTTTCAGTCTTATTTTCTTTTGCTTTAAAAGTATTTAAAACTTAAAAAAAAAAAAGATAAGGCATTTAACTTGAAGCTTTCTCAGTCTGTTTTAAAAATCTAAAATCTTTGCTTAAGGAGGATCAACTTTACAGAAATCTTTAATGTAAGGGTTTTCATGCATTAATCTTGCTTCATTTACACATGACTTCCTGGATGGTGATGGAGCAGCTAGCTTTTCACCTGGTTGCTTTTATTCATTTGGATGTTTTAGCGAGCAAGCAGAGCTCCATACCTGTCACTGGGAGGAGAGCACAGTATGTGTCGATTGATGCTGCGGCTAGCAGGGAACCGGCTACAAGCCGGTAGCTCACACAGTCGCTCACACACTTACCCAAAACGTGGCATTGTGCCGTGTTTTCTGAGTGAACAAAAGCAGCATACGGGGACAAATCCCACCTTCATGTAGTTTTACTACAATTTTTAATTGCAAACACATTTTGTAACCCACTTTGCTGGTTACTGTCATCTATCCTGTGGCAAGACTTTATAATAAAGAAACTTATGTATTATTTTACTTAGTCAGGATACTTGTCATGTTTTTAGCATATACTAAGCTAGTAACATCATAAAACTGTAATCTTAAAAGATTATCCCTTGGCAAGCTGTTTTTGATTGTTTTTTTGGTGTTCTCCCATAGTTTTTATTGGAGATGCTAACTGTAATACTTGTGTTATGTGCAGCGTGGTTGAAAGACCCTTTCAGCTGAAGTTGAACCCACGCTGTAAGAGTGTGAAGGGTCTGGAAGTGGTGTTCGTGTGACGTCAAGGCAGTCACTAGTAGAAGGGCAGATGGCCCCGTGGTGCCCCTGGCAGGGGGACGCTCGCGGCTCCTGAGGGGCCGGCAGCGCTGCTGGCACTGCTGGGAAACGCCTTCCTGCACGTTGTATTCTTCCCTGAGGGATTTGGGGTTCAGCTGCAGCTAGGGTTGAAGTATGTCCAGCAGTGTCGTGCCTCATGCATATTTTTAAATCTTTTTTTTCCATGAAATTTATTTTAAAAGACATCTTGCATATGCACATGTGATTTGCACAGTTTGCGTGTGTACAAGTCTGCTTCTGTTTAAACTTTGAGATACCCTTACTTTATAGACTTCTGTAGTAACACCTGGGAATTATTTGATTTAAATCAAATATTATAATGCCATGGCTTAGAAAGCTTCACATTTCTGATACTGCATGCATGTTTTAAGATATTTTGAAGCAACATTCTTAATCTTAAAATGAGTAAATGGTTTGCTTAGCATTTGTTTTCTTTATTTAAATAAAAGTGTTAGTGCTGTAGTACAGAGTGACTTCTCCACTGATACGGTTACTTTCTAGTCTCTCTTTACTATCTTAATCTTTCTGAGATAGTAAAGAAAAAGGTCTTTAAAGCCTTTTGCAGTTGTGTTTTAAATATTGAAAGGGCTAGAATTATCAGTGGTTAAGCCTGCAGAATGTTGATTCTAATCTTTGCTTCATTCTTAATGAGCTGTAACCAAACACATGGTTTTTAGAGACGCAGGGTGTGACAGTTTGCTGGGAAGCCAGAGTTGGATGGACGTGTCCATCTGTTCTCTTCCTTTAGGAACCTCTGTGCATTAGAGCTGGTTTGGGTTTGGATGTTTTGGTTTTGGTTTGTTTTTTTAACAGATGAGATGAATAGCAAAACTGGCTGCTAAGCAGTCCCCACTAAGTTCTGCTGCCAGCCTGCTGCGAGGAAGGACCTTGATCCTTGGGTCGGGGGGCTTGGGATGCTGTGGAGGCAGCGTGCTCAGCCGTGCCCTTGGTGTCCCCAGGGCCACCGCTGGGTTCCAGCCCCCAGCAAGGGAGGCTGCCTGGCCCCTGGCTGCACGGAGGTGCAACCCGAGTGCCAAACCAGACCTACGCAGCAGGAAGTGCTGGAAACAGAAAGGAAAACTGTAGGACACAAGGTGCTCCCAACAGCAAGGGAGATAACTACCCCAGAGAGAGAGATGCAGTAATGGCACAGTAACTGCTTTGCAGATGCCGAATCTGGGAGTTTGGATGAAAATATCATGATGCTAATTTGAGCTCAAGATCAAAAGCTAGTATAGTTGATCCTCTGCCAGCCCTGTACAGTGCTGCTGTTGTGGGGGGTGTTGGCATGCCATTTGCCACTTTAAAAAGTAGACTAAAAATTTCACTGAACCTTTCCTGTATTTACGTATCCATTTAAATGTGATTATTTAATTACTGTATGTGGATATCTCCTTATTGGTTAGAGCCATCTTCTCAAGGCCTGGCTATTTATTGGCAGACCTGAGTATTTACCTCTGTTTGTTGCATACTCAGAGAATTAATCCGTAAAATTCTCGATCTGTTTAAAATTGTATAGCTGTTGTGAAATTATATAATATAGAATCATTAACTTGTTGCTTTGATATATAAAAGCTCAAAAAAGAAGCTTAAATTAAAGTAAAATAAACTATACTGATGAAGCATTCTGTAAAAAAAAAAAAAAAAAAAAAAGCTCATCTCAGATTTAGCAGATCTTCCTAATGTCTCTGCTTTAGCAAAATTGTCCCAAAGAACAACTGAGTCTTAGACATGCCTATCTCTGAATTCAGAGTTCTAGGATATGTTTTTCTAAGTTGTAATGGTATGTAGTAATATAATTTCCCTCTGTTGGAGGTAAGTTGACTTTTATTTCCTAAAAGTAAACCGCTAGATAGTGAAACCTTTCTCAAGTACTGTTGTTTGTCTCCTGTTGTGTATGTGAAATAGATCAAAATGGACTTCTTTGAACTCCTGGCTAATCACCACCTGGACAGTCAGTCTCGCTGGAGCAAAGTGAAGGACAAAGTAGAGACTGACCCTCGTTACAAAGCAGTGGACAGCTCTTCACAAAGGGAAGACCTTTTCAAACAGTATATTGAAAAAATAGCGAAGGTATGTGTGTGACACTTGGAAATACTACGTTGCACCTTCTGTTGTTTACATCTGCTAATGTACTAACTAACTAGAAGGTAAATGAATAGTGCTCCAGCTCTTTACTGAAGAGAATACCATTCCACACCTATTTATAGATAGATGTGTTGCTGAATGAAAGCTTAATACTTGTGCTATCCCTTGTACTGCTACTGCTGCTGCAGATGTTTGTGGCACACGTGTGCCCATGTATATGTAGGTGTATATGTAGGAGGATTTATCTAGCAAAGCAGGAGAGGTAGGGACCGTTTTATAGCGATTAGCTGGAAAACTTGGGAAAGTACAGACACCAAACTGATTGCCTCCAAGCAGAATGGACATTGCTTTGTTTTGTTGTTCCTTCTGGCGCAAGCTCTTATTGCTGCCTTCCTCTCCCAGTGAATTAATGGTTGAAGTTAAAACTAGGCAACTAAATACTGTAGTAACAGCACTGCCGAATTATTTAGTTTGTCGTTGCACACATGGAATATGCTCCCAGGAATGATTACTCTGTGATCAGCACTGTGACCGAAATTCCCTTTTCCCAGTGTAAGCCCTAAGTGTAAACCCTATCATACTTCTAATACTTTAACACAGCTGTTAAAGCAGGGTGATTTATTTTATCTATATATCTCAAACCACTTTGTAAAGTGGCTGGACTCAAGAGTATTTTGTTCCAAAATGCCCTTAGTGTGATAATGCAGGGTAATATTTTATTTTAATCCTTTAATTTACTAACTGTCCAATGAAAACATGAAAGATGTCATCTTGTTGTTTTTATTGAGAAAATGTTATGTTCTTGTATTTTAGAATTTAGATTCTGAAAAAGAAAAGGAGCTAGAAAGACAAGCTCGCATTGAGGCAAGTTTGCGTGAACGAGAAAGGGAGGTTCAGAAAGCTCGTTCTGAACAAACCAAGGAAATTGATAGAGAACGTGAGCAGCACAAACGGGAAGAAGCTATCCAAAATTTCAAAGCGCTTCTATCTGACATGGTAAGACATGAATAGCTTTCACCTCCTATGAACTTTTCAGTATGTTTTTTAATTGTCGGCTGTATAGGAGCTTTTCAGCATTTGTAGTTAAGTACCTGTTGAAGAAATTGTATCTTTTTTGTCATTGTGAGTTTCCCTGTGATTGAAAGAAAATGCTTTGTTTTCAGGGTCGGTATTCTGCAATGCTGCTACAGAATGTCACTAGTTATGGTAGTGGTTTGGTGGGTTTGTTTTTTTGGGTCCGTTGCAAATTGTGCTGAGCGCTAGGAATTACTTCACTAGTTTAAGCTTTTTCCTTCTTCATTGTGCTCCAGACACAATGTCTTCATCTGCCTCTTTCTGTATTCTGTTTACTCTGTTCCGCTAGTTGAGCTAACCTGTGAGACAGCAGTTGCTGTGTGGTGAATGTCCTATTAAGAGGGCTGGATTAGCAAAATAAGTTTCATTTGCTTATATTGGACCCTTGCCTCCTGGTGCATGTTCCAAGGGGTCAGTCCCAGGTATCAGCACTGAAGTCTTTTGTCTGTACAGGGGCAGGATATAAATGGTTTGTCACTGGTCTCACGGATAGCTAGGAACAGAGGGGTGCTCATTGCTTTAAAACGAAGCTCCCACTGGCTCTTTGTAAATCATTATCCCAAGGGAGGCCTTTCCAGAGGCGGTTAGTATGGTGTGTTATGCATAGCAGAGGAGGGTGCTGGATGTCTTTTTTTGAAAGGGAGAAAGCAAATAACCAGGTCAGTGGGGTATCTCTGTCTGCATTTGAGCAGAGGTAAAGTAATTCTGTCTGTCAATGCTTGTTTAGTAATTTTAGGAAAGCTGCCATAGTCTGTTTGCTTTCTTTCTTTTTTAATTAACATAAAAAGTAAGAATTGCATAAGAATTATTGGGGTCCCACAGAAGAAAGTATTTTTAGAAAACATTTTCTCTTATTTCAGGTGCGTTCTTCAGATGTGTCATGGTCTGATACCAGAAGGACCCTCCGCAAAGATCATCGGTGGGAATCTGGCTCCCTGCTAGAAAGAGAAGAAAAGGAGAAGCTTTTTAATGAACATATTGAAGCACTTACCAAAAAGAAGAGGGAACACTTTAGGCAACTTCTGGATGAAACATCGGCGGTAAGAGCTGCGTATACTCGAACCTCACGTGTTTTGTCAGCCTGCTGGGATTTATCTTCTTTGCATTTCTGTTGCTTAAGCTGAAGAATCTTTTCCTTGGGCCCCTTTACTTGCTTCACTACTACATCATACCAAAATGTGTGCAGGGTGTTTCCTTACCTGTTTATCCTGAGTGTTATTTGTTTGGCATTTACTTTATTCATACTTGAACTTTGGTGATTATTTCTTAAAATCTCCTGCAAAATGTTATATTTCTTTATTTACTAATGACATCTTGCTCTTTCAAATATCCCATATTTTTGTCTTAATAAGTATATTTAAATAATCTTATAAGTCTCTCTCTTGATACTCTCCTATTTCATCTTGGGCTACTGAGTCTGAACTTCTGTTCTATAAATGCTATGGAAAAACTATCACCCCTTCTATGTTGTGGAGTTTTAGTGAGTCTTACTCTTTTTTTAATATTGTTCCCAATTCACTCAGCTTTCTTTAACAATAAGTTTAAGTGCACATTTTTACTGTATTAGTTAAGAGTGCTTAGAATGTGATTGCATTTGTAGTGTAAAAGAACAAAATGATGGGAATGTAACTTCGCAGTAGGTCTTTATAGGTAATTTTGAACAGCATATTTGTGTATATAATTATGTACAAGTCAAAAAAAGAAATTGGAATGATATTTATGAGGATTAGGGTTTGAAAATGCCATCTCAAAAATAAATGAACAAACAAACAAATATAGCAAGGAAAATGTACAATCATCTAATTAAAAACATTTAGGTAGTAGTAGAAATGATTAAAACCCAACACTTCAAAGTTGCTGTATTTTTAACTTGTTTCAATGTGCTTGGGAGATTAAAAAAAGCTTCAGATGTAATGACGTTTACATTTCTATTCTGAGAATCTAATGATTTTCTTGTATTGTTTCTTTTTAACCAATTTTGCTTCTTTTGAAAGATAACTTTAACATCAACATGGAAAGAAGTGAAAAAAATCATTAAAGAAGATCCAAGGTGCATTAAATTTTCTTCCAGTGACAGGGTAAGAGTTTTGTATTATGGTTACTTAACTGTTCATCTTATGCAGGATACAGTGGAGAAAAAAAAAAAAAAAAAAAAAAAAGGTTAGTGGTTTCTGAAGCAGTCTCTGCTTTAGGCAAACAAATACCATTTATGAAGTCTTTTTTTCATATTAAAAAGAAAAAAAAGTGAAAAACACAATTTACAAGTAATTACTGTTTATATTCACTGTGCTCAGTTGCATGAGATATTTAATCTGTAGCCTTTTCAGGTGTTCTGTATTTTAAGCTTGTCTTTTTCTTTCAGAAAAAACAAAGGGAATTTGAGGAGTACATTAGAGACAAATACATTACTGCCAAAGCTGACTTCCGGACACTATTGAAAGAGACCAAATTTATAACATACAGGTGTGTAGCATAATGTTAACGAAGGCTTTTTATTGCATTTTCCATGTAAATGGCAACAAACTTTTCCTGTCTTAACGCATTTTGGTGTCAGCATTACATTTTTTTTTAATGTGTCATAACATGTCCAAAAAAAATGCAGTGGATAGAGGTCTCTCTGCTTTATTTTGACATTTTTGCTCAAGCTACAATGAAAATCTAACACAATTGTCTTAGTTTCGTAGTCATATTTAGTGTATTCTGAAGTGTCAGGCATTAAACTAATCCCGCAGCAAGCTTGGACCAGTTTTGCGTTTATGTGGGTCCTTGCTTTAGACTTGAGAGGGATTGATACAGAGGTGAGGCCTCCATTTCAGGAGTTGAGAGTGGACAGCAAAGGAATATTGGCCATCTGTAAATAAAAAATAATAATAATAAAAAAAACTATGATAAAAATAATTGGTTAGGTTTCTGTGGGAGAGTTTCACTAAAAGAGTGTTTTACGTGCAGGCAGATAATGATTAATTAATTAACGAAGAGTAGCAGCAAACATCATTTCCTGTGCCTAGAGAGTGTTTTTGATGTGCTGGTGCTGACCTAAAGGGACATCTTCCTGGCGGAGGAGGTGTCCTTGGCTCTGCACTTTTCCTCTGCTTTGTTTTCCCATTGATTCTGGGCTAGGGCGAGAGCAGCCCCTGTGAGCACGTGCCAGCCACCCTGCCAAGAGCTGCATCCCGGTGCCTTCCCTGCGTTTTCCTGGTTAACTGTCAGACAGTAATTCTTATACTTGCTTTCAGATCCAAAAAGTTGATCCAGGAGTCAGATCAGCATCTGAAGGATGTAGAGAAGATTTTGCAGAATGACAAGCGGTACCTGGTACTCGACTGCGTACCAGAGGAGAGGCGCAAACTGATCGTGTCCTACGTGGATGACCTGGACCGTCGAGGTCCACCTCCACCTCCCACAGCTTCAGAGCCCACGAGACGAACAACAAAATAATTACAAAATACCCTTTAAGGCAAGGGTATCTGTTAATTCAAAAGAGCTTGCATGAGCCATCTGTCAGGTTTATACATATACATTACCGTGAATATATTGCAAAACCATCTGAGGAGCAGAGGAAGAAGCAGCATTTGTGAACATGAAATGGTCTCTGTAAAGGGAGAGTATCAAAGATATTTATGATTTTCGTTGTGGGATTTGACTGACAAAAAATAATCCCCGTGCGTGGGCCACGTCTCGTAAGTTCAGCTCTCGAGCGCGGGAGTCTGGGCGCGAGGCGCAGGGGTCGTCCCGCAGCGCCGCACGTGCGAGGGCACCACGATGCGCTTGTGGTTTGAGCTCCCCGGGGGCCCCTGCCGAGGACCTGAAATCTGTCTCGGAGCTTAAATTATTGATTACTGAAGACCATGTTGTGGAAACCCAAGTCCCGATTCTCTTTCCTGCTTTCCTAGTCCTGCTTTCACCTTTGTAAATGGAGCTAAATCCATTAAAGTCAGTTACAGCTATGTGGGAAGAGAATTAGGACTACAGAGACCAAATGAAATTTGTTCACAGATCTGCTTTGTTCCCTGCCCTATTCCATGAATTAGAAATGAAATCAGGTTGCTCTGCCCAGGTGAAGATTTGTCTAATAATTTTTACTCGAAGTTGGAAACACTTGGTAAATAACAGTGGTTACCAAAACAGAACAGGACGGTTGTATAAACACATTTTTATTTACGATAAAGTGATCTTTACATACTTCTGGATTAGACTATGGATTTCCCTTCTGGGCAATTCTTGTAAACTATACTCCTGTTTTGAATGTTGAACTTGTGTTTCTAAAGTTTAATTTTGAAATGTTGGGATTGTTCAGTTTATGTATTTGAACTACAATAAACAAACCCTTTTTATATATGGATTGTACAGGCCTAATACTAGTTTTTGTTAAATTTTCTTAGCCGTTAATTTAAGAGTAAAGCAAACAAAACCTAGGCCATATCCCACCTAAGGCCCACCTAAATTTGGGACTGTTTGGCAAAACAGTGCTTGTGATGCTGTGTAACAGCAAATTCTGTGTCAGCAGCAGCATTTGGATCAGTATGGGTGCAGGTGGCTGCTAAACTTGCAAATCACATTTCACCATTTTCTACTTCAGTTATTCAGCCTTGTTAAGTGAGATTGTACGGGCATCTGCGTGTTTCCTTACACTTACTCAGCGTTTGCTGCTCACTGGGGAGGGGGAAGGACCAATTCCTCCGCACGAAGCTGTCCGTGGCTCCCGCGGGGCAGGCGCACGGCACCCGGCAGGGCTGAGGCCCGGGCTGCCCAAGCAGAGCTGCAGCTTCCCCTGTTCTGCTGCGAGGTGCGTGCCCAAGGCAGCCGTGCTGGACGTGCCCGGGAATGGGGATCCCACAGGGATGGGGGAGAGCTCGGCTCCAGCTGCAGGAGTGGCAGGGCAGCCGCTGGGCTGAGGGCACTTGCAGGGTCCAGGAAGGGCCCAGCCTTGTTCTGGCCGGGCCGCCAGAGCCACCCCAGTCCATGATGTCAGGGCTGGGGAGGCCCCGAGGTGGTGACGGTTGGGAAAGCAGCCCTTCTGTTAGCACCGTTTCTCTGATGCTTAACAAACCCTTCACTTCTTCCTGTTACTGGGAATAATGTCAGATGTCAGAGAGCTTTGGCATGCCTGATTAAGGCAACTCTTTCACTTTTTATTGGTTCACATTTGCAAACAGCCTTGGACACAGGGAGCACAGCACGAGGGGAGAGGAGCTGTCCCGCAGAAAGGCAGCTACGGTGCAGGCTGTGTCAGCTCGCAGAGGAGCAGCCGTCCCGCGCCGCGCGCAGCGCAGCCGGGAGCTGCCCCTCAGCGCCCGCGCCGCTCGGACGGGCGCCGCAAACCGGCGCCGAGGCCCGGCCCGCAGCAGCCGCCGCGCGGCGGGGCCGGGCCGGGGTCCCCGCCGCGCTCCCAGGGGACGGGGTCGCTGTCCGCCGCGCCCGGCGCCGCCGCCCGCTCCTCCCAGAACTGCGCCACGTCGTGGGGTGCCGCGCCGCGCCCCGCACCGGCCGGGGGCTCCTCGCGGCCCGGCCCGTCGGGCGGACCCGGCCCGGCCTCCAGGGCGCTGCGGGGCTCTGCGCGCGGCGGCTCCTGACCCGTTCCCGGCCCGCCGGGGCCGTCGTCCCGTCGCGGCCCCGTTCTCGTCCCGCTGGCGTCCTCGGCGCGTATCGGTCCCGGTCCCAACCCCGTTGCTGTCCCATCAGGGGCCTCGGCGCCTCTTGGCCCCGTTTCCGTTCCTGTTCCCGTTGCCATCCCGTCTGGAGCTTCGGCCCGTCGCGGCCCCGTTGCCGTGGACGATCCCGTGGCCGTTGCCGTCCCGCCGGGTTTGGCGGAGCGCAGCCGCGCGCAGAGGCCGCGCAGCCCCGCGCGGGCGCCCGGTGCCAGCGCCAGCAGCAGCAGCGGGTCGGCGGCGGCGAGCGCGAATCCGAGCAGCGGCGCCAGCGCCACGAGGGCGCGGGGCGGCGCGGGCCCGCCCGGCCGCCGCGCGCAGCCCCAGAGCGCGGCCGCCGCCTCGGGCAGCCCCAGCGCCGCCGAGGCCGCCGCGAGCGCGGGCAGCGCCGCCACCGCCCGCCCCGTCCGCCCGCGCCGCGCGCAGCCCTCGCCCGCCAGCGGCGCCGCCGCCGCCACCACGGGCCCGAGCGCGCCCAGCGCCGCCGTCGCGCGGCCCCGCGGCAGCGAGCGCGGCAGAGCCAGCAGCGCCGCGGCCGTCCAGGCGCCCAGCGCGGCCGCGGCCCCGATGGCGCGGCCGGGGCGAGCGGCGGCGGCGGCGAGGGCGAGCCCGCGGGCCACCAGGCAGGCGAGGCGCAGCCCCTCGGCCGCGGGGCCCAAGCGGGCGGCGGCGCCGGGGCGGGCGGCCGCGGCGTGCAGCGGGGCCGCCACCAGCAGCAGCAGCGCGTCGGCCAGCGCGGCCGCGAGCAGGAGCGGCGGCGGCAGCGGCGGCCGCCGGGCCCCGCGCAGCACCGCGGCCGCGCACGCCTGCAACGCCAGCCCCGAGAGCGCCAGCGCGGGCAGCGCCAGCGCCGCCCCCGGCTCCAGCTCCGGGCCCGGCCCGGCCGCGCCGTCGGGTCGCCCCAGTGACGCGTTCATGGTCCCGCGCTCGCTGCCGCGCCGCCCGCGTCTATATGGGCTCCGCGCCGCATTGGCCGGGCCGCCCCCGCCACGGGGAGCCCCCGCGCAGCCCCCGCACGAGGCCCGCGCCGCCGCTCCTCCCCTCCTCCCCTCGCGGAGCCGCTGCGGGGTCCGGATCGTCTGTGCCCCCAGGGCGGCTCCAGGGGCCGGGGGTGCGCCGGGTGGGGGGACGAGGTTGGGTCCAGCCCCACACGTGGGCAGGGGGGACCGATGTGACATCGAGCACCCCGCGCGCGGCCACCACCTCCAGCTGCAGCCACCGGGCCCGGCCATGGGGCCCCATCACACCTCACCCCTCCCACAGCACCTCATCACCCTGCAGCGCCCTGCAGCACCCCATGGCCTCTCATTGCCCCATAGTTTCCGACAGCCCCCCCATGGCCCCACAGCTCCCCCCTTGGCCCAAGAGCACTGCATGGTCCTGCCTTGTGCCATGGTGTCCCACAGGCCCCATTGGCTCCCATTGCTCTGCAGCGCCCCACAACACGCCCATCGTTCCGCCATCACCCTCCCCACTGCCCCATAGTGCCCCACGGCCCCACAGCCCCATCTCGGTGCCACAGGCCCCCATTGTCCCAAGACCCCTTGCCAGCCCCTGCGCTCCCATGTCACCCAGCCCCACAGGGACGCGTCTGGGACAACTTTGTGCTGGCGGCAACCCCAGGCTTTCCAACAGCAGCAGGAAACACAGTGTGGAAAGGAGGTGTTCGCTCCTGCTCTGTTTTTATCATTTTGGTTTTGAAGGGACTCTCTTCCTGGGCGTACAGCTGGGGTGGGAGACACATGACGCTGAAGGAAAATCCTCACTTGTTTTTTTTTTTTAATTACTTTTTTATTGAACTGATACTTGAGTAAAGGAGGGCCCTAAACATCCTTGCAGCAGAAAGCACGGCTCTGTGATGAGACCAGGAGTTGATGCTTTCATTAATTACCGTCAGCGTGATTGCTGTAATGGGGAACTGCAGGTGGCCTCTTGCTGCTGGTGCCAGTGCTAACAGCAACATGTGGCTGCTTTTTTTTTTTTTTAGAATATCTTAAATTATCAACTTACATCTTATCTTTAAAAACGTTGAATAAATAAATAAATAAATTTAAAAAGAAAAGGAGAAAAAGAGAGAGGGAGAGACACAACACGTGCAAGACTGCAATGGAGCAGGTAAAAATGAGCACTGAAACCCAGTCAGTGCTGGAGGAAAGCACGCGGGCGGTTTGGAGTCTGGAAGCGTCGCTTGTGAAGGTATTTTGGGTAAAAAAAAGTCACCCAGGGGTTGTGGAGCTGATCCCATGGGAATTGGCACGGGCACGGAGCAGCGGGAGCTGCCATAGGGCCCCTGTGCTGCCCGGCTCAGCCAGACTCTGTCGGGTTCTGTTGTCCCAGCTGGTGAGAGCATGGGGCAAATGGTGCCAAAAAGGGCAAGTTTGAGAAGCGGCTGAGGGGCAGCGCTGTGGTGCCCCGGGGAGCAGCCATGCAAGGAGAGAACTCCGTAAAGCCAAGGTGGGTGGCCGGGGTAAAACCCCATGCGTGCACGCTCTTGCACACACACTCGCACACGTGCCCCGTCTCACACACACTCCCCTTCCCCTCCACCCGGCTGCCATTTGTGCCCACGTCCCCGCGGTTCCGCCTCCCCAGCAGACCCCGTGCCATCCTGCGGCCCCAGCGCCAGCAGCGCTGACCTGGCGGTGGTGCCCAAGCGCGTGCGCTCGGTGCTCAGTGCTGCGCTGCATCGTGCTGCTCACTCGCCCCCGAGCGCGCTGCACTCGGCAGGCCCCTAGAGGGACCAAAAGGACAGAGAAAGGGTGAAAAAAGAAAGAAAGGAGAGAACCGTTTGAAACCTTGTGTTTACTAGTATTCAGTACATGAGATGCCTAAAGACTCGGCTTCTCCTAGTTGACCTTGTCCTGGAATATGTACAGGTTGTTGGTGGCCGCCACGGCGATGATGTTCTCCGTGGGGTGCCATGCCGTGTGCAGGATCTTTTTGCTAAAGTCCAGACTGTCCACACTGATCTCATCCTTCCGCCGCTTGCCGCCGACGCAGACCTTGCGGGGCTTGAGGACGGCGCGGGGCTTGCTGTTCTCCCGCGAGGCCTCCAGCGTCACGTCGCGCTTGGTGTTGCGGTCGAACATGCGGAAGAAGTTGTTGTAGGAGCCGGTCATGATGACACTGCGGGTGAAGGGGATGGGTGAGCGAGGCCTGCAGCGCCCAGCTCCGTCCTGTGCAAGGCCTGGACCCTGGGAAGAGCCGCCCTCTGGCATGTGGGGGCCAAGCAGCCCTGTCCAGCACCGCACACCCGCAACGTGCGGAGCGTCAGGGGCGTTCGGGATGTGGGTCTGAGGCCCAGCAGAGCCGCATCAATTTGCGCTGATGGTTTCTGCGGGGCAACCGGCAGGGATCCACCTGGGACGGTGCCATTTCTGCACGGATGACTCTTATCATGGCTCTTATCACCTAGATTTGTGCAATCTGAGACCAGATGCCTCATGGCTTGGATAATGCCCCAAGCTGGGCCCTCTCCTGAGACTCCTGCTACGTCCGCACCAGCATGGGAGGTATCAGCTTCTTCCTGCCTGGCGAGGTGCCTGGCAGCCCCTATGGCCTTGGATTTTGGGCCCGCTGTTGCCCAAAATCTGGCAGTGCTGCGCGGGGAGGCTCCCGTATGGATGGTGCCAGGGATGTGCCAGGCAGGAGGATCTGCAGAGCCCGCCCTGCGCTGGTAGCACGTGGCTCATGACCCACAGCCAGCAAAGGGGCCAGAAGGGTAGCGTGGAGGTGGCTGCAGCTCATTGCACCCGTGCTCTGCCCCACACTCAGCTCTGTACCAACACCGCGGCTGCTGGTGCCCGCCGTGCCGCCGCTCACCTGTCGGAGCCGTTCCACACGCACTCGAACTTGTCAAAGATGCAGTCGTTCTCGTAGAGCGAGCACAGCTTGCTGCGCAGGTAGTCATGAACCTGGGGACAGTGCCATGAGAGCATGGTGGAGCGCCGAGGCCCCCGCCGCCCGTGAGCACTGACACGCGCCGAGCTCTGGCCCCAGCGAGCAGGACCCGGCCAAGTTTGTGCCGACGCTCCCGCGGCCCCAGCTCACCTGGTAGGTCTCCATGGGCCGGTTCTCCATGTTCAGGTCCCACACCTTGACCGTGAGGTAGTCCCGGGTCAGGATGTACCTGCCACTGTGGCTGAACTTCACGTCGGAGATGGAGGAGATGATCTCGGAGAAGAAGGAGCGGTTGCTTGGGTCCTCGGGCTCCTCAAAAACTGTGCGAGAGGAAAGGACAGAGCCCATGTGAGCCATGGCGGGGGCAACAGTGCTCGGTGCAAAGCGCGTATCCCAACGCGCATCGGCATTAAAGGCTCTGGAGCGGGGCCAGGGGACAGCTGCCTTACTGCTGCAGCACATGGGTTCTGTCTATCCCATCCTTGAACAAATTCCAGTTTCAGTGGCTGGAGGGAGACCGGAGAAGTTCCACAATGTATTGATTTGCAAACCCCACCTGTAGGGAACACTAGCTGGGCACATGTGTCTTTAGAGAGGAAATCACTGAAAACCTGACATTGTTCCTGTTGCAGTGTAGGGACTGCGGTCCCCCACATACATGCGGCAGTGGCAGGGACAGAGCGTGACCTCACTGCCACAGGCATCCCCAGGGCTTCTTCCCACTTCCTCTCCTGTTCCTCAGCGCGGGATCCCCTGGAGCTGCAAGGCCGCACGCGATGCTCCACGCAGCACCCACTGCGGCTGCGTTCGCCCTACGGAGCCAGCGCTCACCGGCGTCGCTGCGCTGCGGCGCGCGGGAGCAACCCGTGCCACGCGCGGGTGGAATGGAACAAGGGGTGCACATGAGGGAGCGCTGCCCAGGGCAGAAGCTGCATCTGTCTAAATATCATGACTGGGGTGTGCAGGGATGTCACCTGCGGGTTTATTAAATATTGGTGGTTATTAAATGCCTCCATTGGAGACTTCATTTCCAGAAGCTGCTTTTCATTTTGTGCCCTGATGAACTGGATCACTTGCAGCTCCACTGCCAGTGCTCTTGTGGGATGGAGGAAATCCATAACAGATGTCCAGGGAGCGGTTGTGGAGCTGCCGTGGGATGCACCAGCACCCAGCGGAGGGGAACACCAAAACCACCATGCCAGGAGAAGGAGCCGTGCTGGCTCCTTGATGCGCTTAGCCCTGGAGCAGGGCCGGGCGCAGGAGCGGGAGGCTCCATCCGGCTCCATCCACAGCAGTGCTGCCACCGGCAGCTCGGCTGGAACCTGCCCTGCCAGCTCGACCCCCGCTCCAGAGCTCAGTCCAGCCACTGCCAACGCCTCTGTCCTGGGGCTGGGACAGGCAGGGGGTCATTGGGGCTCATCCCGTCCTTTGGTTTCATGCCCCAAGCCCAAAATCCCAGGCACGATTCTGTGCCCTGGGACCTGCTGCCTTGCGGTCATCACCCACCAGCACGACACTTCTGTATCTATGCCAAAATGGCCCTTTTTTAATACCCAGCTTGATGTCCAGAAGGTGCAGGACCGAAGAGGGAAGGAAAGCTGCGCATGCTGAGCGCTTTGCAATTGCTGCACCCGGCGTGGGGACGGGCGCAGGGCGGCAGGGGGGCCCAACGCCGGTACTCACACTTGGCGTGCCGGTCGCAGAGCGCCGCCGCGCGCATGTCGCACAGGCGGATGGTGCCCTTGCTGCTGCTGTAGACGAAGGCATTGCAGTGGTGCGGGTGGAACTCGGCCGCCGTGATCACCTCTGTCAGCTCCTCCATGTTGGCCGGCTTGATGTCCACGATGTCTGCGGTGAGTCAAGGGCGATGTGCAGCCCCGTGACAGTCCCCCAAGCCCAGGACTCGGCCCCGCAGCCCTTCCTGTGCACCCCGTGAATCACACATCCAGCCTCCCAGCTCAGCCTAGGGGAGAACAGCTCAAACCTGTGCCCTGCGGCCGCCCCGGCACTACTGCAGGAGGGAGCGTCACTGCACCCCGCGGGGCTCCGAGCACCCCAGCCCACAGGGACGCCCTCCCTGAGCCCGCTCCAGCCCGGCTCTGAGGGGGCTCCTGGAGGCAATGGCCACCGCATCCTGCCTGCTCCCTCCTTTTCCCCAGGACTGTTTCAGCTTCTGCACATCGCAGGTCACCCACAGCAGCTCTCGGGGGTCCCCCACAGTGCCAGCCAAGCCGCCCCTGCTGCTTGCTGCCCTGCAGGTCCCTATTGCTCGGAGCCCTCTTGTCTCCCCTCTCCTAAGCCTTGTCCTCCACTGCATCCCACTGAGCCGAACCCGTTGCCGCCAGCACGCCACAAGCCCGGTAGTGAAGCCGCCAGCCCGAGGATACTGAAGCTTTGGTTGGTGATTTCGAAGTTCCACAGGTTTATGCGCAGGTCATCAGCTGACATGTAGGTCTCGTAGTCGCTGTTGACGGAGATGGAGTTGATGTGGTAGGTGTGGGCATTGGCGAACACCCGCCGTGGGGTGGCCTCCACCATCAGGTCCATGGGCCGCAGCACGGGCACCTGCACCGACAGAACGGGCGTCAGCACAGCCCACCTGTGCAGCACCGGCACTGGCACCAACCTGCCAGCTGCAGCTTTGTGCATATGTATACACACACACACATGTGTGTGTATATATATATATATACACACACACACACACACATATACAGCCCTCATTAAAGGGTAATCCAGCGTAACAAACCGCATCCAGTGTAGAGTGAGGCTGTCAAGTAAAATAAACCAGTAACAAATTAAATTACCCTGTGCTTTCAGGGCGAGGGATGCCAGTCATTTTTCATCTAGGAACGACGTGTCTTAATTTCCCGGGGCTCTCGGGCAGCTGTGACTGGGAGGAGGCACCGCTCGCAGCACTGCGGTCCCGCCAGGCCCAGCGCCCGCCGCGGCTCTGCCCTCGCTCCGGGAGCCCAGGTGGGTGCGCGGGGCAGCTCGGCCATCCCGCTGAGTGGTGGGAACGGGAAAAGCCTTCCCTTCCTCCTCATCCCCGTCGCCACCGCCTGCTGCTGCTCGTTTGCAAGTGATCAGTTCTGCCACGTGCATTTTATAGCCATGTTGTTGTTCTGAACTACCTTGTCATTTAAATGATAACGGTTTGGAGAATGTGAAAAATCAGCAAATCTTAGAACGTAAAAAATGAGCAAATCTTGTTGCTGTGGCACAAATGCTTCTCTGGTAGCAGAGCAGCTGCTGCACTCACAGCACAACAATTTATCCAAGAGTGCCCATGCCTGCACGGAGCGACCTGCTGCTGCACCGCACCGTGCTGTGTCTGTGGGTGACAGTGCCCAGGAATGTGCCTGCGGGCTGCACGCGACAGTGCTCACCCGCAGCGTGGTGATCATGGAGGGGTCCCGCAGGCGCCCGTCCTCATCCTTGAGGTTGTAGCCCTCGGGGCGCTTGTCCCGCTCGCTCACCTTCCACAGCTTCACTGTCTTATCTGCGGGCAAGACACACAGTGACACTGTGGTGACATGCGCAAGAAATTCCACCAAGACACAAACTGGCAGCAGAAACGCCTAGAAAGTGGGGAAATCCTGCTCCTGCTGCAGCGCCCCATACCACCTCCTCCTGGTGTCACCTCCATCACCTTTGTTCCCTCCATCCCCTTTCCCTCCATTCCCTCCATCGCTCATCCCCTCTATCACCATCCGTCGTCCGGACTGACCGTTTTTCCCTTCACCACTGCGGCTAGATTTTGTGCAGAGCCCTAACATCCATCCCAGCGTCTCTCTTGCACCCTAATTCCAGCCCACTGCTATTAATTTGGCTTCATTAACCCATTTTGTGACGGCGCTGCTGCACATGGGGTTGCTTTAGCAGCAAGAGTAAAAGGAACCAACATGACATGGGAATATTTTGACAGGAGGTGTGTTGATAATACATCCGCACATGCACATGCACATGCACTGCACATGCAACACCAGCCCAAACGGAAAGGTAATATCCCTGGTAATCAAAAAGCTATTTAAAAACTCAATTAGCAGAACATTATAGTCCGTAATTGATCTTCATTACATTTTCAATGATTCTCCCCACCCCGAAATGAGTTTAATAAGCTTTTGCACACTGAAGCAAATCCCTCTGCTTTTCTAAAAATCAAAATGAAGCGGGAGCGCGGTGGTGCGCACCGCACGAGCCGGCCGGCACACGGACCGTTGGTGGAGAGCAGGAAGTAGGCAGCGTTGTGCTGCGGCAGCCATCGGATCTTGTTGATCTTCTCCTCGATCTCCAGGCTCTTCAGGTAATCGAACTCGGGCTCGTGGCTCTGGAAGGTGCTGTAGACATTGTACTCGCCGCGCCGCTGCGGCTGCTGCTTGCTCTGTGGGATGGCAGTGTCAGCGCCCGGGCCTGCAGCCCCCCCGTGTCCCCTGCTGCGTCCCCACCACATGCCCATGCCCCCACATGTGGCTCATGATGCTGCGGGGTGCCGAGACGCTGCAGCTGGAGCCAGCAGCTGCGGGGCGCACGGGGATGCAACCTCCCCCTGCCCTTCACGCTTCCCACAGCACTTCCATGGCAGGAGGCATCGGGAGGGCAGCCGCGGCTCCGCACTCACCTCCTGCTCCCGCTGGAATATCACCACGCGCCCGCCTTTGTCCCCAGTGGCCAGCAGCTCTCCCGTGTGGTTGAACTCTACCGTGGAGATGATGTCGGCTGCGGGCGAGAGGAGCGGCAATGTGAGCAGCCATGCAAGGCGCGGGGCTGGACCCCATGTCCTGCTGCAAACTGCAGCTCCCACAGGCTCGGGCACAAGCATGGGCTCTGCTCCCACTGCAGCTTGGGGGCTTCCAGTGCCAGCAGGGCCAATGTCCCCTTCGCATGCAGAGAAAGCCCACCAAGGCACCCACAGACCCAGCTCCCCACACAGGGCTGCTGCAGTGCTGCCAGAATCTGTCTTTTCCTTCGGTTCCTGCCCGCTGCGCAATGCGTGTGCCTGGGTGCACTGGGCAGCCCCCAAGCTGGCACTGCCCACGGGAGCACCCAGCCTCTCGCGAGTGCCAGCTCTCCTGGGATTCCAAACCCGGCTGTCCCCGATCCTCTGGGACAGCTGGTGTCCACAGAGATCCCAGCAGAGGGATCCCAGCCCACCCAGGCACCACACGTCCCACATCCCACATTCCCATGTCCCCCGGCTCCCGGCCAGCGGGTGCCCCACAACTCGGGGGGGCTGTAGGAGGCAGTGTTGGTGGCAGTGCTGTGATGGTGACCCTGGGGTATCCGACCGCTCTGCAGACAGGGCTAGGCTTGGGACACATCCATCCCTGTCCCCAAGTCATCCGCTGTGCTGTGGCCTGGATGGGCACTGGAGAGTGGGATGTGGCAATGGATGGAGAAAGGGCCAAGTGAGAGGAGGAGAGTGCAGGGGAAGGGAGCGGGAGCGCTTGGAGGGGCCAGCCCCGGGACACCGCATGTGACGAGCTGCATGCTGGGGTGAAACATGAGCGCTGGACTGAGCTGCAGCCTCGAGGAGCGGGCGCTGAGTCTATCAAACATAGGAAAAAATAAATCCCTGCAAAAATATGCCAAAGGATGTTCCCACTCTCACATGTAATTGCATCCAAAGCTAGATATAGATGTCGCAGCTAAAACCGAACGTGCTCCAGCACTGAGAAACGTCGCATTTGGAGCCAAATCTGGTTCAGCAGCTTGAGCTAAACCCTAATTAAAGCAGAGATGTTCATTCATGACAGTTCCCAGTTGGCAATGTATTTAAAGTTTCCACTTTAGGAAAGATTTTATGACTCCAACTTGTTTGTTTCTGACTACGCGTCTGCTGCTGTCCCGCTTCCTGCTCCCGTGGCTTCCCACCCAAGGCAGGTGTCAAAGCGAGCAGGGAAAAGCCAAGGTTTGGCCTTGCCTTGTGGGGCAGGGGCTAAAACCCGGGAATTTGGTTCTCCCGGTTCTCCCGGAGGGTAGCAGCTCCCAGTCCTGCAGCAGGAACCTCTGCTGCCCAGGCCAGGCGCAGGAGGAAAGGAGCTGTCAGATCCAGGGCCGGAGCGGTGTTTCCTTGGGAATTTCCCCAAAGTATCCCTGTGCCGCTCACGTCAGGGTGTGCTTGTTCCTCCTAAAGCCACCCCTCTGGGAGCACATCCGCTGAGCACTGTGTAATCAGCCCCATCACCCGCCGCTGCTTACAGTCAAGTCATTCATTTCGTCAGTAAATTCAGGCAGTGCCTGGGCTCACGCGCTGCGCTGGCTGCAGAGCTGCTCAAAGCACCTGTGGGAAACCCAAGTGCCCCCAGCCCCCTCGATTTACCTGAGGGCAGCGCTGAGGGGGTCCAGGCCCTGGGCCAGCTGCACCATCCCTGCTGCTCCTCACCATAAAGAGCTGGACTAAAAACGCATTAAAACCGATCCCCGCCAAGCACACAGCCGCCGTGCTTGCCAAGGGGCGCTCCCCAGGAGACGGAGCCCCAGGGTACGCGGAGCCTTTCCGAATGTGTCCAGGGCAAGTGCAGCTCTTGCCCCTCCACCCACTGCTCCCAGCCTGGCTGAGATGAGGCAGCCACAGCCAAAATTCACACATTTGTGTTGAAATGATGGCTGATTGCTGCCTGTCACAGCCGCTGGGACAAGGGAGGGATGAGGCAGGGACGAGGCTCCTCCCGGCCCTTCCCTTCCCTTGCGCTTCCTGCGCGGGCAGTTTGGAGACGACCGTTTCCATGGCGATTCATCCCCAGCCGCTCCAGCCCGCGGCGCTCCCGGCCTGATGCTCTCGTGCTAAAAATACCCAGCGCTGCTGTGACTTCCAGAGCTGCGATGCAGCTTCACCAGGAAAACAGGGCGTTTGTAAAATACAGGCACCCCCTGCCACTGGCCGTGCCCTCGCTGGGGTCTGCAAAGCACCAGGAAGGGGAAGGAGCTGCTATTAGAAACAGTCCCGTTGCACGGCCAGCTCCTGCGGGGCTCATGACTCCACGAAACGGGCCGAGCATCACGGGGAGCAGCCTGGGAGCAGCTCCGAGTGCCAGCGCTGCCCCCCCCGCTTCCCGGAGGGCTCAGAGCCATGGTCCAGCTGGCAGGGACATTCGGGGGCTTAGAGGGGATTTGTCTCTAAACCAATCAGTCCTAATGAGGAGGCAGAGCACAGGGCAGCATCTCGGCCCCACTGGTGGTGCCTGGGACCTACAGGGTTTATCCGCAACGCAGGAGATCCAGCAGAACAAGCAGCCAGGGCCGGTCCTTGGTAGCTGTTTCCGCGTCTCCTTCCTCTCCGGTTGCTTTTCCTGGGAAGCGGGTCTCGCTTGGCTCGGGCAGCGCAGTGACAGTTCTGCACATAATGTGCTCAGGACCCCTCATTCTTTCCCCACTTCCCTCGGGGTCAGGACTCTGCTTCTGCTTTAGCTCCTGGCCTTGGGACAAGCAAATGTCTCTCCCTGGATCAGCCACGTGCTGTCCCGTCCCAGTTCTGCCTGGCAGGAGCCTTTGGGAAGCACAAGAGGGATGGCAGGAGCAAGGAGCAGGGCCGTCGGGGCTCTGTCCTCTGCTCAGCATCCTCCTTCACTTGTACATCCACTTGCTGATGGCACTGCATGCAGAACGGCCCAGTGTGCACATGGCAATAAATTGCAAAGCACCATAAATAGCAGCAAACCAGGCTGCCAAGTGAGGAAGGATTTAGACCACTCAAATCCCAGTCTGATCTATCCAGTCAAGTGCCAATAAGTGTGCGATAATAACTCATTGCAAGCAGCCTCTGTCCCCAGCTGGATGAGGCCCTCCAACACAGAGCGAAGGCAGCAGGGATTGTGGGATGGGAGGGAATGCCAAGTGGGAACGCAGGAATACCACTGGACCTGTGTGCTGCCATCCCTGCTGCCCGCTTGGTGCACAACTGCAGTGAGGGGCAAGCAACACTGCAGGGCTGCGGCGAACAAGAAAAACTGCAGGGCTCTGTGGAGCAAGCGACACTCCAGGGCTGCATGGAGCAAGCGGTGCTGTGGGGCTGCGTGGAGCAAATGATGCTGCGGGGCTGTGTGGAGTAAGCGACATTTCGGGGCTGGAAAACCAAACCTGAAGCCACACAGGCAGAGGGAAGAAGCAGAAGGAGTTGACAAATGATCAAGAGGCTTTGGAGGGGAATGAAGGCCCTCGCTATGTCTGCAAATGGGGGGCCAGACTGCATATAGGGACCCTCGGGCTGCTATGCAGGCAAAGTCCCATCTCTGGGGCCGGTCGCGGTGAACATGGATGTCAAGCCCTGCACGGGGCTGCGGGGAGCAGGCAGAGCCAGCACAGCAATCCTCCTGGAGCAGCTCTGGACTGCCCGATATGTGAGCAACGAGAAATCCACGTGGCTGTCGGAGCTTTAAATGCAGCCTTCACAGCTCCTGCAAGCTGTGCAGCCCCGCCGTGCAGGCGGGAGCACCGCGAGGATCACCCCCTTCTTTCCATTCCACGAGTTCACACTGACATCAGACACCAACAGCCCCGAGCGCAGGGGATGAGCTGGGCCTTTGTGGATAGTTTGGGTGTTGACAGA
This sequence comes from Tinamus guttatus, assembly GCF_059628265.1. Lineage (NCBI taxonomy): Eukaryota > Metazoa > Chordata > Aves > Tinamiformes > Tinamidae > Tinamus > Tinamus guttatus. Next base: position 1,968,833 of record NW_028288541.1, on the reverse strand, counting down.
GCTCCCGGCTCAGCCCGCTCCCAGGTGCACACTACAGAGCACAGAAGGGCACGTTCAGCCCCAGCCACCGCACGAGTTTGAGGGCGAGGCACAAGGACACCAACACCTCAGAGCAGGGCTGCAAATCCCCTGGGAAACGCTAACTGGGGGCAAGGTGGGGAGTGGGGAGACTTGCAGAGCTCTGGGCTGCTCCAAAGGGGCTGCATGAGGAGCTCGAGGCACGTGGGCAGCAGCAGCCTCCACGGCACGGCTGCCCGGCGTCACCCGTGCCCTCCACAGCCACCCGGCTCCTTTGAGCCCCGCGGTCCCGAGCAGCGGTGGGGAAGGCCCAGAGTGGCACACGGAGGCTGAGCCGGATCAGCGGTGTGAGGAGTCACCCATGAGCCCCCCACATCGATCTCCCTGCTGCAGGAATGACAGCCTGCGAGCAGATCAATTCCGCTGCATTAAGCCCAGGCAGAATTTGGCATCGTCAGCAAAATGTCCCGAAACGTCACCACACTCTGCAGAGCGAGTGCCACAAAGCTCCGCGTCCGGGTCTCAGCGCACACCCCCGCGCGGGAAGGGAGCTGCTCCCATGTGCCAGCCCCACCGCTCACCACAGCGCTGTGAGCAGCAGCAGCTGCTGATCCTCGCCAGAATGGAACAAATATTCAAATGTTAAAAATGCTGGCACGTACAAAATTCCTCTGCCACTGTTACAGCAAGAAATAATTTTGTGCTGCTGACCCAGACTAATGTGACTCCCATCTGTGCTCTGCAGCCGCCTCCACCGCAGGGCTGCGAACACGAGGCTGTGAACCCGTCCCTGTCGCTGTCCTTGCAGGGTTGACATGATGCCCAGCTGAGGACGACAGGGCAGGGGGGTGGTTTCAGGGAGGTGTTTGCGGGAGGACAGGTAACAGATTGTCCCCTTGCTCATCTCCCTTGAACCGCTGTCCCCAGGTTTGGTGCTCATCCCCAAGCCGCGCACGTGTCCCCGCATAGCAACCAGGAGGGTAACGGAGCCAGACCAGAGCTGCAGCCTTGACTCCCAACACCAGTGGTCCCAAAGTGGTGGATGGAACTGCCCAGCGCTGGGATGGGTGCCACGACACACACTGCACACCGGGTTGCATGCTGCACATTGGGATGCACGCTGCACATTGGGATGCACGCTGTGCACCGGGACGCACACTGCACACTGAGATGCACACTGCTGATCAAGATGCATGCTGCACATTGGGATGCATGCTGTGCACTGGGATGCAGGCTGCACACTGGGACACATGCCGCACTCGAGGGTGCACACTGTGCACTGGGACACACGCTGCACACTGGGACACATGCTGCACTCGGGGGCGCACACTGCACCGGGACACACGCTGCGCACTGGGATGCATGCTGCAAATCAAGACACACGCTGCACATTGGGATGCATTCTGCGAACTGGGATGCATGTTGCACACTGGGATGCACGCTGCAAATCAAGACACACACTACACATTGGGATGCACACTGCGCATCGGGATGCACACTGCCCACGGGTATGGATGCTGCATGCCGGGACACACGCTGCACATTGGGACACAGGCTGCACTCCGGGATGCACACTGTGCACCGGAACACAGGCTGTGCACTGGGACGCAGGCTGCGCACCAGGATGCAAGCTGTGCACCCAGACACATGCTGCACACTGCACATTGTGCTTGCAATGCAGAGATTGCTTTTCAGCAGGGTGCACAACTCCTTAGCTCTTGAATTAATGACATTTTTTAATTGGTTAGGCTATAAGAGCCATATAGGGCTGTTATACATTACACCTGTGATACGGAACAGCGTGTTAATCAAGACAATTAGTGCGGGACCTGAGAATCTCTCTAACACTTTGAATAATCCCCCTCAGTTTGAGAGGAAAATGAACAGCTGCTTTATGGAGTCTCGAATCAGCTCACTTTGCACGAGATCTGCAATCAGGCCTTCGTCAAGAGCGCAGGGCGTCTCCTGCGCCTGGACGCCCAACATGGGCTCAGACACCGGCCCGAGGGCTGCCCTGTGCCGAGGACGGTGGCACTTGCGGGTCCCCAAGGGGTCTCACGGAGCTTGATGCTACTGTCCCCGACAGGCCCCCGCTCTTGGCTCACCAGGGCTTGGCTCCCACCGTGCTGCAAGTGCAACGTGCAGCACCAGCTGTAATCTGCCACTTCTGAGCATCATCATCCTCAGTGATGCGAGGGCTTAAATATACACCCAAATTGGGAAGGAAGCTGCCGTGACAATTTGTGCACCCAGCTGTGTGCAAAATGGAAGAGATTTAAGGCTGCAACCATAATCAACGTAACGGTGGTGAGGCAGGTTTGCTGCAAGCATGCTCAGGATAACTGCAGAACGTGCTCTATACATGCCAGCAAATCCAAGCAGATGAAACCTGCCATGAATCATGTAATTGCTCAAATCCATCATTTCCTGTATCACTTTGCTTCTCTAATTTCTCTTTTTACCATTGCAGTTCTTTATTTTATACACACACCTTTCATTACATGCATGTGTCCCTGCTCTGTAAAGGCAGTCAGAGGCCCGGTGCTGGGAAGAGCAGGGCTGTGCGCGGGTGCACGGAGCAGAGCTGGACGAGCCTCCTGCGCAGCTCCCGGAGCGCGATGGCACTGCCCTGGGCAGCACCTCAGTAGCCAGCATTAACGCGGGGGATGCACATTCACAGCCTGGCACCAGAAGATTCTCAGAACCAAGAGGCTGAAAAACCTTCTGGGTACTGATTTGGATTTAGAGTTATTAATGCAAAAAATAAGTCTGACTGCAAAAACATACTCTTAAGATAGCTTAAACTTTGTAAGAAGCACTTGAGCTTGATCAAGTCCTCTGCTTAGCCCTTTTCACAGTAGCACCTTAGAAACTCCAGTGATAATTGCTCCCAAGAGCTGCAGCCGTGTATTTCTCCATGGAGCAAAGCTGCAATCAGAGTTCACGGGCTCTTGCCCAGTCTGGCATGAGATCTGCACCACCAAGAAAGTGAAATACACTCAGAAAACCCATAGTTTCCACTGACATTACTGGTTGCTTAAATGCTCACAGCTGATAGAACAAACATGAATTAATGGGTACCAGAGACACGCAGCGCTCGTTTTTGGAGGCTCCTTGTCCGCGGGAGGAGCATCAGGGCTGGTTCCTGGTGCTCACAAAGTGCTGCCTGTGGACGCAGGGCCGCAGGGCACGTGCAGCCAGCCAGGGCATCGCTGCAGCAAGAGGGCCAGTGGCCGAGCCGCGAGCACCTCTGCCAAGCGCCAGTGCGACGCGCTCTGTCTTTCTGGTCATCTTGCTGACGCCATCTGCTCGCTTACCAGGACAACCTATTGATTTTCTAAAAATTTTAATTAGAAGCACCCAAATGTCAGCTGAAATCTGGAGGGGGTGAGCTTTCCGCGCATGCACAGCAGCTGTTTTCAGCTCATGGCCAGGTCTGTTCCCACCTTGTGTGGATGCCGCTCGGCGCCACGCAGCCTCCCTGCTCCCCTCGGTGCCGCTGCCAGGAGGAGCGCGGCTCTGCAGCCCGCGCCGCTCCTTGGGGCACGTCCTGAGAGCAGGGCCATCCCCAGCACGTCCCTGTTCCGTGGTGGGCTGCAACGCGCTCTGCACACGCAGCGTTGGCAGGGCCTGCTCCCTCCAGCTCCCAAGGCTGCACCCGCACGCACCAGACTTACGGTGCAGAGGGAGGGAGGCAGGGACTGGGGGCACTGGAGTGGCTCTGTGGCCCACAGGCAATGGGATGGGGTGCAAGGAGAGAGATGGGAGCAGGGAATGCCCTTGGCCACAGCAGCAATCTGCTTTAGAGAAGGATTAACGGACCCCCCCAGTCACGTCAACGCTAAAGAGACCATGCTCAGCATCCCGCATCTACGCTGGGCACTGTTCAGAGCTAAGGATAGGCAGGCCTTGGCATTTATTGTGTATCAACTAAGAGTGGCTTAGTCCAACACCTGGAGCTATATCAAGTAGGAAGACATGAGAAAAGGATGTCTCTTGTGCTGGGCTCAGGAAGCTGCAGAGCGTCCATCGGTGCTTTCCTTAAACCTTCCTTTCCCAATTCAACGCTATGTTCATTAACTGAAGGGCTGAGCCATTAAAATGACTTGCTTAAAAGCAATTCTGCAGCAGCAGCAGAACTTCAGTCATACTGAGATTGCAGCTATTGAAAAAAACCTAATCTTTTGAATGTTGCATTTGCCACATTTATTGGTCTGGAGCCTGTGTACATGCATGTGTATGTACACGCACACGTACGGGCACCCACTTTTCTGTTCTCTGTCTGGGCAAGAAATCTGCGTGTCTCTGCCCAGCAATGAGTAAGTAGCAGAGAGTAAAAAATAAATAATTAAACAAATAAAAATTTACAAATCACAAATATAATCTAACTAGTATTTTTTTCTGAGGCTGATCTGGAATTGGCAGTACCTGCCTATCTATTCGTACTGCAGTTCTCCGCTTGGCTAAGGATCTAATGCAGTTTCTACACCAGCCAGTGCTTGCCCAGGAGAGGAATAATCCCGCTCACCTCCCAGGTGACTGGATCCGCCTGGATCCGAGGCAGAGAGGTCACAGTCGAGTCGTGCTATTTTTAGGATCTGCTGGGCTGCAATAACAAGACTTCGTCTTTAACGTGAGCACACTAATCCCTCCGAGCTTAAGACGCCACAGCTGGTGTCCAAGCTAGGGGGAATGATCATCTGGAAGCAAAAACACACTGCAGAGCACGAAGGGCCACAGGCAGCACGCGGGGATGCCGCAGAGCGTCTCAGCAGCCCCTGGCCAGGCGGTTAATACCTACTAGCAGTGCAATCTGGGATGAACACCCTGCAGGAGCGTACACGGAACAGGTCACAAATAATAAAACAATAACAAAAAAAGCGCGATGCTCTGGGGACAGTTGGCGACTGTGGTGAGCAGCCCACCCCTCATTAGCGCTTGCGCAGTGCGGCCGGTGAGCGCGCTGCGGGCTGGCAAGGTGCGCGCTGGGGCGGCCGCGCTCGGCCTCCCTCCCGCTGCGGTGGGACAAGCACTGGCCCCAGTCTGCCGGTGGAGCTGGGTCCGCGGGAGCGGAGGCAGCGCTCAGCATGCGCGGGGCAGGACGGCTACCTGGGGTGGAAGCCGAGCAGCGCGGCTTCAAGTGCGACATCGCAGCTGAAAGACGCACCAAGAGCCCCCATTTCCTACCGAGAGGGTAAATCCATCTGCCCCAATGGAGAATCAAGCATTGAGGCCTGTGCCAAGCGAACAGCCGGTGCCAGCAGCCTGGCAGCGCTGAAGGAAAACGCCTCATTTTTGCAAATGCAAAGCAGCATTTACTGAAGTAACCTCCCAAGGCACTAATTGTGGGAGGAACCAACTGTCATCCCCAGGGACAGAAAGTGCCTCTCCAGACGGTTCTGCAAATGCATCAGGGAGCAAGTCCTGCCGTATCCATAACCAAACACTCCCTGGTGCTGCCTGCAACCCTGGCACCACTACGCCGGGACAGCACATGGGAGCTGGTGGGGGGACCCATGCTAAATAAAAGCTGAACTGGCAAATACACCTTAAAATCCAAATTACACAGCTGATGGCAGGTACCTAGTATTAGCCAGCTAACATATACTTGCTTTCTGTAAAAAATCTGGTTTGATTTTAATCAGTCTAAATTCCAGGGAAGGCGAATGCTGATGGCTGTTGACTTTGTCTCTTAATAAATGTATGACAAATTTTGTGGTTACAAAAGAACTATTGACAGTTCCTGCATGAGTCAAAAGTAAGGCAAAATTGAGATGGCCCTTAATGTTTTTTGTTGTCTGACTGCACATAGGTAATGAGAAGTGAGGACGTAGTACTGTGAAGTGAGCGGGAGCAAAGCCACGGTGAGAGCAATAGATTACGTGTTTGTGCTGGGCATGTCGGTACTCCAGGATAGCACCAGCGGGCGCCTCCTGAGCCCCTTCTAGAAACCGCACAGAGCCCTGGGATCAGCACATGCTTCAAGTCAGCGTCCCCCAGAAGGCTTAACACTGCTGCCACCACCGCGGATTTGGCTAATGAGCTTATTCGTGTGTTTATGCAAACATAGAAGAAAGGAGTGGGGAAAGTCTCCCGGAATCCTGGTGTAGGACACCCTGAGCACCTCGGACAGGAACGCGGCAGCCCCTTCCCATCACGCTGCTCCACGGCGGCCGCTCCGCGGTCCCATCGCGCAGGGCAGGGGACACCGCGTGCACTGGGGACAGCCCTGGTGAGGCGGCTCCCTAGCTCCCTCAGCCTGTCAGGCTCCTCAGGAACGTGGTCGGGGGAACAGGCTGAAGGGCCCTTCCTGCCACGACGCCCACGCCACCTTCACAGCAAAGCTGCCGTGTCCTTACAGCTCGCTATTCCACGTCCTTGGCTCGGGAACAGCAATATCCAATTATACTAATGGCTGCTGGGTTTGGAACGGGCCCTTTACACTTGGATAAAAGTGCTTATAAGCAACATATTCTGCCGTTTCAGGCTGCAGGTCAGGTTTTAGGTGCTTTGGGAAGATTAACTTTCTTGCAAGTGAAGAATTTAATTACAGGAAGCGATGAGCCTGGTGCTCCCCGTCCGTCCGAGTGCAGCAGCACACATCCCTGCGGCTGGGCCAGCAGGTTGGAAGGGACCCCAGGACTCCACAGGCCGATTACACGCAATGGCTCCGGCGGACACAGCAACAGCAGGAGCCCGGAGCTCCATTTTAAAACCCAGGAATAACACCATTTTACAGGCTGCTTGTTTTCCTACCTCAGCACTGCAAAAATCAATGGCTTTCGGAAAGTAAAAGAAATGCCAAGGAAAGGGCTTGCAAGTCCCGGCAGCCAGGAGAGATTCCTGCCAACAGATGTGGGCTTCCAGCTCCTGAGAGGGCAAAGGGGCAAAGGGAAGGAACTGGATATGTCCAATCTGCTTTACATTTTCTCACTGTAGCTTAATAACTGCACGAGCAGGTATTCCAGAGGCAGGGAAAGGCTGGTTAACTGTACCACAAACAGCCGTGCAGCCTGCGGGCAGCTCTGGCAGCAGCACCGCGGCAGCGAGGAGCACCGAGCTGCAGAGGCCACAGAGGCCACAAAGTGGCTCAGAGGAGCCTCCTCAAGCATCGTCCTGCAGCAGGGGCGACTACAGCACATGACCCGGAGCAGGGGCTGTGCCATGAGCAGGGCTTCAGCAGCCAGGAGCTCCCCCGGCAAATCCATGTGGTGTCCTGGTCCTCTGGGAGAAGAGCTGAAGGCGACGGTGCATCCGAGAACCAGAGCCATGCGAATACACTGCCGCCTAAAAACAAATATTGACTTTGCAGAAGCAAAGTCTTCCCAAGCACCCTGCCAAGACCATTTTTTTTCCCCTCAACGAACTATTCTCCAAAGCTTCCTATAAATAAGGGAATCCTATCATCATCATCCATTGGGAGTTTTTCCCCATTTAATGAATCTGATCATATCTGTATTCACGGTGTTGCCTCTGGCAAGGAGCAGAAGTCGATGGGTGGATGGAGTAGGGCCTATGGCTCCTGCCCGCGGGATGCAGCACTGCGCAGAGGCTCCCTGGGATGAGCGGTGCCGACGTCCCCACACGCTTCTATCGGCACAGAGGACAGGGTGGTGACAGGAGCCAGCACTCGGCACTGGAGAGGGACCAGGACCAGCCGGGATGGGATCTCCGTGCCTCCCCCAGGGCACAAATATCCCCCGGCCCCGCAGCTGTGCCCTGGCACCGCTTTCAGGGGCACGCCTTCATCTGAGGACCTGGGACTGCATATGGAGAGGGAATAAAGACTTCTTTTTTTGGCAAGTGCGAGTCCACCAGATTTCATCACCTTGTCAATAACTTCACACGCTGTCAGAAACAGATTGCAGCGAAGGGAAAGGCGGCTTGAGGAGGCGGGAGCTGTCCAGGACAGAGCAGCACGGGCAGAGTCAACACAGCAGCTTGGCTCCGACGCCACGGCTCGGCCCCGCGCAACCGGCTCGCGTGGGTCTCCCTGCAGGCTGCTCATGCCCCTGGTCCATGTTGTCACCTTGCAAACACAGAAGCTGCAAAGCAGGAGGGCAGCTGCCTCCTCCCATGGAGCGAATCGAGGTGCTGCCCATGGGGGCAGCCAAGTCTGAGCTCGGCCTTGAGGTAACACAGGACTCGCCAGCTGGGACGATGGCACGGGGAGACACGGCTGCAGAGCAGCAAGTGCCACGTGCCGGCCACGTTAACGTGTCCCGGGCCGGGCTAGGAGGTGCAGAGAACAAAGAACAGGGATCCAAATGAAAAGAGACTAAAAATAGAGAAGGAGAACACAGGTGGAAGGGGAGAGGAAGAGATGCAGCCAAAGGCAAGGCTGGGAGCGCGCGGGCAGCGGGGCAAGCGAGCGGCTGCGACAGGCGCGGGGAGCCCTGGCAACGTGCCAGCTCGGAGCTGCGCAGGGCAGGGGAGACACCCGCTGCTCTGGTGGCAGCAGCTGAAAAACAGAGGCTGGCACTGTCCTCACCGGGGAGCAGGTGAACAGACCCCTGGGGGGCAGCTCGGCAAAACGCACTTGGATTTTATCCCCCTCCACTCAATACGGGTTTCCCAGGCTGCTCGTGCTTGCAGTGAGCATTGCCTGGCAGGAAGGCTGCCAAGTGGGTAGATCCTGCGGGATTTGCACAACGGCTGCACGGACTGTGCTGCAGGGTGGAAAAGGCTCCACATCGCTCCCGTTCCCCTCCGCATGGGAGTCACCACCATGCAGCCTGAAGTGAGCAGAGAGCCCGGCTGCAAGGAGACTGTGGTGCAGCATCACGAGCTCGGGCAAACCAAAACTCTGTCCAAAATGATGGGCTTTGCCTCTGTTTTTCTGCCTCCTGACGAATGCAGGGTGCTCTTCGTCCCTTCCACTCTGTGAGGAACTCAGAACCTCCCATCCCTTGGCCATGCTTCATCAGCACCATCGTGCTGCCCCATTTTGCATCACTCGTAATAAAAACGTCGCATTCAGGTGCCCAACAACGTCATGAAACCGCCTCATGAGGAGGCGCAAGTCCTCCTGCAGAACTTAGCCAAAACTCAGCAATCTGTCACTGCTCTGAGTTGCGCAGGTCCAGTTTGCTCCAGTCTCTTCTGCCCTAATGGCTCTTTAGAGGACAAGCACCGTGGAAGAGCTCACAGAGATCCTGACAGGCCCGTCTGATGGGACTGCGGCCACTGACAGAATGGCCCCGCTGGCGAGCGCGCCCCGGCTCCCGCATCGTGCGCTGCCGCCGCGCGCGAGGCCTGAGCGGCACCAGGACCGCGAGTGGACGCCCGGCTCCTTATCGCTGCTCATGCCATCGCCGCACAAAGGGTTGGGCTGCAAGGGCACCCAGGCTGGTTTGGGGCAGCAAGGCAGGGCCCACACACACCAACCAGCCCTACACAAGCCCATGCAGGTGCTCTCTGCACCCACAGGCTTGCCAGGTCCGGTCGGAGCAGGGGCTGCTTCAGCGCCTGGTGCCTCCCCCGCCCCCGGGCTTCTCCTCATTGGTGTCTTGGACAGTTTCCACTTCTATAGCCCTGCACCAAAATGAGGGCCGATCGGACCATCTTAATACGACTGCTGCAGAACGACTATATTCCACTATGAAATTATTAAGAGCCCCCGTTTGAGGATGTTATCACAGGGTTAACACCCACGATGGCTCCGGATAACACAGCAGCAATAAAAGGCAACGCGCACGATGGAACATGATTTGTTTTTGCTGAACAGGCTTGGCCCCTATAAATCTCAGCACTCTAACATGTAAAGTTGCTATTCCAGTGACAAAATAGACATGAGGGAGATAACAGTCTTTACCTCCATTAACGTTTATTGTTATTCAGAGAATAGGGATAGGGACTGATCCGAGGGTAGGAAAATCTCAGCAATTTGTTTGCATACTCGGGAGCTGAGCTCATGGTCGTGTTTCACGGCTGCACTAGGGAATCAACCGAAACACAGCACAGAAAGATCAAAATGGGGGATTAGCTAGCTATTTTGGTTTCTGGTTTCTATTTTGGTGACCTCTCCACTTGGAGGACCTGCTCTAGCACGGCATTAGGAGAGATGGATCTGCAGCGCATTACCAAGGAGCTGCCGAGCTGCACTGGAGCAAGGGCAGGGACGGAGGCTGCGGCGCAGCGTGGTGCCGGCACAGGAAATGTGAGACGGGGACAGATCTTTCCAAACATGCTGGGAACAATCCCGGTTCTCTCCTACCCTCAGAGCCAGATTCAGCCTCAAACAGCAAGATCTACTGTAACAGCCTCCAAACCCAGCCTCTCTCTTCCCGAGGAACACGCTGCACCTCCAACGTCCTATGAAATGAGGTGAGCGGAAGCTCCAATGTGGGAGGCTTGAGAAGCCAAAGACTGAACAAAATCAAGGGAAAAACAGAGGCTGCGAAGCAAGAACCCAAAGGATATCTAAAACCCCAAGGTTTCCCAGCCCACACCATGGCTTTGGGAGTCCCTGTCCATGTCCAGAGCCCAGGGCCCAGCCTACGGTCCAGCCTTCACCCAAAACACCTCGAAAGAGGTTGGGAAAAGAAGGAACTAAACACGGGAAGCACCGAGGTCTGTCCTGCCCATGGAAACTGCACTGCTTATGGAAAAGCCTCAATAAAAACACGCTGGTGCTCACTACTCGCAGCCTGTGCTGAGCCTGGTGCCCTGCGCCGCTCGTCTTGCTGCCCCGGCACTGAGCCAGCCATGAACCACCAGCCATGGGAGCACCGGGGTGGAGCAAGCAGCGAGCGCACAACCCCAGCCTCAACTTGCCGGACGGCCCCGGGGGACACAGTGGCTCCAGAGGGACATGTCTTGCACCATGTGCTGAGCACTTCGCAACCTGCTCCGCCCATCGGCACAGCCAGGACGACAGGAGCAGGAGGAGCATCTGCCGCTTTTAACCTGCCGGATCAGCACCCTGCCGCGTCATCACCTCCACGAGGCCGTGTCCCCCTGCAGGCTGCACACACCTGTGTGCTGCTGCGGGTCTCTCGCAGCTCCGTGCGCTGCTCCGTGGTCTCTCGCAGTTCTGTGTGCCGCTCCGTGGTCTCTCAGATCCGTGCGCTGCTCCATGGTCTCTCACAGCTCCATGTGCCGCTCTGTGGTCTCTTGCACCTCCGTGCGCTGCTCCATGGTCTCTCACAGTTCTGTGTGCCGCTCTGTGGTCTCTCACAGTTCCGTGCACCGCTCCATGGTCTCATGTACCCCCGCAGAGGCCATGGCCCGCAGAGGCCATGGCTGGCCGAGCAGCTGGGCTCCCGCTCTCAGAGCCTCCTGGCCACGGATGTCTGTGCTCACAGTGAGCTTGCCAGGCCTCAGGAGAGGTGTGTGTGGGCGGCAGAGATGACAGCTACCTGGTCTGCAGGACGTTGGCTGTGCAGCCCCAACACCTCTCCCCGGAGCAGGATCCTCTTGGCTATTTGGGGAGGGGGTGACAGACCGTCCCCTCGCCGAGCCCCTTGCTCCTGTGAGCGAACGTGAGCACGTGAGCAGGGCCACGCGGGGTCGATGGGAAGCGCACACAGGCCAGAGCCCGCTCTCCAGCACACGAGAGACATGTACCAAGAGGGCGACTGCAAGGCACTTCCACTGATGTTCCCCCATCCTCCCTGAGCACCCCAGGCTTCCCCAGCCTTCCCCTGCTGGGCCCCAGCCACCATTGCAAGCGGCTCCCTTCCCTGCTCCAGCCATCCCTGTAATCCCGGATTACGGAGGCCCCAAGCACGTCTCCTCTCTTTAATCCAGGGATTAAAGTATCCCCAGGGCTCTGACGCAGAGCATGGTGGCCGGCAGCGTGGCCTTGCTCTGGGCTGGGAGGAAGGGGACGTGTCCACAGCTTGCAACGAGCCACCTGTGCCCGCAGCCACAGCAGGGGGAAGGTCTAATACAACGTATGCATAGAAAGAAAAAGCATAGAGGAAAGGACCGTGCTTGGTAATCAAAGTGCTTATGCATTAAAACAACAACTTCAAGGAGGCTCCTGGATTACTTAAATCCCAATCCAGATCATCCTCAAAGAGTAATGCCCATCCTTCGGCACAACAAAAATAGCTGGCAGCGCTGAGCGTGAGCCCAGGACAGGCAGCGGGAAGGCTTTTAAGGCAGGAAAAGAGAGAGATTAGAATAAATAAATAAATAAGGGCTGCTGCTCAGCCACAGGAAGCCCACAGTGAACGGACACTGCTTGCTCCAAGAGTTATGTCTGAATGCCTCAGATGGTCCTATTTGCCATCAGCATCCCAGCTGAATGGGGCATGAAACGGGATTTCCACAGCAGATTGACCCAAGGGAGCACCATGGAGCGTGCTTCATGCGAGACCTTCTCTGCACGAGGTCCAGAGCGCAGGAGCCTCGTGCGGGTTCCCCACATGCCGGCCCCTCCGTGTGCCCGGAGCACAGGCTGCCTTAGCTCCGTGCAGGTCCTGCCTTGCTTTCCCTGTGCCCTCTCTAAATGTGAGCGGCCTCCAGCCAAATGGCCACATGAGGGGTGAGACGCCGCAAGCTGCCCTGGTGGGAGAGCAGCTCCCACCGACACGCGGCTGTCAAACACACCCACGCACCGCCAGTCAGCGCGGGGCCGTCCCGCCCGGCATGCGGCTTGGCCGCTCCATCTGCACGAAGAGGGCTGATCACAGCACCACGCGGGGCCCTTCTGCACACCGAGGCCAGCTCACTCGGCTGGGCTTGCCCTGACCCTCAGGCTGAGGCTCTCCCACCTCCTCACATCCTGAACCTTCGTCCTCCCAGCATGGGGCTCCGCAGCCCACTGCCATGCGCCGACATCACACGTTCCATGTGGGCTGCCACAGACACTTGTGCAGCACAGCGATGACGAATGCACCTTCCACCGACCGTAGCACAAGCCCGTGCAAGCTGAGTGACCTGGAAACAGGGTCCTGCACCCATCTTGGCAATGTCACCCTCTGGAAGCTCTGCTGGCACCCACGTAGCCCAGGGACATCCCTGCAGCCCATCCTGCTGGGTGGATGTGGCACCACGGGTGGACAAGGCCAGCCACGGCCACCATGGGTGGACGCAGCACAGCTACATACAGAGCGTTATGGGCAGCAAGGCGCTTACGAGATGGGCAGGACAGACAGGTAGAGGCCAAGGCTCCCGCCCTGCTACTGTGCGAACATGAGCTGCATGCACGGCATGAGCTGGCACAGGCTCTTCCTCAGTGGTCCGCCAGGTCCCTGCAATTTCCACCGCTGCCGTATGTAGGTTTTCCCGCTACAGAAACCCCCTTGAGCAGCATGTCAGGGTCGCAGTGGCCCCAGCCTCGTGCTGTGCATCCTCCTTCCCCACAAACAAGGCCCCAGCGGCGCCACGAGGGCACCTGGGCAGGCTGCTGCATGGAGCGGGGGACGCTGGTCTTCCCGCAGGGACCAGGGTTGGTCTCTTGCTTTGGAGCAGCAGCATCTCCCAGAGTGGGGCCAAGCGGAGGCCCTTGGCTGCCCCGCGTTCCTGGGGCAGGACGCAGTGTCACACGGCGGTGGTCACTCACTCGCACACCAAACGTGGCCCCCCGCGGCCACACTGTCCCCACTGCAGCACAAGATCTGCTGGGATCCACACTCGAGTGTGCCGCACAGGGCCCCATGTTTGGCCGCGGTGCGACGCTGCGTGAGCAGCTCCTCACCCTGCAACACCCGTGATGCCGCACGCACCTCTTCGTGCAGGGGCTCGTACAAAAACAGCCCTGGGACACTGCTTAATTCTACTTAATTACACGGGTGTTTATCGTATTTCCGAGTATTACAGCAATAATTACAGCCCCGGACTGGTCACGGATGCCAGTGATGCTGTCACAGGGTAAGGAGGCACGTTTGGGAGCTGCAGCCCCGCAGCGCCATGTGCCCCTCCAGCCCTGCTGCACGGCACCGTGCGCACCGGGCCATGCAGCATCCCCAGCAGCTGCAGCCGCAGCAGAGGCGCTCGGGGCCCTGGGATCGCAGTGGCCGCCGGCCCCATGCCACAGACCTGCCGGAGTCGCGCAGCGCTCCCCCTGCACGGAGCCACAAATAGAGGTGCAGCAATGAGCCGGGGATCGTGCCCCCGGGACGCAGCCCAGATCTGCAAGAGCCCTGCAGAGCGGCAGGGAGAGGCTGCCTCGTGCTCGGGGATGGATGCGGCCCCAACCTTTAGCTGCAGGCACCCGCTCCCGCTCCCCCATGGGAGCATCAGCACCGCACTGGGAGCTGTGGAGGCTGCAGTGCCTCCGGCAGGATGGGAACAAGAGGGATGAGCCGGCTGGCGATGCGACACAGCCACCCCAAGCGCCGCAGACTCCTGGTTCCTCGGCTCGTGCACGGCTGCAGGAGCAACAAGCCGGGTTTTGATTTCGGCTCCTCCAGCATCTGCAGAGGGACATCGCAGCCCGGAATCGGGCATGCTCCCGAGCATCCAAGATGTCAGAGGCGCTCGGCACCGTGGCAGCCACGGGGATCCCGCCGGGGAAGCAGCGCCGGGCTCGGCCGTGCTGAGTCACGGCCCGGGCGCGGGGCGGCTGCGGGGCCGGGGACCACTCACCCTCGGTCGCATAGCTGTGGTCGCGCAGGAAGCTGCTGTTGATCTTGCGGGTCTCAACGTCCTCCTCCATTGAGGGCGGGCAGGCGGGCGCGGGGCGTCAGCAGCCGCAGCCGCGGATCCATCATCCCCCCCGCGCGCTGCTCCGCGGCGGCGGCCGCGAAATGCGCCGGGGCGGGCGGGGGGCGCGGGGGCGGCGGAGCCGCCGGCTCCTCCCACAGGGCGCGGAGCGGCGCGGAGCGGCGCGGGGCCGGCCCAGCTGCGCCCGCCCCGTCGGGGCAGGGCACGGGCGGCGGGCGGGGCGCGACGCGGAGCCGGCGGGAGGACGCTGCTGCCCTCGGGATGCTCCTGACCCAGGGATGCTCCCGTCAAGGGGGTTGTTCCTGACCTGGGGATGTTCCCGTCCCGGGGATGCTCCCGACCTGAGGATGGTCCTGCCCTCGGGATGCTCCCGTCCCGGGGCTGCTCCTGACCTGGAGATGTTCAGGTCCCGGGGATGCTCCCGACCTGAGGATGGTCCTGCCCCAGGGACGGTCCTGCTCTAGGGATGCTCCAGCTCCAGGGATGGTCCTGCTCTATGGATGCTGCCCCCAGGAGATGTGCCTGGTCCTCAGCCCACAGAGCCTAAACACAAAGCACAGCCAGTGGTGCTCCATGCAGGGAGCTGCAGCAGCCCCTGGCAGAGTCCCCCCGATGTCCCACAGCGCTGCACATCCTGCTCCCAACACTGCTGGGGCGGGAGCTCAGTCCATGCAGGAGAACAGCCCGACACCACCCTGCACATCCGATCAGCACCACCGCAGCCCTACACAGAAGCACAAGGCTGCGGCGGCTCAGCAAGGGCCCACTGCGGCCGTGGGGCGAAGCGGCACTCAGTGCCCCCTCTCTGCACAGTGCCCGGCTCTGCGAGCCCCTGGACCAGGGTCGTGTCTGGGACAGGGAAACGCAGCACTGGGTAAGCGCAGTTCCTCCTGCTGCCTCCTGCAGCTCCAAGCAGCCAAGGGACAGGGAGCTGCTGCAGAGCCCGGGCAGCCGTGGCCTCCCCACAAGGTGGAGAGGTCCCTCCTCCCCAACAGGCTCTTGGCCTCGCATCTCCACTCTGACATACACCAGCACCTTTCGCTTCTGTTAACAAGGAAAATTATTCTCCCCATTCTCCATGAGTTACAGTGATGCATTTCAATGTCCTACAAGGTTTCCAACACAACTCGTGACTTAACAAATCCATCAGCCACCTGCTTGCTACGCCTTCTGCACAGGAGCACCAAATCCATTTATTCCTAGCTTTTTAAAGCCCAGAAAGAAGCCTCCACAGCAACTAAAAGCATTAGCTGTCCTAAGCAGGAGCCATTTGCAGATTGAATTCACCAAAGGTCACTTGTCACCATCACTGCTCCCACCCCAGATGCCTGGTGCATCGTGAGGAATTGGAGCACTTCCCACACCTGCAGTTTCTGCTCCATTTGGGGCAGGCCTAGCAGCTCCATGAACAGGTTTCTGGGGAAAAAAGCATCGGGTTAATAATTGAACCAAACCTTGGATTTTTACCTCAACACAAAACCTATATAAAAAGCTTCCTTCAGCTAATTTATTTTTACCTCCATCTCCATGAGCACTAAATCCACTTCCTACTTACAGGTCTAAGGTAGAATACTAACTCCTTTTTTAAAAACTGTTAAATGCATCATTAGATATGCAAATTTCTCTTACATGTGCAAGAGTTATTCCTATTGATTGATTTTGCTCGTGCCACATCTATATTATTCCATTTAACGCTCTCCTGCCAGCCCCGTCCATGTTTTCAACCTCCCCTTCCCCTGGGCAGCAGCACATGGCCCATGGGAGGGAGCGGCAGGACAGGCCCCGTCCCCACAACGTCCCAGGTACACGGCCCCGCTGCACGTGCTCGCTCCGTCTCGACGTTCACTGTGCGCACACGGCTACTGCCTCGCACCTCCTAGCTCCAGAGATCGCTCCGCTCCCGTCACCCGCACAGGAGGTTAATGTCAGAAGCTGCTTTTCCAGAGTCAAACTTTCTCTTTGCTGATCAAATCTTTCCTCTCAAGGCAACAGGCACCATAACTGCGGGCGCAGAGGAAGCGTCGCCGGAATCTGGGCTAAGCACCACAGCAGCCTTCAACCCAAGAAGAACTTGCCCCGCAGAGCAGGGCCCCACATCATAACTATGAGCTCATTGCAGGACACACACAGTGCCCAAGAAATGGACTCAGATACAGGATATTCCAGGAGGATCCAATACTTCCATATCCTTTAAGGGATACAGTGGGAACTGTCACATGTTCCTTACATCAGAGACATAATTGGCTTAAATACTTACATGGTAGATAGGATTTGCTGTTTGTAAAGATTAAGGCCACATGTTATAGCATCAGTGCATTAGAACCAGCTGAGCATAGCTTATGCTGAGGAGTAAGTTTTTGCTTGAAAACAGTTATTCTGAGTGGTACCACAAGTGAAGCCTTTTGTTTTCATTATTGCATTTTATTCTGTTTTCCTAATCAATTCCACCAGCAATGACAGTGCAACGTCCAGAACTGGTTTCTGTTGGTCTGCACCCAGCCTGAACAGCCTCTGTGGGACACAAACACAGCAGCTCTCCGGGCTCAAGAGAGCTCTGAACCCCGCGCGTGGCCCTTGCGCCCTCCCCACGCTGCAGCGAGGGTGACGCGTGCGGTGCAGCGATGGGGACAACACGGGAACATCGGTCATGGGATGATCGTGACAGGACAGCGGAGGCTGTGTAGCTAAACCCAGGTCAGAGATTGGAAAAATAAAGGCAATGTTTTATTTCTTGTTTTCCCTGATGACTTATTTCCACTTGATGAGAAAAATTACAGTGTTAATTCCACTATATCACAGAGTGACCCAATTCCCCAAATGCTGGATATTATATTAGGTCATAATGTAGGAGGCAAACATGTGAATTTGCATGTGCATTTGAGTGGAACAAACACTGTAAAGTTACGCTCAAGATCATCTGCTTATCCTCCAAGGGGCTGCACGTTTCAGCCACGTGTGCACCCTCTTCCTTGCTCCCTAAGCCCCCGATACGTGGGCTTGCTTTTCACAGGACTGTTAGGCAGCGGCTGCGGCTGCTACACACGGACTGGCTGCACAAGAGCATTGCTTATTTGCCACCCGTTCTCTCCTGCTAGAAAAACTGCAAGAGACACCTGTTGTAACCCAAATATTTGCTAAATGAATGTTTTAACAGCAGCTTTGGAAATGCAAAATTTCACATAACCTCAAAGCTCTATTTTCTTTGAAATAATGCATACTAATACAAGACGCCAGAACAGCTATGTAGTTTTGAATTGCAGATCCTAAACCACAATTACTGCACTGCCTTAATTTAACTTGGCCAGGGACTACATCAAAAAGCAATGAATTAGTAATGTAAATTAAACTCAATCTGCCTATGTCTTATAACATGAGAGCACAGGAAATGTTACAACAAACAGTGCAAAAGGTAGCACTAGGATCACTGTTTTATAAAAAAAAAAAAAAACGTTCTGCTTGTCCTTCAATACGAGCCAGCGAGAGAAGCATGAAGACACTCACCCCCAGCCTTGCCTTCTTTGCAGAGCTGAAAGCACAAAGGTCAATCACTCAGCCAGGATTCACTTCCCACAGAAAATCACACTGCGAATCTAGCCGGGCAGAAAACTAGACCACTACCGGGACTAGTTCAAGAAAGCATCACAGCCCTCACAAGGATGAGTTTCCAAACCTGCCCTCAGGATAATACAGCAAGATCAGGACTGCTCTGCAGTACCCGAGGCTGTAGATGAATCGGTGAAGAACTCAGTGTTTGCAAATCCCAAGGCACTGAAACATCCCCAGGTCTTACAGACTGCTGCCAAGTTCAAGGAAAAAGCGAGCCAGTAAATAAAAGAAAAAAAAATAGGGACAAATCCACCATATTCATTCTGTGATGATAAATGTAACCATTATTGGTAACAATAGGAAATAAAACTTATACAGAAAACCGCTGACTTGAAATCATTTCTTGTTTGTTTGTGTGAAGTGATACATATAAATACAAACAACTGGGGGAAATGACTGGCTTGGGTAATGGGGCTCATGTGGACACCTCTAATAGCAACCCTGAACTGAACACATACAGACCACAAACAATTTTACACCATTAAAACATGTTACTGAATACCATTAAGAGTCACTGCAATGGCATGCACTGCAAATGTACCTCCTATTACAAATTGGGAGCTTTATTCCTTGCAGCGTAGTTTTCCCAATATGACACCTTTTAATACACAAACTGTGCCTTCCACAGCAAATTGACTTGCCAGGAAAAACCTGGTCCAAGAAAAAACTCCTGAGAACACATAGATCTACTTTTCCCACTGCAATTTAGTGGTGCCCAAAGGGCTATTGCAGTCTTCTGCATCACCCTCTCCCCATTCGGATGTCTGAGGTGGCCGCTGGCATCCGTGGTCAGTCCCAACGGTGCCAACCCCGCTCAGTGGGTGGCTGATGAGCTGCTGCCTTCAGTGCCATGTGCTGCGCTAAAGGGGACATGGCAAAGCAAAACAACTGGCGGCAGTGCTGAAAGTTGGACCACCCAGACAGCTTGTTGCAGCAGTCTAAGTGGCAATCTACTTCGTAATTATTTCAAAATCCAGAGGACTTTGTACGTTTTCAGTCAGATGTATTTCCAGCATGAGCCGGTTTTGGTAGGGAAATGTCATGACACCTCCAATTCACCTGCCACTTTGTTCCAGCGAGGCCGCAGTGCTCTGCGAGAACAACCGGGCTGTCACAAAGAGCCACAGCCGTGGTGCTCGGGAGCAAGGGGTGACACGGGCTGTGCGGCAGCAAGTGTGGTGGGAGCAGCAGCCGCCAGCGCCACGCGTGGGCTGGGTGACACCGTAGAGCGCGCGTCCTCGCAGCGTCCTCGTCACCCATAGCACTGCACCCCTGAAAAAGAGACTCTGAGCTTTAATTGTGTGTGTGTTCCAAAGGTCCAAGCATTAATGGAGAACCAAGAGAAGTTCTGCTCGTGCTGCTCTGCAGTTCTTCATCGCACATAGCCCAAATCCAAGGGTGACGCTTCTCCTCGGTGACCCTCTGCACAGAGAGGTGATGGCAAACAGCGGAACCAGCAGGTCCAGCCAAACCGCGCTCCTGTAGCGTGTGCGTCGGCACCATAGTGCCCAGCACGGCTCTGCTGCTCCTCTGCGCCTGATCCTCGTTTCATCCTTCCCCCCGAATGGCAGAAGTCCCGTGCTCAGACGCTGGCGGCACCGCTCCCGCGGCAGCTTCAGTGCCGCTGCCTCCTGCTCAGAGTGAGCAGCCCAAGGACGGTGCATCACACAGCCCGCCCCGTGCCAGCCATGTCGGCACCCAGCACCCGCACTGCGAGCGCAGGGACTACAGTGACTCCGGTGGAAATGCAGCCCCAGGCCCTGTGCAGCTCCTTGGACACCCTCTCTCACTATTTCCCAGCTCACGTCTGCGTCCTTGTCTCCAGCTCCTGCCTCGGGCAGCTCCCCAGCGAGGCCATGTCTCGGTGCTGACAGAAGTGACTTCCCTGCACGGTGACAGTCTTCACACTTCTGCACCCAATTTTACTCCAGGTGATCTTTAGGATGAGTGTGGGGAGGTAAACATGAGATCGTGCATGAGATGGGCAAGCATTTTGTGGCCACGGCAAGCACAGAGATATCATGTCTTATTAATGTTCACACAGTTATTGCCAACACCACAGATCCACCTGTTAAGCAGTCAGCAAACAAGATGAACGGCTGTGCCTTGTTAAACAGACCATTAGGTGCCTCCGGGAAGGAAACCCAAAAGCCACAGCTCTGGTGACTCCCGCGGCACCGCGCAGGCACGCGCAACGGATGCGTTCGCACACGCAGCGCCAGCAGCAGCCATGGGAGCCGGGAGCCGCGGTGGCATTAGACGCAGAGGGGTCTGCGCAGAAACACAGCGACGAGACCGTTAATGTTTTGTTGCCCTTCAATGTTTGTTTTTTTTTTCCTAAAATGTCCCCACCGATATGACCCCGGAATGATATGCAAAATAACACTAAATCCAATTGTCCTTGCGGAAATCCAGTTAGTTCAATCTAATTTATTAAACGAAACTGATTTTATTCTTGTCATGTTTTTGAATGTTTTCTGAACATTTAAAGCAAAAAAAAACATTCTTGCATGGAGAGTAATGAATTCATCAGCATGAACATTTATCACCAAAGCACCAGGATATTTTTCTGGACACTCAGTCTAATCCTGAGCTGCCAAAACCTTCAACCCTCCTCTCTTCATGCCAAACGTATGAGAAATTGCACACAACTCATACACCTGCTCACCCTGATTGCTCACTTAAAACAAGTGGTTGTGCTAATGTAACAATCGCATCCAGGTACACGTCTTACCGATGCGTCAGACTCCAGGGGTGTTCCCGGTCGGCCCGTCTCGGCGCAGCAGCCCTGCTGCAGACGTGATCACGTCTGGAGGGCGTTGGAGCCACCGGCCCCAGCTCCTGTCGCGTCCCACTCGTGGGGATGCGCCAGGCTCCACGCGGAGAACGCACCACAGCATTGGGACCTCGTTTTCCCTCCAGCACTTGTTAAAGTTGTATTTAATAAGAGGCCTGAGCAATGAGCAAACGCTAACAACCCGCCGAGGAAGGCTTCAAAGTGCTCATCAAATAACCCACCACCGCCGCGCACTTTGTGCTACCTTTGATATTCAAAATCTAGGGAGAATCCAGGCCTTTGATGAGGACAACGAGGAGGTATTTATGTACTTGGGTAAAAATACCACTCATTTTTAAGGCATGCATTATTATTCCAGGGTATTGCCAGACTGGGAGCCGACAGCAAGGGAATTTCCAGGGCTTTGTGTAAAGCCTAAGGGGAAGATGCAACCCAGAGCTTCCCCAACCGAAGTGGCTTGGGTGAGGACAGCAGACGGCGTGGGGCTGAGCGCATGTGCACCCCCCCTTGCAGAGGGGGCTAGGAAGTCACAAGAGACAAGAACCAACAGTCAAGTGCTATTTCTCGCTCCCTCCCTTGGGTGCTTGCTTTGCTTGGACGCCCGCTCGCAGAGTGGGCCATGCCCCAGTGCCCCTGCGCTTGGCGAGCACTTCAGGTGCTGGCGCGCAGGTTCGTACCGTGGCACTTTGGGAATGTATCGCAGTACTTTGGGAACACTGCGGAAGGAACCCAAAGGCTTCACCAAGCGCCCCAGGCGTGGCTTCAGCAAAGGCCAGGGGCGCCTGGCCCTGCTCGCTCTGCTCCCGCGCCCCGGATGCTCTGTGCCCCGTGGATGCTCTGCCACATCCCGCAGCGCAGCCGCACGACCCCTGAGCGCAGCTCCACGAGCCCTGGCGCGCGCAGCCCGGCCATGCTGCCCACAGTGATAACAGCCCAAAGCTCTCATGGCTCTCAGTGAAAAACTGCAGCACAAGCGCGAGGTGGAACCGCTGCTCAGGCCACACCAACGCGCTATCGACCTTTCCGCTTACAGACCAAGCCACCCAGGATGTCTCAGCAGCTGAATCGCTGCGGCACAGGGTCCCTGCACAGGCACAGGTAACCATGGCAATGGTGTCCCCAAGCAGAGGAAAAGAGATGGATTTCATTAATTGCTAGGGGAATTCCGGAGAGAATTTGCAGCTGGTCAAAAAGAAAAGAGAAGAAATTATTTAAAGTCAAGAAACTCCTCAGAAGCCCAAGATTGTTTCAACATTTAAAACACTGGCACACTGATTAATGGTAATTACCTCATCCACAGCACCTTCCACGGGGTGCATACGAAGCCCGGCGTCTGCATCCCTCCTGCACCCACCCTGCTGCACTCCAGGGGCTCCTTGCACACATTCCCAGAAGGTCCATTTTTCATCTTTGTGCACAAGAGAAGCATGTGCTAATACACCTGCTTAGGGCACACTGCAGAGCTTTCCTACCTCCCCAGGGATAGCTCAGGTGCAGCATATGGGAGGTGAGAAATTATTTTCATCTTGTGGCTGTTTTACAGTAACTCCTGGGCAATGAGTTTGGTAGATTTCTATGACGTTCCTAACGAGGAGGTACTAACAGCACAAGCAATATCCAGGTTAACGCCTGCACTAGGCAGCCGTGAGCATGGGCTGTGTCATATCTACTGTCGTTGTTCCTTTTCCAACTGCCCAAATGATTCCTCCAGGTTGTGCTCCAAGCCAGCTGTACAATTTGAAGATTAAGCCCAGGTTCACAGATGAGGAAATGGTTGTATCTCAGCAGACTAATCACTGCGACATGGCCCAGCCCATACGTAATTTCCTCTCTAAATTGCATGCTGCAGTTGCATGTCATTTCGGGTTAAAGCACCAGGGCAATCCTTGAGAAGCTCCATAGGGCAGCAGTAGGAATGGATCTGCTTTTCTTGTATACACAGTCTTGGAAATTATGGATGTGCTTCATGCTAATACCTTAAAAGCAGTCCCTGAGCCACAGCCAAGTCCCCAATTCTGCTGTGGTAGGTGAAGCAGCACGCTGCATCTCAGGGAGGAAGGTGTTTGAGGAGCCTCCGAGCCCCAGAAAGGGTCTTAGCAGTTGCATTCCCTGCCTTACAGGCTTACTTGCATTTCTGACTAGCGAGACAGAGATTGGGACCAATAAGCCCCTCACTTATGTTTTAGAAACTGTGTTTTTATAGCACCTTATAACCTGATCGTGAAAAAATACTCCATTCCAGGCTAAGACAATGAAAAGAGTATATAAAATAGGGCAATGGAGCAGCTCCGAACTCGAGAACAAAGTACACCTGGATCAAAGTCACAAATCCCGAATCCTAAGCCCACTCCAACTCCCTTTCCAGTTCTCTTCTCAGTTCCTTAAATAATGCATAGCTACTTCACAAAGATACAGTGCAGATTAATTAGCTAATGCTTTAGAGGTCTTCTTGCAGCCATTTAGTGCTAAGTGCTGCCATTATACAGGTAGCCAAGAGCAGCTGGAGCAGGACCATGGCTGCCACACCACAACACAGTTAATGCAGCGAGCAGGGCGGCCTGGGATCTGCCGAGCTCAGGCATCCAGGCAGCCCCGTGACAGGTGGATGCCGAGCGGTGCGAGCCGGCGCTCGCTGCGCACAGCTGTGACCGCACTGGGGCCGCGCACGGACCCACACCAAGAGAAGCAGCAGCCCTCACCAGAACTCGGCTACGGTCGCGCACGAGCACTTACTTGCAGACCGGCGTGCAGGAGCCTTGTCTTAGGTCCACCCATGGCCAGGCATGGTACCTGCCCCAGCACCAGCACGCGCTGCCGGGAGCGAGCACCGAGAGTGCCCCGTGGAGCGGGGAGCTCCCGGCTCCCTTGTGCGCTCCCACCCAGCTGCCGTCCCCCGACCTCCTGCTCCTGGCCTGGCTCCAAGCACATGCCGGGAGACATCAAGGACAGACAGTCTGGCGGCCGCTTGGACCCTACTCGCATGCAGACATGATCTGCCGAGACCGTTTCCAGAGGAAACCCTGCCAGAAAGTCACAGTGCTGTAATACAACAGGCCAGTGACACTCAAAATAAATCTGCGTAGTGACAAGAACTGAAGATGAAATATGCAGGAGTTTTCAAGGACTCGCTAATGCAAGAGGTGAATTATATTGCCCAGTACGCGCTGCCTAGACGAGAGGAGCCTGGAGCCGCAGCCAGCTGACTGCCCTCAAACCATGTGCTGGAAGAGGAGAGAAAAGTGAGTACTGAGCTGTATACTGGAAAATTTATTACTAAATGCCATGAACATGCATTTGAATGTAAGCGCTGATTACGAATAAATCCACCATATGGCTTTTACAAAGCTGATAAAGCATTTATTTCCCAAATATAGCAAGATCACTCTATGGCAGTCTGTTTTTCCTTTCATAATCTACATCAGAAAATCATTTGCAGTATAGCATGGAATTTGTTAAATTGCTGTCAAATCGTCTGCAGCAGGCCCAGGGCCTGTGCACAGCAGTTATACCTGTGCAGCCCCATCACTGCATCACAACATGGAAATAATCCCTAGGATTTTATTTGGTGGCCTTGATGCAGCCCAGTTGACTGCAGGCGAAGCCACGGACAACTGCCCTCGTGCGTCTCTCCGAGTTCTGGACACGCTTGAGCTCATGGCTCAGAAGGTGAGGAGATCAAGTGTGGGTTTGCCTTCACGGTTGCCTGCCCTCCCCCAAAGCCATCTAAAATAGCTCGTTTTCAAGCAAGCCACCAAAGGAAACAGTGGATCTGCTCCGTCAAGACCAGCCACTGTCTTTCTCTCTTGCCCGAGCTGTTGTCATCATGCAGGCAAACCCAGGCATTGCAGCCGGAGCGATGACCGAGGGCACCAACGAGCTACAGAGGACACAGGAGCACAGAGAAGCCATGGCTGAACTACCTGCAGTCACAGGCAAGGCAGCTACATGACGGAAATATCCCCTGAGCCTGGGAAAGAAGCTCTTAGCTCTGCCCCAGCTGCCATGGGAGCAGGTTTGAGCACCGGACTGCAGGAGGCCCCTGGCAGATCTACTCATGCCGGGTGTCTAACTGCAATGGGGAGAAACTTCCTCACCTGGACAAGGGGAGGAAGGAGAGATTTGCTAAGTCTTATGATGACAGGAGGGGAGATCTGCAATTAAAAACATTTTTATTAAAGCTCAGCTCATTTAATCGAGCTTGTTACTAACCGCACGTTCTGGCCTCGGTGGCAGCAGCTGTTCTCACCACCAAGACCTCAGTGTCACCTCAGTGTCTCTGCAGGGAAGGGAGGCATCAGCCACAGAAGCCCAGACAGAGGATGGGCTGAACACAGAAGAGGACATGCTAACCTGGTGTGTGAGGGGTAATCACCCAGCGATGGAATGTGAATGGAACAGTTTCCACATGGGCAGTGCACAGGAAGGACACAAAACAAAAATAAAAAAACTCCAGCTTTATGGAAATCAGCTCTTCTGCCATACAGGATCCCCAGAGGGGATCATCCCTGGCCTGCACAGGCAGCCATCCTCACCTTCCTCACGTGCCCAAGAAGGAACCATCGCCGCACTAGGGATCTGCAGGGCCGCAGTGGCCGCAGATTTAATTTTAATTTTTTAATTAAAACTTAACAGAGAATTCAAATCTCAGCAAACTTGCCTCCTGCTCAATGAACACTCCCATTTCCCATAACAAACTCTACATTCAGAGATGCTCCTGGCTCTTGGGCAGGGAGCTGCTATAAGCAAACCTGGAAGGACAGACGGGCTTGGGAAATTACTGCAAAATTAGTGCAATTAGTGCAAAAACATACACGTTTCCAACAGTAAATACTGGTCTCCAACTCAGGCTTTGCCTGAACCTAGAACTTCCACTTTTTTCTTTTTTTTTTTTTTTTTTTTTTTTAAATGTACACAACTACTTTAGCATCTGGCCATAAAATTACAGTAGCAAAACATTTCCCCTTGTGACACCAATACAGCAGTGCTTACACAAACAAAGCTTATTTACAGCTACCAGGCACCTTTACGTTGCACCAAGAGGCTGGAACGTGGTTGTTTTGATTCCAACGCTGCAGCTGTAAGTGATGAGACGGGAGCTCAGCCCTCGGCCCAGCTCACACTGACCCCGCTGAGGTCAGAGCCATCAGTGACTCACCAGAAACATGTGCAGGCAGTGAGCACGCACTGACTGGTGCCAAGCAGAGGGTCCACTGTAATAATTAGCTCCCGCAAAAGAGAATGAGCAGAAAAGACAGCTATTTCAGGCCAAGAGCAGGACGGAGAGGCACCCCCAGCTCTGCCTGCAGCAGAAGAGACAGACCCGGGTGAAGCCAGAGCAGGCACATGCTGTGAGCGGCATCAGGGACACCTGCCTTTGGCATCGAGACCCCCATCTGCTTGATAGCTTCACATCTGGCACCAGAAGCTTTAAAACAAACTTTAAGCAATTCCCAGGTGGCCTTTTCGTCATTGGTTTTTGCATTTTCTTTCACAAACTTGGCCTATTCTCAAGATCTCAGTAAGACACACAGTGTAAGGAACACCTGAACTCACTTTCTGTGGTCAACCACAGAAAAATCCGCTGGCTGGAGCACATGAGGAAATAAATATTTCTCTTTTTAACATGTATCACTCAAAAATAGTCCAAAGGCCCAAAGCTTAGCCTAGAGGTGCCCATAAGGTAAAGAGATTAGTTTTAAGGTGCCTCTGGCTGAGCTTTCATGCTAAAAGCCTCTGAAAAGCTAACCCTTAACTTTACAGGCATCTGTGGGGTAAGCTTTAAAATCGGCTCAAATGCAAGTGATTAAACATCATGGCCTTCATCTCCCTCTACGGGTGCCTCCAAAAACTGCCATCTCAAAGGCTGCCAAAAAAAAAAAATTCTTTTCCAGAAAAAAAAAAAAAAAAAAAGAGAAGAGTTGTAGGCCTAAGAGAAAACACCATAAGAGTTATCTCAGGGATGCCCAAGCACATGAATTGCTACACTCATTAGCAATCTTCCAAACCCAAAGAGCTGTTCATACAAATACTCTGGGAATTTAATATAATTTCTAAATACCTTAATTTTAAAAGAAACTCAGCTTGTTCTTTCATTAACCCTGAAGTCTGTGAGTATCAAGGGATTAGGGAAATAACCGCTCTACTTAAAGGCAGGTTTCATTATTCAGTATGGTTTTCACTAAAACAGTCTTTAATTTTGATCTAAGAGTCAACTACACACTCTGCACCCATGACTTGGCAGTGTGCTCGCTGCTTAACCCAGCATTAATTGAGCAGTGAGCAATATGAACACTTCGTATTCATAAAATTAAATGAATTAAATGATCTAAGAGTTAGTTCTGGACTTCATACACGGCAGCAGAAGCTGGGTGGACATTTTTTGCTCAGCCTTTGCCACGCACTCGTACCGAATACAGACCATGGGATGCACGTGTGTACAAGGTGCTTGGACGTGCACAGAGCTCATCAATGGGGACGGCCATGCACCGGAGCCGTTCGGGGAGGTTTCGGGGAGATTCAGGAGGTTTCAGGGCCCAGCGCCGGCTCCAGGGCTGCCGGGCAGCGCGGCCTCATAGCTGGAAGAGCTCACCAGACACTTCCCCACGCGGGGCCAGGCAGGGCAGCGAGGCCGCCAGCACGCGGTGCAGGAGCTGCTCGCACCATCCCATGCAGCACCGACCAGCCAGGCCACAGCTCCTCTGCTCTGTGCACATCTGAACCCGCGAGGCAGGTGCCACCCCCAGCAGATATCCCGTGGGATCTGCTCCTGGCACACCCGCTCCAGGGCTATGCAGCAGCGGCAGCGTGGCCCCCGCTCTGCTCCAGCGTCCCTGCAGATGACGCCCGCGGGCTGGCGCAGCTCCCGCGCGGGGACAAGGGCCCGCTGTGCCCACGGCAGGAGGGATGGCAGTGCCTGGCACCCCCGTGCCTGCCGACCCGCTCACAATCGGTGCCTGTGCCGCCGCTGCAGCTGCCGTGTGCGCCCGCACGCCAGGCACAGCCCTAAGGCCTTCAAGGAAATGTCTATTTGCAAATATTTAATATTTCCCCAATTGATGTTTTACTGATTTATTAAACTGCCTTTTCATTTCTCCCACCCAGCTCTGGTGCGATACGGCTGTATCGGAGCAAGGGATGGTGCGCAGCCCAGCGCACCCCGAGCAGCTCCGCAGCACAGACCAGGACGCACTCTGCTCGGGACTGCCCAGTCACATCCACCAGAGCCGCCCTGGGTTCGCTGGGACACCTCAGGGTCCTGCCAGGACCTCGGCCCCCACACGGCTCCTCTGAGGGCGTTCAGCAGCACGCAGCGAGTGTGGCTCTGTGCACAGCGAGCGCATCCAGCTGCATTAACAGGAACTGCTGGTCATGGGGATGCGCATTAACTACCCTTACCCTAGAGGTTAGCTCTGAAAGGCCTGCTGCAAAACCCAGGTCTCCCCGCAGGAAAAAAACATGGTAAAATGACAACAGTTCACTCTTATTTTAAACTTTCCGAGAGGGTGCCAAGAAGAAGCTTTGTTTTACAAAGTACTTTTAAACTTCAGAAAAAAAAAAAAAAGATTTTTTTGAGATAAATTTGGCTATGGGCTCTACCAATAAGTCACAAGATGCACTACTAGCTCTAATTGCCTTTGATTATGCAATTTTATCTCCCTAAACTAGCAGCAAACCCATCAAGGATGAGTTACACATTTCTCTCGAGGGACTTTCTCACGGCTTCAAACAGCCCATTTCCTCCGCTGGCCCAGCAGGAGCAAACACTTAGAACTGCTACCGTGGTCCCCGCGCTCCCCAGGTGCGGACACGGGAGGAGGAAGGTGACGAGGCTGTCGGGCTGCGGGCGCCCTGCCGTGGTCGCGGGTTGCAGAGCAGAGCAAGAATCACTTCCCGGTGCAACCCGACCTTGTCGGTCGGGTCCGTGCGGCACTTGCCGCGAGGACAGCTCAGCGTTAGGGCCATCTCCAGCACGGACACTGAGGTGGTGCCACCAGCTGAGGTGTGTTGGGCAGGTACCTGTCAAGCATCTGCTGCTTCCCAAGCCCGTCACCAACAGAAGGCTGGACCTAGAGACCTCTGAGCCCTTATCAGCCCTTTCCTCATGTATCGTCTTCTCCCTGGACATTTCCATGCTAATTTCAATAATTATCTCTTAACACTGTCACTTATATCTTGAAAGAAGCAACACAGCAGGGTATTTTTCTGCAGTATATCTCCCCTCATTCAAAACCTCAGGCTGACTTATTCATTCATTTCTTGCTAAATGTAAAGAGCGTGGAGACCAGCTGGATGGCAGTAAGGCTCCAGAATCCACCCAGCATGACAAAAATCTTGTCTAAGCAGCATTGTAGTGGTCACTAAGTTATTTGCATCACTAGGAAACATGTAAGTAAGAGTCATAAAATCATATTAAACTCCAGTAAATTCTCTAAATTAGGAGATACTGACACTTGTTGGTGCTGAACAAACACTGATTTTATTGCTGTACAAACACTGCTTCACCTTACACACAGAACTGACCCCAAAACCTCGGTCCCGACCTGAACTATGGTCAGTAGACACTTTCTGGGGAGGGTGGTCTATAGTCCCAACTAAGAAAGAATCTACTTTGCAAAAGTATCTGGGAAATATAAAATGTTACAGAAGTACCAAGGTTTATGACATTGATGCAGTAATTAGGGTTAATAGAATCAATAGTTATGGATGTTCCACTACCAAAAAGTTTTTCTGACCTATTTCCACACTATTTCCACTTTACTTTGGAAAAGTCACAATAAATACTAGGCTCTCCTCTATAAAAATACCTATATTATTCTTAGGAAAACAAAGAAATTCATATATAGACAAGAACATTTGTTACTTCCGAGTTCTGTGGCTTGCAAGCACTTAAGAGGCCTGGACCACCTTACCAGAAGTGTATAAATGCACTGTAGCCCAGACTTCCAAACCCAAATAAAACAGAGGAATCACATTTTCTATTCTCTGTCTTTTGCAAGCATACATATTCTAACTCACAAGCATTCCCAGTGCAATTCCACAACCCCGTGCACATGGCAAACAGCGTCAGGGCTGTTCACGAGCTATAGCTGGGACCTGTCCCCAATGTGCAACAGGAGGCAAGCACCTCAAAATCCTAAAACCAAAGTTTACAAAGACAAAGGAAAACTAAGTTAATCAGAAAACTAATGAGTAAATCAGCCAGCCATAATTGCAATTAGCAGCTATAAAAAAGAAAAAGAAGAAGAGCAAACAAGTTTAATGAATGTAGCATTCATCTCTTACAAATAACCTATTTCTAGGTCATTTCTAACCATAACCTATTTCTTTTGAATTCAGGTTGGAATTAGTAGTTTGTTTGTTTTGAAATATACCACTAAATAGTCAGTCCTGAATGAGTTTTCATTTTGTCATCCAGATTTTTTTTCATTGCTGTATCAAACACATGTCATTGCACACATTATGGTTTGTTACAATAATAAGTATAGCAACTATACTTCAGCAGTCAGACACTTGATAGTCTTTCATATTAAACATTAATATTTATGTAATTATTATTAACGGCAAAGTTAGTGAGTGAACTGAAAGCAGACATATTTCTGTTGCTTGCAGATTCACACCCGCACCAAACTAATATACCATTATGCAGGAAACACAGACTGGTCGAAAAGAACGTCCACACTCGTTGGTATAAAATACAAAGTGATTTAAGATCTTTGGTCAAACTTAAATCAAATTTGAAAAGAAAAAAAAAAATCAGAAGCTACTGAAAATCAGGCATTAGCCTGGCTTTCAAACGAATAATGCAAGGAAAGATTCCCTAGGAACATTAAAAGGTTTTTAAGGGTAGAAGCATTGCCTAAATGTCAACTGAAGTATTCAAAAGAATTAATACTTCCACAAACCAGTCAACCTTTCAGAATTCTGCTCAGAGAACTAGACAAGCTCCCCCCCCCATTTCTGTTCAGTTAAATTCTAGAACAAAAACATATCTATGACTAAAAGGTGGGTGACTACATGACCTCAGTGAACTCATTTCCCTTCTTTGTGCTTATTTCCTCATCTGCAGAAAAGGATATTGTTCTTGTAATTCAAAGGCTTTTTTTCCTGAAGGTTACCTAAATGGGGATTTCAATGATCTCAGATATCCTTGAGACAAACAGCTGCAGAAACACAAAATCCTTGTGCTAAAAATCCCACTGTTGTTTTTGATCAGTGTTGTTCTATTTATTCTGAAATTCGTGTTTTGTAAACACACAGCCCAAACCAATGAGCTGCTACAGCCTATCCTGAGCTTTAAGCAATAGTAACTAATACTAACTTAAGCATAGATAAGTACAGACATGTCAGGGCCTTTGTCACTGACCCCTCCTTGGCAAGTCATGAACAATAATAGCTCACAGTTTGATCACATATTCTGTGATCAAACGGCTATTTGGATAAATTTTCCATGCAAACACCACCGCAAGAACACAGCAATTAAAAGCAGTGGGTCTTCATCTTATCTAATGGCTCAATAAATGTTTTTCTTCAGCAATATTCCTCATTCAAATACTGTGAGGAATAGTAATTGAGCCAAAAAGAGAAAGAGTAACTGGTAGACTCAAATCAAACTCAGCTCTTCTTTAAGTAGATATACCTTTCAGGAGTCCATGAGACACAAGTGCGGGCTTCTATGCACTGCTGAATAACACTGAATTTAAACACGTGTCATGAAGAACCTGTTTAAATGCCTCACTGAGCTGTAGTATTAAGGCTCAACTAGTCAGTATTTGCAAAGGATCGCAAAACCCCACACTGAACGCCAAGCCACACACATTGGCGCGAGGAGGACTGGTATTTCTGGATGACAGCAAGTATCTTGCATTTGATTGCAGTAACATTGCATGATAGAAACATATTGAATGTTCATAGTCCAAAATGACTTTAATATTTATTGCTTGACTCTTTACAAGTTTTACTTCTGAAACCACCTTCCTTTACAGCATAAAATAAAAACTTTATTGTATTTACTCTTATTTTTGTATTAAAAAACCCATATGCTTCAAAAATGAGGCTTTTCTTAAGTGAACCAATAATTAACAGTTCTCAAACACCTTTTCAGAACTGACAAGCATCACTTGATTTTCTTAACTTCGGACTTTCCCTCAAGCTGAAGGGATTGTCTTATGACTGTAATCATCTGTTTCTACGGCTGGCCAAATACATTTAGTTTTACCCCTGGCAGATAACAGGACAAAATCCAATCCAGGCCCTGACCTTGGTCGGATGAGTTGAGCTATGTAATGCAGAATTGGCCCGTAAAGGACCCCTGGTCCAGCACCACTGACACCAAGACGCTGCACCCCGTCGGCAGCGTACAGCCACACCACATCGAGCCCTGGGACACACGTCGCACCGGCTTTCTCCCGATGCACCCCATCCTTCAGCACTATTGACCCTAGTCTAGCAGATCTGCAGCGTTGTTACGATGAAATAATGACGTGCATGATTCCCATGGCCACTGATAACGTTACTGCACTCTGCAACTTCACAGCAAAGGGAGGCAGAAGAGCAAACTGGTCTGCGAGGAAACAAACGTGAATCCAGCTGCAACTTTCTAAAGCCATTTCGCAGGCAATGCTGAAATGGATGAACAAGTGTACCTGAATCTCAGGTTTGTTACAGCTTGGTGCACGGCCCTTGCCCTCTGTTCCAGGTTCTCTGCTGAGCCAAAACTTCTAATTTGTAGTACTGGGAATCTTCTGAACCAAATCTTACATTAGACCATCATGTGCTCTTATCAAAATTTAAATAAAAATAATTTTGTCACTTAATATAGTTTTGTATATCATCTCTCACATGTCATTGTAAACCACAACAGAAAGCCACTGCTGCTGGGGTTGCTCCCAGCTCCAGAACAAAGGCCTGGAGTGCACTACGCACTGCAAGATATTCTCCACAAAGCCATAGTCAGACAGGAGCATTTATCAGAGACATCTTGAGTCCTGTAAGAGGATGCTGGTTCTGCTCTGCAGAGAAACCACATACCCAAGGGATGTCAAGTTCCAGTCTGGGCAGAGCAAAGCAGAGACCAGAAGCACATCCAGAGGAACAGGTGATGCACAGTACGGACGATGCACAGGTAGGAGGGAAATCAAAAAGATGCTCCTGCCAGACTGAGGGTGGGGAGGAACCTTCCCTGCAACAGGCTCAGCCACGCTGCTCCTTGGCTGCTTACGGAGCCAAACCCGGCCGAGAGCCTTGCGGAGCAGTGCCGAGCCGAGCGCAGGGCCGAGCAGCCTGCCTGGGCTCGGAGGCGCTGCTGCTGCTCCCGCTGAGACCGG
This sequence comes from Tinamus guttatus, assembly GCF_059628265.1. Lineage (NCBI taxonomy): Eukaryota > Metazoa > Chordata > Aves > Tinamiformes > Tinamidae > Tinamus > Tinamus guttatus. The sequence continues at coordinate 1,935,473 of NW_028288541.1, read as the reverse complement.
CCGGGAGCCGCGCTCCCACAAACGCCCCTCAGACAGGCCGAGCAACTGCAAGGCTGGTACCACAGCTCTGCCTGCAGCAGAGGGTAATGCGATTTCACTCGACTGTATACAGCTGTTTTGCATTAGCCAGCCATAATGCTAATTATTTCTTTTCATTCATTTATCTGTTTGCAGTGAATGACAGAGATCATATGCCAACTTCTTTACTCAAAAAATGCAGGTACAAGCATTGGAATCTGCTCCTGTTGGACACAATATATTGTAGTTTTTATATGCCGTACTGGTCTTTTAGCCACTCTTAGTTCTGGTTCATTACATAGTTATATAAACTCTCCAGACCCCAGTTTCACCCTGAATTAATGATATGCACCTGGTAACTGGTGGAAAAATAGTTCTGTACACCTATTCTTAATGTATTTCTGTAATGCATAAGAATAAATAGAACAGCAGTATGGTACTCTTTCTTGAATTCTACTTTTTCCCTCAGTAGTCTCATATGACCTCCCCTGAACCAGCAAGATTTGTTTTTCCATTGAATTACTTACTCCAGTAAAAAAAAAAAAATCCAAAAATGACTTATTCAGAATATCTTAGGGAACAGTGTCTTTAGACAAAGTCAAAATGAAAACAAAAGAAAGCTTTTAAAAAAAAATAGTTTTCAAAGACAGAACTTCAGATTTAGTCTGACTTGTTTTAAGCAGTTGAAATTATCCCAATAGATTTCAGAGTGGGGGAGGGAGAAAAAACAAAACAAAAAAGACTGTCCCTAACCCCTAACCTCCGTTCAACCAAAGCCAAATAGCAGTAGATGATGACACTCCAGGCTAAATTAATGCACTGAAGCCCTTCAGGTTTGACCCCTCCATGCTGTGCCTAGAGCTCTACCACTTTCTTGGTGAAGTAAACAGGGAGGAAGCCAGGCCATGCACTCTCTCACCAGATTCCCTTAACTAGATTCCCCCTGGGAGCTCAGATTGGCTTCAATCTCCTCCAAAAGAGCCACGAGCACCCACTGCTACAGTGTTTGTTTAGGTTTCACTTTGGTTATGGATGAGGTGGCTAATTCAATCTTTTCACCATCTTAAATTAGATGAATGAGTATGTAGAAATCTGGGTAACAGGAAGGTTGTTTTTGGCCTTGTTAAGAAATTATCAGATGGTTACAGTTTTATTCCAGAATTTCCCATGTGTTTTTTGCTCACATTACTTATGCCACTTTTAACCACTCCTCCTTGGTTTGCTTTTACAGTGTTACACTCAAGCAACTTTTCTGGATTCCTACTTTGCCTATGCTAATTCAGAACCAGCACGGGTAAGAAGAAAAAGATTTCTACATAGGAGGTGCAGCTTTGATCTTGGCGTTTAAAGAGAATAAAACCAAAACCAGATGGATGAAACTGAATTCTCACACTCAGCTTCATCCACTTTTTCCCCCTAGTTTTGGGGTGGCTCAATGGTTTCTGCAGAGGCAAGAAACACCTCTCAATCACTGCTCACTGCTGTTTAGGAACACTGCAAAGCGACTGTGTTCCCCTTGCTCACCTCGGTTCACACAGAATTCCGATACACCCAAAATCGGCCTATTGGCCTGTTTTGGTGCATAGGGGACTATTTAAGGTGTCTTAGAAACTGGCAACTCATATAGTTACCACACATCTGATTTCTTGCATGCCTACAGTCCTCCAGGGCCTCCACAAGGCCAACACTCCCAACAACAAGTTTCGGCCTGAGAAGGGCCACACAGCAGCTTCTCTTCCTGCAGGCCCCAAAATCAAATGCCCCTGCCCATCAGGTGCAAAACTAAGGCCCTCATTTACAAACCAGTCAATTTTACTTTTTTTTTTTTTCCTTTTTTAAATACAAGAACGGTGGTCAGAAAGACTACCTGACACTATGATCACACAGTTGCACTGCTTGAATATACAGAAAATAGGCTATTTTACAGAGCTGTCCTACATACACTGCACATTTTACATTAAAACTGAAACATTTTTTTCAGATAGTGTTTTAGGTAAATGCCACAGAGAAACATTAGTTTCCACCATCAAAAGTAAGTTAAATTTTAAACACCTTGATATATGAGGCAAAGAATTGTAAACAGAAGACTTTTCTGCCCATCAGCTACAGATTATTTCTCTTGACAACAGTTATTTACAACAAGCACTGCCAGAAGCTCTTTAGCACCAAAACTCAAACACCTGCAAATCCTCTCCCTTTGCTGTATCACCGTGGCCTTTCCTTGACACACGTGCAACATAAAGCAGGGTTTGGCTGCTAATTTCTTCATGGTACCACGGGTCTGGGCAGTGCCATGCTTTGTCAAATGAGCGGGTTACCTCAGAAACCAAACACAGTTTGGGCACACCAGAAAAAGCACCGCAACTCCACACAGGAAAGTAACGTCAGTGTGAAATTTTGATGCTGCTAAGCTGTCTGAAGTGACTGCAGATAATTCACAAAACTGTCAGATAGTTCACACCTAGCAAATACACACACAGTCCTACCGGACAGGATTACAAATCAGCATGGATGAGGATTTTCTGTGGAAGAAGTCTGGGTGAAGTGAGGGCTTGCTAAATTCCAGACATGATACTTTGCATTCCTGCCCATTAAACACAAAGTTCAAACCCTCTTAAGCACATTTCATTTCTCCAAATAGCTGCAGAACTGTTTCTGTTGAGACCTGAAACAGGTTACTGAACAGAGCAAAAGAGCAGATATCAGATCTAGCAGTTCCTGCATTTGACTGTTTTGATATTCTAGGGAATACACAGATTAACTAAATGATATGATTAAAAATTGCATAAAGCTGTAAAGTGTGCAGCACAATAATCAGAAAGTCTTCCTTAAAGCTCGTCTTGCTTCTTGCATGGCTAGTGCAAACTTGATAGCAAAATAACATGCATTTACACGAATAACCAGAATCATTTTCTGCTGAGTGTTCAAGTGCCTTCCAAACATTTTTTTTCTGGCGTTTTAGCTTTCTCCTGCGGGAAACAATAATGCAGTAACAGCAGCTTCCCGCTGCGTTCTGCGAGGGGAAGCCGCTGCCGGCCGCACGGGCTGCGGAAAGCGATGGCAGCGGCGCGCGGGCGAGCGGCGGCCCCTTCCCGCTGCCTGCCCGCCCCGCCCGGCGCTCAGTACCTTCTGCGTGGCAGCTGCAGGACAGGATGGTGCTCGGCGGTCTGAAGATGTAAGGCAGATAGCGTGAGAAGCATTTCATCTTCCAGAAAATGGTTAAAAAATAAAATAAAAAAAAAGACTGGAAAAAAAGCATAAAAAAGCTTAAAAAAAAAAACATACACATATATATAAAAATAAAACCCCGGCAGAGGCGGCTCAATCCATGAGGGCGTTTCGGGTGCAGGAGTGGCTGCGGGGCCGGCTCGGGGGGCAGCGCGGCCGGGAGCGGCGGGCGGCGGGCCCCATGTCCGGGCCGCGCGCGCCGCGCACCGCAGTGGGCTCCGCGCACGGGCAGCGGCTCCGCGCGGGCTCCGCGCACGGGCTCCGGCTGCAGCGCGGCGCCGGTGCCGCCCCGGACGCCCCCGCCGGGCGGGACGGGGCGCGGGCGGCTCCCGCGGAAGCGGGAGGGAAAGGGGAAGTCCCCGCAGTCCCTGCGAACACGGTTCCCGGTACTGGGTCGCGGACTCCTCCGGGCTGGCCGCTCCGTTCGGACCCTCCGTGCCCAGGTGAACGCCCGGCCCGGCGCAGCCGAGCAGACCTGCCTATCTCAACAGCCCTCTGCTCTCTCCCCCGAGAGCTCATTTTTAGGGCAGGAATTTCTCATAGCTGAGCGCATCCAAATGCTCCCTGCTCAGGCTGAAAAATATGCTGAAAAATATACCAAAAAATACTAAAAAAAAAAAAAAACACTGTCTTGAGAGGGCAGATGGAAGAAAAGATTCTTAATGCGGGGTCAAGTTACTCCTGTTCAGTTCTCTTGTTTTTCTGCTAATTGCCATATGGATAAGCCCTTTCTTTACAACCCAATCACTTACAGTTGTTGCCTTTGCAAGGCTCTGGGCTACTCCTCAGATTGGGTTGCTAACCTGCCTGGGGTATTTCTGATTTTTCTGATTGGCAGATGTGATCATTTATACCAGTGATGTGCAGCACCTGTGCCAGTGGAGAGAGAAGCTTTTTATTTCACTTTAATCTGCTTCTCTTTATTCAAAATGTCCCCTCTGGACTTTAAAAACCAAACAGAACACTCCCGGCCAAGCCTTACTGCTTGAAGGTGACAGCTCACTGTGACTGTGTGATATAAGGGATGGCCAAAGTTTAAATACTCCCATGTATCTCTAGCCCATCCCTGAAAACAAGATACGAACTTAAAAGACTGGATTTGTAAAACACTTTTCATGCCAAGTCACTTTATAAGTTCATATATGACTCACACTGTAGGATTATTTAACACACCAGTCTGGAAATTTAAGCCACTATCTCTGAAGAAAACACAGCTGTTTCACTGCACCCAGAAACTACAATCAGGTTTATTTGAGAAAGTGATGAGTGCCCTCTCCGGGTGAAAGGACAAGGCAGATTTAGGTGCAGTATGCATAATTAAACCACATCACAGATGTGAAACTGCAATTACATGCTCGTAATGATCAGAGAGGCTTAAGCACCATTTTCATAATGGTCTACCACAAAACGTGGGAAAGGCCCAAGCAGTTTTACGATGATTCTGGAGTCAAGATCATTTCAGAAAAAGTCAGGCTACCTATAAGTTAGGTCAGCCAAGAATGGTTCTAGAGAAACTGTTCACCTAGACCAAATAAAAAAAAGAGTGCATTACTATTCTGATACCCATTCCAGCATGTGGCTTACACTCTACATGTGTGGGCATGTGTCACCCAAACAGGACACGGGTATTCTGGTCACCTGAGGATGACCGTGGTGCTTCTTGTGTACCCCAGAAGCAGTCTTTGATTCTGCACAAGATTGAACTAGGAGCATCGAATGAACCTAAGAAGAAGCACAAGGAGACGCATTACACACGGTTAAACTGTGGGGTTCCTCACAAGGGGGCACTTTGAAAGATTACATAGGTAGAAAGAGCAGTTCAAAAACAAGCTCAAAGATTCACTGAGCAAAATGAAAGCCAGATACCATTTTGGGTTTGAGAAGTGCCTGAGTCATAATTTGCAGGAGACTGGCAGACTGTCTGGGGGTGTATGATAATATCTGTGCATTATGCTGTCTCCAGAATGACCACTGCTGCAGGCGGAGGGCTGGGCTACACTGGCCTTTGTTCTTATTCAAAATGGTCGTTCCTGTATTTTCGCATTTAATAGCATATATGATATGAAACTAGTAATACCTTGCAATAATAATACAGTTCCTGAGCTTGATATGCAACAATAAAAGTTACTTTTGCAAACTTATTTTTGATGTTCTGTTATTTTTGCATGGTACAGTAAAGGACCCCTTCCCAAACAGATAAAAGCTTAAAATTCTGTTTTGAGACCTTACAGGTCATTTTGCCGGTCAGAAGTAAGATACAAGACAGGGAGCAAGGACCTGAATCTGTGTTCCCCCCCGCCCCGCCTTTTTTTCTTTTTTTTTGGCCACTGCTCACATGCATTTTGTTTCATTCTCCACTCTAGAGAATCCTTTGACTTTACACTCCGCTCTAGTGCCCAATTCTAAACATAGAGCTAAACTTTGCACTTAGTGAGCAGGGAGCATCGAGATTTAACATGCACACATAACCAGCTACATCTGTTTGGAAAATATTACAGAATCAATGCTAGAATAAACAGTTCAAGTCGGATCTATCCAAAGCAATTCCCCTTGCAGTTTTAAGCATGGGGAACTCGGAGCTCTCCCCCTTATGCTAGTTCCTATCAGCAGAAGCCAGCTGCATCACGCAGCTGTGAAGGCCAGAGGAGTATGTTACATGTTTCACAGGACGACAACAGGAAACTCCACTTCTTTTCAAGTATGGCCTTTCTTCATTGAAGTAACTCCAGCAAATGGCTGGTAAAACTGGGAAATACCAGTTTCTAGAAGGAGATGTAATAGCAGGCTTTCACTAGCTGATTATTACATATTCTTTACTTTTTTTGTTTAACCTTTTCAGCCACAAATTCTAGATCTAGAATGGCGCAGCACCAGACTGCAAGAAAGCCTGTGCTGGACTGAGTTAGGTATCAATGCACATGACCGAGGTGCCGGTGGAAGGAAGATGTGGACCATGCCTTAACTTCTACCTGTGGCCTCTACTCACCTGAATGCCAGTGCTGATAGAGAAATCTTTCTGTATCATTCTCTCTTCTCCTCCTGCAAAGTTATGCTCAGAGAATTACCTGCAATTTTCCTGGCCAAGTAGAAGATCAATATCAACAAACAGAATGTATCACTGTTCGAATCTCATTTCTTCAGCTTTGTGAGCTCTGAAATCACCCTCTGTACTTGATCGATGGTATGGATTAAAGAAGCCCTTTCTAAGAAATTATTTATACCTTTTTATAAATAGAAGATTGTTTTAAACTTGAGAATTACATAGGAGGAATAGCGATCCAATGAAAAATTAAATGATCTGGAAAAAAAATAGTCTTACTGCAATTTAAGGCTGGTTTGATAAAGTCACAATCATTTAATAGTGAAACAGCTTTGATAATGCTCCATCTCATTTTGTAAAGGTTCTCCTGATGCCAAACATTTGAGATATCCTTGTGGGATGGCTACAAAACTGAAGTTTATTCATTTGAGAGACCCACAGCAGGATGTGGCAAGTCTGGTTTGCAATCTTAGCTACACAAGGAGTAGATAAAGGCCCAGAATACAATGTCTAGCACTGGGAAGCAAATGAAGACCGGCACTGACAACCCTCATACTGTGTCACTCATTCTCATAGCCGAGAGCTAGAAGTTTATTCCACCAATGGGACTCGACACAATTTTGCTATTGATGTAGCTCCTATTCAAGGAGGGGACAATAAAAATGACTGCTCAAGGACTAGTCCAAATCCTAGTGCCCTTTGGCCTTGTTCTCAGGAGTCCAGGAAGATTTGCCCCAGCTCCGATGCCGGGGTTGTCTCTACAGCTCCAGAAGGAGGGCTGTATTTCTTCCTAAAACCACGTCTCTCCTCTCTCTATGCACTTTTAGGTAGAGCTATATCATCCCCATACTGCCTATGTCAATCTGTATCATCTACTTATCAACACAGAGACAAATTACGGAGAATCAGAGGTTACATGAGCCTCTGGAATAAATATCACCCACACAGAGCCGAGAAGTGACTTGCTTAAGGTCACTCAGGAACTCAGAATCTGTTGAAACAGAAGCCATACCTGAGTCCTACCCATAGGACTGAAACCTCTAAATATTGTGCCTCTCCTTCATCATGTGTATGGATAGGGAGAGCCTCCGCTGTATACTACAGAAAAAATATTATTTCCATTTAAAATATAAAATGAATATGAGCATAAAAAACAGATTCATTCTACCTCATTAAAATTATGGACAAGAAAAAAAATATTCTCTATTGTGGTTCGCATCTATTTAAATATTTATATTCAAGTTTTGTGTTCCATTAACAGAATTTCACTACTCATGCAAAAATCAGGATGTGTATTTCAGCTTCATTAGCAAGCATCACAAAAAAGAAACTCAGACATAAGAACACAAGACCGTTCTGCCCCAGCTTGGTTAGCCTGCAGACAATTAGTCAACACTTGAAATCTTTAGTTTGGACCTGTTGATTAGATATCCGTATGATCTGGCAAGCATAGATATGTGCAAGCACATTTGCTAAAAATTCCACACTCACTGGAAATGGCCGTTGGTCATGACAGCGTGCTTATATATCTGAAAATATTTCAACAGCAAAATATTCCAGACATTGGGTAGAATACCTGACTTCATGAGGACCATTTTCAGTTAGCCATTACTAATTATACAGTAGCTTGCCATTTGATCGCTATTTATTATATGTGTGCTGTACAGTTGAGTAATTGAGCGAGGCAGAAGTGTGAGTGCCGAATCCCCGCGTGCCTGCCCGAAGCGCACGCGCCCACCGGCACCGCGGCCCTCGCGCCGTGCCCTGCAGCAGGGGCCGGGGGAGCTGCCCCGGCAGGAGGGTTTGTGCTGTGAATCCCCATTCCCAAGAGGACCAGAGAAAATCCCACCTCTTCAGTGTGCACAAATCAGCACTCTACACCACACTGCTAATTACCATTAAACAAGTATGAGGTAAGCTCTCTGAAACTTGTTTCCTACTAGCAGCAGTGAAAATATAGTTCAAAGCAGTGTGACGCCGCAGAGAAAATCAACGTCATCTACTTTATATTTAATATTTAAATCACTCTTTGTCCAAACAGCTGAGAAAAGAAATCTTAGACATCCCATCTAAGCATAAAAGATCTCATTCATTTGAACAGTTGTGTTGAGAGAACTAAAGAATCAATCAGAGCACCAATTTCATTAGGACAAGTACTACACATTATGATACCATATTTCAAGCTAGGGAATGCAGCAGACAAGGAAAGAAAGAAATACAAAGTGTGTGTATGTGGGTTTATGTGTGCATAGAAAACACTATGCAAATAGAATTACTCTCTGCAGCTTCTTAAAATATCCTTTAAAAGGCCAAATTGCAGTGTATTCTGTTGCAGGCGGCAAGCTCCTCTACTTTTAAAGACATAGTATATGTGACAGCAATATTCCCTTTCAACTAACAGTACACAGCTGCATACATTCCAATAATTAATTACATTTTGTACATTTGGGATGCTTGAATGATACCAAGAATTCTGAAGTTCAGAAAAGGGCCATGAAGACTTATGAACCAATAATTCATGGATGAACTTTTAATGAAGGGGAGACACTGGAATGATGTGATCACATATTTATAACATGTGATTCATGTGTATGTACATCTGTACACACACACATATAGACACATATTCCCATGCAAACACAAACAAAAACAGTGAACAGCCAAGAGCCCAAACTCATATCTAAAATACTCTCTAAGCTTTCTGCCCAATCGTGGTAACACCATCTGTTCCTGTTGACAAGATTTTACAGATCAATTTGATTTCTTTTTGTTATTTATTTCTGAATATGGCCTTTAAAGTAATATATCTGAAACGTTTCTATTCCATGGCTCCAGGTTACTCCATGCAAAGATTACAACAGCCCTTTCTGTCCCCATGACTCTGTATTCCTCTGACATTGAGAATCAAATGTGAAAAATAACAACTTATAGCTATCTGCTGATAACAGGTTACATGAAGAAAGGGTAGTGAAAAAGAAGAAGCAAATTACCACTTTATTAATCCTGAACTGGCAAACAAGTACTCTTGACCTTTTAAAATGATTTTCAGATTCTACAGTAAAAATTCAAATCACTTGGAATCAGTTCCACAAAAAGTATCTTAATGTAAAAATGCTGTGGCTTTTGTTACAGTTATTTTTTTCTAGAGATTTAACAAATTGTTAAATAGCCTGAGTTTTGTGCACAACTGTAGCCTTTAGAGGTTATAGACAATAACCCTCTTCTGCAAAAGGCATAGCAAATAACCGCCACTGAAGCAGACGGAATAACAGTCTGTGGAGAAGTTAGGGCTCTTTTATGAGCAAGTGTCAGAGAATAACCCAGTTCTAACTCAGTTGCTAACCTGATTCCCTCCTCAGTGTTATAAGACTTTGCTTTTAAAGTAAACCTCATGTTTCAGGAAATACAATAAAACAGAAGAAATACATCCTGTAAGCCAGCTCAGTTCCTGCATTTATTTCTCACATACAGAGCCATTCAGTTGGAGCAATGAAATGCTACTAGTAGTGCCTACACACTGGTCTCCAGCAGCAAACATCGACAGAGCTCTGCCATTGCAGTTAAACCTTGCAAAAGGAGAAAGGAAGATGAAAGTGGGAAATAAGAGTAAGAAAATTACCATTAAAAAGTTAAAAATAGAACAATCAATGCAGGAGGAGCAGGACTGAAAGAATACATTGAACTTCAAGGTCAAGAAAATTAAATATTTTTCTTTTTGATTGCCCATGTTTTTTCAGTCAGAATGGGTGTGCTTGCAGGGAGGGAAGAGCCCAAGTCATTCAGAAGCACAATCACCCCAAAAGCTACTGGATGTGTCTTGTGCTCATAAATTCTCAAACTGCCTGTTCGAGGCAGTCCCTTATGCATACTTGTGTAAGTGTGTACACTGCAAAATATTTTAACCCCAGATACAAGAATGAGCAGTATTTTAATACTTATGTCAATACCCTTGCTATCAGAAACACAACCCAGCTGATTCCAATAAAGGTTATTATGGTGGAAGAGGTGGTCTCATAATTCCCTGAAATGCTCATGTAAATAAAGGCTGAAAATACAAGGAAATGTACTTCAAGGCTCTTGATATGCTTAAGACATAATGCCTTCAAATTTATAGTTTGGAAGCTAGTTTTAGTGACTTATATTTTCAAATATGTAAATACTTGAGCAAAAGCAGAAAATAAAAGAAGTGTAACTCAACTCTGCCAGCAGTTTCACCCAACATGTAAGCAACCCCCTCCACACACGCATTAGGTAAAGAGCATGTGACTAACAAATCAATTATCTTTGATCAAAGCAACAAAATAAAAAGTAAACCTACCTTCTGTCACCCCAATGTCAATAGTTCCTTTTATTTGACTGAAGCACCACAGCACATCCTGCATGAGGTTCCCAAATCCTGCCAGAAGAACACATGCAGAAAGAAGATACACTTCTGTGCAGATAGCCTGCTTTCGAGCAAACATGCACATACACACATACAAACCGGCACACAAACATCTGCAATCCCTGTACAGAGGGAAATACTTGCTCACCTGGTATCATTCTTCCACACAGAGTGCAAAGCTAGCACTGCAGAACTGAGAACATTATGCCAGCGCTATGAATTGCCCGTCTGTGTGTTTGCCCTGTACCATGGTAGGGCTATTTTGAACACGGTGCAATTGGAGCCAGTCCCCTCTACATCACTGGCAGCATCACAGAAGAGTCAGGAGGCCCTGTAGTCACGGTCTTTGTCACAGCCTCTCTTCATCAGAATACTAATGCCCCAAATCATTTCCATCATTGCTAAAAAGGGAGTGAAGCAAGAAACAAAGAGCTACTACAACAACAACAACAACAACATTATTCTTCCCAGATTATGGCCAACTTAGTTGTGAACTGCTTGGCAATGATTCTCAGCAGAGGAAAACTGCATCACAATAACGTTATCAAAATTTTCCTGGAATCAGAAGTGCACTGTATTTCTTTTAAAAGAATACTACAGGCATTTCTATTATTAGGCATTTTAGTAAACTGTATCTCTCTAAACTGCTCTTGCGGCTGTAGCGATACTTTCTGTTAAAATACTGAGAGAAATCAGTATTTTATCTACTGCTGCTCATTCTCTTGACAGCAAATTTTTCCTTTTTGTAATGCAGTTTTCACTGTAGCACAAAAAATATACAGCCTCAAAGGACAACCTTCTTCCTTTTAACACACATTTTATCTCAAAGCACTTTTCAAACATGAAAAAAGCAGCAGAGGGGAGTAATGAAAGAAGGAAATACCATTTTACACACATGTGAAATGTGGCACAGAAAAGTGTTTCACAGTGCGGAATTGTGATCTTAAACTCAATCAGGGGATCACGCTATTCTCAAACTCTTTTTTTTCTTTTTCTTTTCTTACAAAAGAAAAACAAAGGATTGACAGATAGATAACATATACGTAGAGACATAAATGAGTTAAGCAAACTAGCTTATAGCCTAGCCACATTTAGTGAGATTTTGGCCCTAATAGAACTATGCTAAGGAAATAACTTATTCAGGTTTTAGAGCCAAAGAAAGAGAAATCCAGACATAGTTTAATTGAAACTTACATTAATTTTGATCTTCCCATTTTCTCTTATATAGATATGCTTCAGACAACTATCTGTCCATGCATCCATTTGATTGCTGCTCTGACTTTCCATCTATTTGTTGTCTTTTTTTTTTAATTCTGTGAAAGCATTAAAATTGAAAAGGACGCAAAGATTTGGAAATGGAAAATTAGGGAGGAAATCATAAGTGCTTATGCTTATAACATTCAAAACTGCTTTTGCTTATATCATGGCCTTTTTGGCATATTAATACAGGTCATTATATGCACAGTAAACAGTAAAATAATAATATATATTATAACATAATACATTCAAATTGTAGAATGACTTTTGTCATAAGATTCAAGCCAAATACAAAAAATATGGAGTTTTAAGAGAAATGGAAAAATCTGGAATCTGAGGGTATGACTTAATTTGTTAAGACTGAAAGAATATTAACTTTAGTGAGATTCATAATTTGCCATGACCAAGCAGTACACAGAACCACAAAAATCTGATGTGAAAAAATTACAAATTTACTAAAATAAAAAAAGTAACATTATCACATAAACTTTAATGCCTTGTAAATTCTACTAATATATTTCAAAAGCAAGTTTGTAAGCAACAGGCTGGTTGAGAGGAGCAGTATCATTATGCCCTTTCCAGAAAACTCTTTTGTAATATTTACTTCTCAGAAAAAAAATAATCATCTCCTTGAAGAAAAAAGGATTTGTGACTTAAAATTCTTCCTCCTAGACTGAAAGTCCAATCATATGTAACAAGTTTCTGATAAATGGTATTTTTCTCATTTTCAGTGTTTTGTCTGTATGCAAGAATAGACCTGGGAAGGAGAACAGAGATAGTTTGAAACCCCAGGAGGGCAACAAACCCTGTTTTTCTTGCTGGCTGTTTGCCCAGCTGTGGACAGCTGTAATTCAGCATTGTTTGCAGCTCTTGATTAAGAAAGGCTACACTTGTTTTCTTAAGCATCAGATGAGGCTTTTTCTTCTTGAAGCGCGCACACACACACAAAAGAGTTTTTAGAAGAATTATTTATAACTCTCAACTTTCTTAACAGCCTGCAAAATGACACTTTTGCCATCATATATGCTATGGTAAATGGCTGGGCTGGCATGAATTAAACCAGCCTCCTACCAATCCACTGTGTTAAGAAGCAGCTGTTTTTTATAAAAAGTCTTTAAGAACAGTTTTAATTTAAATTACAAACAAAGCCAGATATCAAACATGTTTCTGCTTGTTTTTTTTTTTTTTTTTTTGGTAAGCCTTTTTTTAAATAGATTTCTACTGGTAGCTCTGCCTCTTACTGTTTATGGCAACTGAAGATTCAGGGGTGCTTCTAGTGACAGTAGGGATGAAAGGCCTAATTCTGTACTCAAACTTAGATCTTGGTCCAGTGTATTTTCACTGTCTGTCTATTAGAGGTCATCTTCTGCACTACTGACAAGCTGCAAATTGTGCTTTACAGGTTAGTGCAAATCTGTGGACATGGAAGAAATGCACTTTTGTTGGTTGTAACTTCCTATCAAATTTGTACCACTTTGAACCCTCCAGAATTAACTGAGATTCTACATCAAACTGATTCAACCCCTGCATGGATTATCTCCAATGGATTTTCAGTTCCACTTTCTCAGTCACTGAGCTCTTAGGAAAAGCACCCAAACAAAGCCAAGGATGTTTTCTACTTATTAGAAAACATCCAGTAAAAACAATTAAAAACTTTAGAATCTGGCCCAAACTGCAAAGAAAAATGAATATATATAACAGAATATCAAATGGGGTACAAAGTAGGTGAGCCAAATGTCCCTAGCTCTCTGTTTTAATTGCCTGAACAAAGACCACTCTATCCCATGAAATAACTTACTGGGTAATTCAATTGTTTCAGCCATTAACAATGTGTTATTTATCAGGAGGCACTTGTTACATTTTTAAGCTATGAACTAGGTTTTCTCTTTACTTGAGCTGCTCAATAAAGTCTTGAAGTCCATATATCTACCCTCTTATTTCTACATGAAAAGATTATAAATGGACTCCACTTATAGACTGCAGATTTTCTATAGATCGTAGTTTCCAATTTAGAGATGTGTGTAGCATGTCATTTTACAATGGGAATGCTGCAATAAATCCATCCAAACAGAAACTATGCAAATAGCTCTTAAAATGTATGGAAACTGGATGAGAAAGAATTCACTGTGGTCTTCAAAATGAGTTGAAAGTGAAAGACACAGGATGATTAACTGCAATACTAGAGGCTGGTATTTTGCCCCTTACACAATTATGTGTTTCAGTAGAGAGAATTTATTCCCAAAGGTATAGTTCTAGCACATGTTTTTGCAAATCTGTTTTCCAATTTCAATGTACAAAATACTTCCAATATGGATGTGTGTAAAATACTACTCTAGGAAAAATTAAGTTCCATGCTTCCTTAGACTTTTAACATTGAAGTTTTAAATTAAATCCTGCATATTGGATGTTGCACTCGCAGAAAATGTTGGCAACTGGATTAAAAATGACAGAATGCATTACTCCAATTAAAGCTGAACAATGACACAAAATGTTTATACCATTGCAAAATATATATATATATAGCTGGATGCATTCTTACTTAACACATAACCTTTGATTTGATTTTTCCTTAATTGCCATTTCTACCTTTTCTTTCCTAATTAAATATTAGTTCATTCCAAAATATCACACGTCCTAACAGCTCATAAGTAATAATTAAAGTATTTCCTTATACTCAGATGGACTTCAGGACACTGCAATGTATTGGGGCAAAACTATCCATCTGTGAACTGCCGTTGCTGGCACACCCTATAGACATAAGGTGTCTAGTCTAAAAAAAGTGACATTTGAGATAATCTTGCTTGGAAATCTTAGAAATGTAAAGGACAAGACTAGTAGAAACAAACTGAGTACAATCTGGGCACTGATACAAATCAACTTGTTAAGTTTTCAAGCTGAAATATATGATCCTCCAAGTCAGAGTGATTCATTATGCTCAGTAGGCCCTGATCTGATCTCACTGCCCCTCGTGCCAGCCTCGATGCGGCACCTCGATAGGGCGCCTTGATGGGGCATCTCAATATGCTCCTGCTTCCCTGGCTCGTGTCTACTCAGACCTCTCCCTCCAGGACAGGAGGGAGCACATTTAAGCAGGTTAGTTCATGTCAAGTCAACAGCTGATAGAACAGACTTCTCTCGCCAGAGATTTGAAGTGCAGATTATAAAAACTGGAAAAAAAATACATAATTAAGACCATCTGAGGTAAGGGTATTTTTAAGGGTAAAATTTTCTTTATATTGGCAGAGAAATAATGAGATCTCATATTCTCAAACAAAATCAATAAGCAAAGTCTTATTTTAAGTAATTGTAGCAAGATTTAATTTGTTATTTTTCCCTTATTGTTCTAGATTTTTTGCTATTTATTGTTTAGCCATTATGAGACTGTAAAATTAGACTCTTAATTTACTTTGACTGTTTTGAAGAATCCACAAATGACCATGTGTTTGATGACAGTTTTTCCATGTCCTGTAAGCTTTTCTCAGACACAGTGGCTGATAAAGAGGTTCACTCAAGAATTTTAAGCAATGGAGGGAGAAGGTTGAATACCTGGACTCTTCATAGCACTAAGCACCTACAAAAAATAAGCCTTTTAGAAAGGTAGGTAAAAATAAGCCTTTTATAAACGTCATTATACAAGCCATTGTTTTCAGCTGAAAACTGAGTATCTCATGAGAGTCCAAGAAACTGGGAAAAATTATCTAGAACTGATTTCCATTCATAATGCCTGAGTCCTGTGGTATTGCCTGCTCTCTTTTCTGGCAATTGAATCCAGACAGATGTGTTAAAAGCGGCCTGAATAATAGATTCAGCATCATCTTAGTTTTCATTCAAACGGCCTTTGTGGTGGAATGTAAGCTTGCTAGGAATTTTGCTGTGGGCCTAGAAATAAACCAGCAAAGCCTTTTTAATCGTTTCAGAAATGACGTCCATAATCCACAGCACTGTCTTAAGAAAAATTGTATTTTACAGAGCACCCCTGATACCTGGTCACGCGTGGGCAGCGCATGCTGGAGAGGCCATGACAGTCTCCCGAGCCTCTGCCAGATGCAATATTTGAACCTATCCAGGCATTCATGACCCCAGGAGAGGGATTCTGGAGGTCCCTGCCAGACCTTCTGACAGAAGCTCACTGTAGTTTATGTCTGAGTTTGAGTCACGGAAGTGAGGTTTGTGTAGGAGGAAATAAACACAAGGGAAAGCTATGACGGAACGGGGAAGGGAGGATGAAACATTTGAGTATCTATAGGAAATAGAATAGAAGCTTTCTGGAAGCTCTGTATTGCTTGTTAGTGCTCTTTTTGGAGCTTTGAGAAGAACAAAAATGAGTCTCAAACATGCTGTGCAGTTTGCTGAATCTTGGCCACTTCACTTTCATAAACATCTGTCTATTAACATTTTGGCCCAACAGTCTTTGGCAGGATTTGTTCCTGTTCTCACTGCTGCTGCTTTCACATTAACACCTTGCAATCATTTACTCTTGTTTTGTGCCTGTAGTGCTGAGAGCAGCATAAGGGTTCTGTGCCCTTGGTTCCTCCAGAGAAAAGCTTGACTTATAGAGGGAAAAAAAAAAAACACACCGTTTGGAAAAATGGCCTACAATAACCGAGTCCCCATTTTCTATGTGGCAGAGGATTTAGATATTTGATTTAAAAGATGCTGTTGTATTTTTAAGCTTTTTAACCTTATTGCTGATTTCATTTCAGCAAATTCCCTGTGAACCATTTAAAGTTTGCAGTTTTGCCATCATCTATAATTCTTTTTTTCTTTTAAAATGCCAATTCTTGCAAAGATAGGATTTCACTAATGAAGTACATGTCTTGTGATTCTGATGTATAAAAAGCTTGCCTACAAGCTTGGTCTCTCTCTGCATGCAAATTAAATGCCTTTTTATTCTAAGGAGTGGAAAAACTCTTTAAAAATCAAATATGCCTGAGGAAAGACTGCACACAGCTACTGATTATTTTTATGTCTGCTGTTAACTGCATTGCATTCAGATCTGAAAATAAATGAGTCATGAATGTTGTATGTCAGTGGGAGACCATTTATTTGAGTTGCATATGACAGTCTGTATTAGTGTTGATGGTTTGGGTGATGAACACAAAAAGAGACCATTTAACAGTGTGCATGAGGTCATGATGTGTAGTAGTTAGAAGGCCTGGGAGTTTGCCCGACTTAAACTTCTCAGCCCACCTGTTAACTTATTGCGTGGCCATAAAATAGCATTAATGTTTGTGTGATCAGTTGTTTCTCAGAGTAATCGTTAGCATTCCAGCTTCTTGAATTAGAACTATTACACAAGCCCTGCTTATTTTTGTACACAAACCTATTCATGAAGCATTCATTTCTTCGGAAGTTTACCTAGAGCTTTTTTTAAAGCTCGTGTTTCCTTACTAGAATTTTCCCCTCTATCGTTTTTCTCAAGTTACCTATTATATAAAAAGGTTTGAAAAAAACTCAAGCAAATGAAGCTCAAATGGTGATCATTGTGGCAAATGAAGAGAAACACTTAAGTAAATTGAAGTGGATTTTCTTTCTGTTTTCTGACAGAGGTAGATATGACATTAACTCCAATGTGAGTATACGTGGTCTCTACAGAGTGCAGAGTTGTAATGGGATGCCTGGAGTATAATCTCATGTGTTAGGAAGACTGAAGTCAAGGAAAATCCCTTTGTATTTGGAGTACAAGCCAGGGAAACATGAAAGGGCTAGGGAGAATTTTTTTTTTGGCAGAGAACGATGAACTTTTTTTTTAAGGACAGACACGTAGTCGGGAGGATTGGAAGAGAACTGAGTTTCCATTTACCATGTTAGTGTGTTCCTTCTTTCTCAGCTTCTCACTCCACTTTTTATGTGGTTCTTACGATGTCTTCAGTAACTGTGAGTGCAATAACAGATAGAGAGAGCTGAATTGGAAAGAAAATAGATACAACAGTACTGGTGCTGATAGAATTTGATACACCTTGTTCTTCAAGTAAATTTTGCAGCTGGTCTGGCAGGAGTCCTGATACCTGATCTAGTTAGTTTTCAATTGCAATTATTGACATGGTATAGACACTGAAGTATGGAGGGAATCTATTTAGTAAAGGAGAGCAAGTAGACCTGGGTTTAAATCTCAAGATTTCTCTTCAATGCAATATTCCAGTAATCTGCAAATGGGAAGCTGTTGACAAAAGGTTGAGAATAATAGAGGAACAGGTTTGTGAGTAACAGAGGAGATTTGAGAATAATAAAAGACATTGTTTTTTTTTCCTTTTTTTTTAAAAAAAAAACACTGAAACCGTTACAGTTACCATCTTGAATCTTGCAGATTAACAGAAAAGCTTGGTGAATGCTATTTTATTGTAGGTCTGTGCAGAGTACTGCCATGTAGTGAATACTTCAAAAGCTGCTGCTGGCAAAGCTCTCACTAAGTGAAATAAATTCCTTTCACACGCACAAAAAATCTAATCTATGTCCAGTAGCCACAGAGCTGATCTGCTTTGGGGGACTTAAGTCCTTGTGCTTGCTTTGTGCATTCAGTTAATGTGTGGAGCAGGAAGTGGGAGAACTAAGATAATACTGTTGCACAGATGTGGCCTGAAAAGCAAGTTCAGCACCATTCTTCTGCAAATTTCAAGTCCTTCTGCAGAAGTACTGGAGAGAGAACTGCAGTACGCATTTTGTTAGAATCCAGATAAGTTGCCTTTTTCTTTGCTTTCTTCTATTAGCTTTTTCATTGTGAATTAAAGTAGGAGAAATCTGGGTGTGAGGGAGTCTGTGTGGCTGTTTTTTAATGGTGAGAAGGTCAGTGCCAGCAAACATGTTTCTGTGCTCTAGTTCTTGAGGTCCTGACTGCCAAAAAGAATGGGTGGTGCATGTATTTGATATCCAGCAGCCAACAGAGTTTGATTTATTTTATTATTCTTTGTCTTTCTATCCTTCCTGCCCCAAGCTGCTGAGCAGTCTGCTAAGAGGATTAGTGCTGAAGAGCGTGTTCTGTCACAGTGGGATCTCTCACAAGGGAACCGTTTAGGGAGTTGGCAAGTTATTCATATCCCATAACTTCGATTTTACTTTGGAGGCATTCATGACTGGAGAGTCAGCTGGAAGGTGTGGTGGTATCATAAGCATCATGCAAAAGCAATGCAAAATACCATTTGAGGATAAGTAGAGCTGGCTCTGTAGGAAACTGAATGCAAGTTTCAGAAGAGAATTTGGAAGGAAAGGTTTCAGGACAGGGTACACCAAGTCCGTGGAGAACAGTAATACTCAGGCAGGTGCTCTGCACCTGCAAAGGAGTGTAGCCCAACTGGTGTCATTTTGTGCTATGTCCCTTTCCACAGATTTACAAAAGTACAGTAAGAAAAATATGTATTTTAATTTTAGTTCTCCAAAAAAACATAGTTGCTTTTTGCCACTCCAACTGAAGAATGCAGTAGTAACATTAAGACAGATTCAGTTTTGGCATTAGTTTTTGTGTCAAAAGTATCTTCATCTGCAAGGATTAGCTTTATCTAATTTCTTCATTTCTTGAGAGACTAGCGGATACTGGTAGCTTATTTCCTTTGTACCAGAGAATGCTGCCTCTTGAGCTGCTGTGTCTGTGTGGTGTCTGCTAGAGCGTTCAGCGGCCTGTTTGGAAGGTGTTGGAAATACCTGTGTCTTGTTTCAGTTGGGTGCTCGCTGCACTTTTATTGTGAAGGAAAACATACAGGCAAATATGGTGGATTGTGTAGTGAATTCGAGCCTCTCTGTTTCAAAAACTGCTGCCTCCATGATGGTGCAACTTTGCCTGGCAAAACTTAGAAATTCAAGTACAGTCCAGAAATAGCTGAAGCTCCAGCTGATGGTTTTGCATAGCTTTTTTTTTGTGTATTTTATCTATCTTGTGAATTAAATGAATTCACATTTTAAAGTAGAATACATCCATATTTTAAGATTTCTGCTTGCTTTCATACATCTTCTTACTTGAAGTTCTGTCTGGATTCTCATTATTGCCTTCAGTCTTTAAGTGATATTTACCAATGCTAATTTATTTGAACAGACTTTTGGATATTAAGAGATACCAGAGCTGACGTGTGTAGCCTGAGCAAGGTGAGGGACTTCTGGCAACTGCTTGTTTTTGTCCCACATGCCAGCAGTCTGTGAGGGACAAGCAGCTACTAATAAAACAAGCTGCAGTTCTGGCTGGTTCCAGGCAGTTTCTTATATGATTTTCTAATTCTGTAGCCTGCCTGCCTCTTCCTGAATATGCATTTTGCCTGAGGAGTGTTTGGGCAGATTCCCGAGATATCAAGCTATGGGCTAGATAAATTGGCCCAAATTGGTTTAGTTCATGGAGGTCAGAAGAGCTGTGTCAATTACAGCAGCAGAGCATCTTTCTCCTTCCCTTCTCAGTAGTTCTTTTGATTAGGGATTGCTGTGCAAGGGCAGGTTTAGGAAAAATAGACTGATAAGCAATTTTTATTGCATTATGAATTAGTTTTGAAAAATTTTTGCCATTTTATCCTATTCACCCACGTACTAAAATTCAGCTGCTATTCTGTTCACTGTACTCTAGTGTTACAGAGTTTGCCACTTGTAGTAGAAAGTAGTGGAATAAAACAGTTATATGAAATACCCCAGTCACTACAGAAATAACTAGTTGGCTTGAGCAAAGTCTTATGGGCATCATAGTAGAAAACTTGTAACTGAAAGGACTCTAGATTAGTCCAGCTGTTAGAGCTTTGGAGATTCAGACTGCAAAACAATTTACAAATAGATAAATATCTAAAAAATACTTCTGTGCAGCTTGGAAGGTGTCTGAAGCTTTCTTGCTTGCAGATTACCTCTCTCCTTATGATTTGCGTCAAGAGTCAAGTGAATGGGAACTAGACTTCGACTAAGATTTAGTGTTTTTTCTCTGTTACACAGAATGGTCCTGAATGTACTGGGTACGTAAGCCAAAGGGAAATACTACTTTTTTCTGTTTCTGATGTTAATTAAACTCTGGTGTTCCTAGCTCCTGAACTTACAGTAAGAGACCTCTCTCTGCCTTTCCCGTAGGCTTCTGAGGCCTCCGTGTGCAGGACGTCTGTCCTGCCCTCCCAGCCTCCCTGCCTTGCCCACTAGCTGCCCAGAGACCCTCCTCGGTGCATCCTGCTGGACAGAAGCATCCCTGAGCTCTTCCAGATTAGCCCTATCCCTGTGGCATGCCCTCCTTCCCTTAGGAATGAAGCAGCTCTGAGCTCCTTTTGAGAACCGACCGTCTCCACCTGAGCGCTTACATGCAGCGGGAAGGTGGGAGCTCAGATTTAACAGGCTATATCTGGTAAAGTTGTCATTACTGTAGTTTGGCTTAAAGTACAGAAAGATTATCAGAAAGACTAGGTTCTACTTTTCTTCCTGCTCCTCCTAGGAGTTGTAAAATCACTTCAATATGGTAAGGTAGAGATTATGCAAGAATTTGCCTGTTTATACATAGTGTTGCAAAATTGATTTTTTTTTTATTTTAAGACATTTTAACTGAAATCCAGAAACACTTGCTTGTTTGTCTGCTATTCCTGGCCTTTTCTCTTGCATTTGGTTGCTAAGTATAACAGTTTATGCAGTTGTGTGCCATTTTCCTTATCTGTAGACTACATTCCTGAGCAGTATGGATATGAATGCAAGAATATGTGGCAAGGCTGCAGTGATTGCAAGCAGGTTGGCTTAGCTCCATGATGAAAAAGCCAGATGTTTGCTACCCTTCAGTGGTTTCACCTGCCAAAGGAGTAAATACTGAAATGGGCTACTACAAAACAGTCAGGATTAGAGCATGTTTTGTGATTAAATATTATGTGTGATCAGATGAAACTAGATGACAGAAAAATTAGCTTGCTTATTTCTAGGGTCAGGAAATTACTAACTGAAAGGCTAGAATGCAAGCGTGCTTTGGTATAGGCACATAAATAATTACCCAGGGGACTGCAAATTGCTCAGCTTCAGTATTTGATTGTACATATGCTGTAAGCCCACCCCAGCCGTGGATAAAAATGTGCCAGTTCAGACTCCCTGTATGGCCTTACTCTGCGGTCCCATTATTTTCTCAAGTCAACTGGGGTGGCTCATCTGATCTGGATTATTCATCTATACCGTTCACTGATTTTTCTGGTTTCAAATTTGTCCTGTTCTAAAGGAGGACAATTGTTAGAAAGTCTGAAAAGTGGCCTCAATGCAAGAGCCTACCTTGATGTCATCAAAGATTCCTGTTATCCCGTAATCCATGGAGGAGGTAGAGGAGCAGGGCGTGAGTCCCGTGCTGTGGTGCTGATTCATTCTTAGCTCCTGTACAAAGACCACAAGCTTTCCATGCAGTAACCGGTGTACGGGTGGTGTGACTGCAGTTTTCAGTCCTGGATTTTCCCTTCCGTTTGATGCACTTCACTTTTCTAAAAGGTGGTCACATCTAACCTCTAGTCCTCGGAATGGGAGAAGAAAGGTCATCACTCCACAGGCATCGTGCCAGATTTTGCTGCTATTCTTTATTATGAAAACTGAGTGTTACCAGAAGCACGCTTTTCCCAACTTGCAAACTCAACTCTATTGAATATAGAGTTGAGTGACTGCCTCATCAAAAAACGCATCCCTGTTTTTCCACTATTATTTCCACGGTAAGATAAAGGTATTCAAGTATTTTTATGTTTCACCACAAGATCCACATGCTATTGGGGTGAGCATCAGGTGTGTGCTTTCCACACGTGAAGGAACAATTCCTGTCCTAATCTGTGATTTCAAAAGCTAAGATGGGTAGAGTGGGAGAGGGGTTGTAGCACACAAAGTAATATTAGACTTTTGCGATCTAATTCTGTTAACCCAATTTTGCAATGAAACATGCTGAATTCTCTTCACTTTTCAGTTTTCTCATAGTTTTTTGACGCAGAGTTTTTCTGTAAAAGATAGTAGTTCACAAAATAAGCAGGAATTAGAAGTAACTATATTGGATTTGGAGCTGAAGAGGTGGAATGTTGTGCTAATGGCATATGCATAGTTACTGCAGGGCCACATATCTGTATTGCAGAAGCCATCTGGAAGAACACCCACGTTTTAGATCACTGTGCTTGTGTGTGGTAGAAACAAAGTTGGCTGAGGTTATAGAGTTAAATCAATGTAACAAAGCCCAGAGAGGTCCAAGAAAAATGAGCAACATAACCTAAGAATTATATCATGCTGCTCTTGGAGCTTTCTGGTTGCGCCCTTGTGCTTCTTGCCTTAAAAATGCAATTAACTGAACTTTTTCTGAAACATCGTTCCACAGAACAGACCAATGCTACTCACCTTAGGATGTACCTGCTATCGTACGGGAGACACGCAGTTATTCACAAAGTAATTGTGCACAAAGATGTTGATAATGTTGATCTCGTGTCTTTTCACCTCTGATTCTGATACCGCATGCAGAGCTAATGGGAGGTCCTGGAAGGATGCCACTTCTACCTGCAGTCAGTTCGGAGCTGCTGAGCGTGTTTGATTAGAGAGCAGGGAGAACTCGTACAGTTATTAAACTTACTTACTTCCTCCAGTTAGTAGATCTCTTAGTTTATTTGTGCAAATCTTTGAGTTGGTAACTCAGATGTGTAATGGCTCACACTGAGAATCAGAACATCCCTCCAGCATACAGCTTCAGAAGCCCTGGAAAACTTTGCCAGAAATCTTTGGAATGTGTTTGATGTGGTTTAATTTGATTTAATCAAAATAGAAAGGGAAGACATTAATAATAGAGAAGGAAAGACTGTTATCATCTAAGAGTCTGATTTGCTTTTGTTTTATATTTAAAAAAATAAATCCACCAGTAAAATCACAACTGGCTTTTCTTTCTCCCCACTTTTTGTTTTTGGAACATGTAGCATTGGATGGAGCTATTTCTGGCTGAGTCATCACAGACAGGATCACAAAATATAAATGGAGATGGCATATGGGCGTGAGTATGCAGAAAGAATGCATTCAGCACTCAAAATGGTTTGTATGTAAAATAATCTTAAATTTAGGTTTCAGTTAGAAAAATCTTATTTTTAGTGGTCCAAGGTTATTGGCAATCCCAAATGGTGTGGTCACTGTGTTTAATAACAACTTTTTTAAAAAACAACAACCACAAAAACTTCAAAATGTTGGTTATAGGAAATTCCAGATACCAGCATTTTAGTCTGTTCCCTTTTATCTGTGAAAGAGGTCTCACCTGTTTCACCAACTAATGGTGGTCTGTTGGTATTTGTTTGTTGCATTAAGATAATTGATTTGGTGTTATAGAGTTACAGAAAGTGTGATTGAAAGGGACCTGCTCCAATTGTAGAGGTGTCACAGAAACCACATTGCATAATCCTGTCTGTAGATGTAGCAAGTTCTATTTTAAAACTGCTTAGGTTGTCAACTTCTGCCTTATTTTGGAATGGTGTTCCAGAATTTCAGTCTTCTGTGAGTTGTCATTCTTTAAATTTCTAGCCTGAGCATATTCATGGCTGTTTTCCCCTGTTCGTGCTTATGCAATGTTGTCTGAAATAGCTGTTTTCCTGCCTCATGTATTTATGGCATATCTCCTCTCTGCCCTTATTTTTACAAGGCACAGGAGGCAAACTCTTAAAAAAATCAGAAAATGAGCTTCCTTTTCGCTTAACTCTGTTGTAGCCTGCTGTGCACTTGTTTTTGTTTTAGACATCCTTTTTCCAACATGAGTTGCCAGATGGTATTGCAGTAGGAACTAATAAAGCAATTGCCGATTTACACTGATAAAGCTCAGACATTGACTCTCTCTCCCTCTGGTGTTAGCGGTACATGTTGACAATTCTTTACAACTTTTCTGTTGTTATCTCTTGCATAATGCTTGTCATATTAAAAATCCTTTCAGTTTACCCCAGGCTTAGCACACGGGATAGATCCTGTGATCTGTCTGTAAAGGAGAGCGATCTTGTTTGCATGTTGGTCCTGACTGGAGGTGCCTTAGCAGCTGGTGCTTCAGGTGGGACTTGCATGGAGCAGAGTGCAAGTCACCATGTTGAACTCACTCATTCCTGAAAAATGGGACAACTATTGGTTTTCTAGGTGGCAAAATAATTTTCCTACAAGAATGCATGGGGCGGGGAATGCTTAAATTTATGAAATAAATGTATGGGAAATGCACAGGGATGGTGCATTGTTTGATGGGAGAGAGACCATCTCCCCTTTCTTTGTAAGGGGGCTGCTGCTAGTCGGAGATTTGCTTTCTCTCCTCTATTGGATTGGCCACATTTTCTGCTGAATTGCACATCTTGGGTAGTCAGCTAGAACCGAATGTTATGTAGTCATTTCTTCAAATGTTCAGCAAGTGAAGCAGCATGTGCAGCAGATGATGCACATTTTATCCCTATAAAGTGACCTGTAATATGCTCTAACTTATTATAACACAAACAAGTCATACATGGAACTTTTCATCCTTCACTTCTAGTTGTATTCATATGCATTTGAGACTGGGTTGATCTTATCAAAGCAGGTGCAGCCTGCTCTCTGCCCTGATAGCATGGTAGCAAGAACAGCATATACAAAACAAAAAACCCAGTGCTTTCCCTGTATGTTGTAGAAAACAAAGTGCTTTGACAAGAACACTGAATTGATTATCGGCGAATGCATGCAAGTAGCACTTATTATTTTTGAATCTCTTTACCAAGAGCAATATTGAAGGAGGAATACGGAGCTTCAGTTAATCTTCCTGTTAATACAGCTTTGTCTAGTAGTTTTCTGTGTAGATCATGTCCTCTGGAAGAGCTTCAGATTCTGAAACCTTATTCTGTGTTAAATTCTAGTGACCCCTAGCTGAAGATTCCTAACACTTCATGTTGCTCAGGTATGAAAAGTTGCCATTCAGCGTGTTTTCCAGAGAGGAACTTGGGAACCATTCACAGACAACTGAAATATTTTTTTTCTGCAGAACGTTCGGATTAACTGTGTTTAAGGAGCATAAGTAGTCGGGCAGCCATTCATAATGCCTGTTGAGTCAGGGTGAGGGGTAACAGCAAGAACAACTTTGAATTTTTTTTATTAGTAGTTTTTCGGATCCCGAAAGATGAGATTGCTGCAGTGTGAGTCCATGGTAGGACTGTTGTCTAACTGCTTATTCTGAAATTTTGAACACTAGGTTTTTTGCACAAAGATAAGGGAAGGGAATGGGGCACCAGATATTCATGGTCCAGGGACAGTCCTTCTCATCTTCCCAGGCTCACACACACACACACAGATAAACTAATGCAGGATCCGTGGTCTTATGGGACCCACTAGGTGCTGCCAGTTGTGATAATACACCAGAGAAAAATCAAGGATGATTGACTCGAAGATGGCATCCCAATGGAAACCATGTAATTAGAGCTTGCATCAGACGGGTGCAAAATGTTCCAAGGCTGAAAGGTCATGTCATGTAGCGCAGCATCACTGGTCTCAGTATGTCTTGTCATACATGTGTTACGTGAAGGGGAGATGATGAGGATGAGGGATGCTGAGCAGGATGCTGACTCTGTAGATGTCAGCATGTAAAACGCAGAGGCCCTAAGCTTCTAGTCTGAACCAGTATTTGGTATACATGATTTTGTGTATTTACACAATCAGTAGGGAGGAGGGGCTAGGAGTATTGCTAATAGGAAGTGCCATTCATTAACTGACATTTCTGATTTCTTTGGCTTTCCTTCTGAACAATTCTGTTTAAAAGCACCAATGCCAGTAGCATTTGACACTGGCTGCAGATACTTCTTACTACAACAGCCCAGCAAAGAAGTTGCCTGCCACGTTTTGCCCTGCTGTCCCAGTTGCTTGCCTGCTAGATTTGCCTAGCAGCTCTGCCCTGGATGCTGCTGTTGTGGAGCAGTATTCACAGCTTCGTGGTGCTGCAAACTGCCAGCCACCGCTTCTGGGATGAAGCTGTGACACTCGGCTGCTTCCGTCTTTTATTTGACATTCACTGCTCTGTTCCAGCAGCATCCTGCACCCCAGAGTGTTCACAGTGCAACTCTCTAGAGCAGAGATCGGCGCGGGGAGATCCATCAACTTTTAGTAACTCAGTCTCGATTGGTGCCACAACGTAAATTATGTGGCCTGTCAATAAGAATCCCTGAGGCACAGGGAAGGCTCAGGTTGTATTCACAGTCTGTGAAAAGCATGTGATAAGCTGCTTTTTGCTATTTCAATCTTCCACAGATGCTCCCTTTCTTTCCTCTTTCCTTTAAGCCCAACAGCCTGTGCTGTTAATTCTCAGCTGTGCCAATTACTCACCAGCTTTACTGAAGGCTTTTGGCTGACTGAGGAGGTGTGCTCATATTAAACCTTCAGTGACACTGTTAAAGCCAGTCGGACCCAAGACAGGTGCAGAATTGTCTGCGATGTTCCTAGATCTTCTATCTGCCTTTCTCTTCTCCCCGTTTGCCCACTTCTTGAAGCAGGTAATGCCATAGGTGAATGATGGACATCAGCGGTGGCATTGCTTCTCAGGTCTCCTGCAAAAATGCTTGTTGCACAGATCCGCATCTGAGAAGAGCAGCACTGTTAGAAAAGAAGGATAATGTGATCACCTAAGGCTCAGCCTCCTGCCAGGAGAAGGTTCTCCAAGTCACAGAGCTGCAGACAAAATATGCAAAGAATATGTTCAGTTTAGGTAATGTGACTTCAGGAAGTAGAATTGAAGCAGAGAAAGCATGAACTGATCTTTAAAGTATCCTGTCAGAGGCAGAAAAGCTTGAGTTGAATTCTGTTGTCTCAGCTCTTGTCATTAACGTTCCTAATCTTTCTTTGAGCTCCTGCAGTTTCAGGAGCTCCTGCAATTTCAAGAAATTCAATCTGCCAGAAAGAACATCTCTCTTGTTTGTCTGTTAGTAGCAGTGAAAGGGATAACCCAAAATATCAGTCAAAAATTTCCCCTTAAGGAGTCTGTCTTTAGCTCAGAAGTGTTCACCGCTCTTTTTCATGTTTGTGTTTTAGGGCAGTTTTATTAAGCTGAAACAGGGAATCGTAGCTTTTTAAGGGTGTTGTTAATGGACTCTTAACTGTATTTGTTAATGTGATGCCAAAAGCTAAAGCTGTATTTATGCTGGAGGAGATTAGTTTAAGCCTCCCGGTGCCCTTCCTTAATAACAGTTTGACTTTCAGAACTGCATCAATAAGCACTTCAGCCCAAGGACAGAGCCTGGTGTTTGTCCACCAAATTCTGCTATCAGTTATACATCTTTCAGTCTTGGAATGCCCTGAACATCATGAACAGTGGAGAAGAATCAGTCCTATCTGAGAAGGTGAAGAATGGCAGAAACCATGCAAAGCAAAATAGTTTGAAATTGAACTTTTTGACAAGCATCAAACTGAATCAATTTATCCGGGCCATTATTATAGAAATGAATTACAGAATGCAGAATATCACTGAGGATAAAGCTTTGTGCTTGCTTAAGGAGTGTATTTTCCTCTGGAATATAATAGCTATTTGATATTTTACTGATCTGAGCTCTAATATAAAGATGTGCAGCATAAAATAAGTTAGTGGGCATCAGTGTTTCTGTTATTGTAAGAGTTGATAACAGGAGTCCAGGTAGTTGGTGGTGGTTCTGCAGTCTGTGGGCGCTGGCGAAATGCCGGGCGGTCCCTTTGGTGGGATCCTGCCGGCATCTGTGAAGAGCCCGGTGCGCCTGGTGCATTCAGAGCTGACTGGGCAGGTGCTCAGGGCGACGTCCTTGCTGCTTCAGAGCGTAGTTCCAAAGCGCTGGTGAGGAGCCTTTCCTGCTAGAATTTCTGCAGAATAAGTATCTCACCTCTGTAGGAATTGAGGAAGCTGAACAGTGTGTAAAAGAGGGAAGGAAAAAGCTCAAGTTTTAATGCAGAGGTATTATGCAAAAAAAGCAAAACAAAACAAACAACAACAAAAAACCCCCAAAATAACAGATTGCTTTCTTTTGTGAAGACAGAGCAGAGGAGCTTCCCGCACTGTTCTGGGAAGATTCTACTGCTGATTCTTCACTTTGAAAGTTTTATCATCTGAAGAGGATCATTTATCTGAACATTAGCAGTATGCAGAATACTGCCTAACTGGTAGGCTCAGCTCTGTGCTGCCGTCAGCAGGAGTTGGTGCATTCTGAGGTGTTGTTCCTGTCGCATCAGTGGGAATGCTTCTTGCTTTTGTGTTAGCTTTTTGGAGGCATGAAACATTTGTACCAGGTTTAAAAGAGTTGTGATTGAGCTGTGTGGATTCTGAAAGGAAGCTAATTAGTTTCCACTTGAGGCAGTACCACGCAGCAGTGTGGAAGTCCTCTTCACGGGCTCTGGGTTTCTCTGGCGCATGCTGAGGGAAATGAGCACTTTGTAACACAAGTTAATGTACATCCCTAGTGGTTGCAAGAGACATTCCTGACCCAGGACTAGTGAGAGGAGACATTCCAGGAGACGCATTTGACCTTCTAGATTCACTGATGACAGCGCCAACATTTCTGCTACCTCAACTCTCCCACTTTACAAATTGTTTAGTAATTTTTTTTTTCTTTTCTTAAAACTCAGCCCCAGAATATGCAAGATGTATTCAGACACCAGTCTCCTTGGCTGTGGGAGGCATTTGGACCTGACACCTCGCAGGAGTTGAAGATTTTGATCCTTGAGGATAAAGGTATTGATTTTTTTTTTTTGGTCAAATATAAACTAAAAAAAAGAATAAGGCCCTAAACCTTTTTCATTATTTAACTTATCTCTGCCTAGAGCTTTCCAAAGGCTTTTATTTAAGTCAGTGTATCGTATTGGCAGTGTTCTGTGATCTGCTTAAGACAACAGTGCTTTTGTGCACTGTCACACTTGAAACTGTGGCCTTGGAGGCACCGTCTCTTTACAAAAAGAAAAGAAAAGAAAAGAAAAGAAAAGAAAAGAAAAGAAAAGAAAAGAAAAGAAAAGAAAAGAAAAGAAAAGAAAAGAAAAGAAAAGAAAAGAAAAGAAAAGAAAAGAAAAGAAAAGAAAAGAAAAGAAAAGAAAAGAAAAAACAATTGTTACCTCTTATGACTCTTATGGGTGGTTCAAAGGAATAATATAGTTCCATGGTTTTGGTTATGGTTTTGTTTGTTTTCATGTTAGGTTTTGTAGTTTGTTTGCGTATTAACAGACTGTAGTTTTATCCATAGCTGGAATAAATGAGTCCTCGGTTCCACGTGGGTTATGTGAGGACACCAGGGACAGATCGGGCTGTTCAGAGCAACCTGGCTCCTGCTCGGGCAGCTGCGCTGCTGGGAGAGGAGCCGGGGCTCCGTGGAGCTGCGCAGGGGACAGGCTGGGTGTTCCTGCGGCGGGAGCTGCGGACTCAGGTGTGCGGTCACGCAGAATCTCCCCTCCTGCTGACTCCGGGTGCCCCAAGGTGCCCATCACATGCAGAATCTCCCCTGTGCTGACTCCGGGCGCCCCAAGGTGCCGGTCGCCCCCGTCACGCAGAATCTCCCCTCACGCTGATTCCGGGCGCCCGCGGTGCCGTCGCTCCCGTCACGCGCGCGGGCTCCGCCCTGCAGCCAGTGGCGCGGGTCGGTAGCGACGCGTCGTGGCTAACTGCAGAACTGCTGTGCCCGAGCGGAGACCTCGCTCCCCCAGGTAGCCCGCAGGGCCATTAAAATCTGACGTACAGAAGATATATGAGGAAGTTAAAGATCATCCGAGCTTTACTGCTGAGATATGACTGCTGAACAGAGCTTCTCTTCTTTCCGACCTCCATTTCCGGCAAGTATATATTACGAAGAAGGCTAAACTCTAATAGACTGTTGCTAAAAATTGGCGTTGGTACTTGAAAAATGTGTGTGATGGAATTGTTAAAATCACCAAGGAGTCAGAGAGAATAGAAGTGGCAGCAGCACGGGGCCTTGATGCCTCCAACCTCTGCACGGGTCTGCTGTGCGCACACAGCCAGGATGCGTGCAGGATTTCAGCATGCTGCTGAACGGGCAGAGGGCATTTCATTTATTGCTCTGAACACCAAGACCAGCTTTTTGTTCATGCATAAAAATCTTGGAATCTGTAAGGAACTTTTATGACAAAGCTTTTGTTTTTTATTGCCTCACCCTTTTTGATATTGCTGTTTATAGCTGCTTTACTACCCGTATCATTTAGTGAAGGGAAAGAAACTAGCTGAAACAACATGGGTAAATAATTCTCCAGAAATAGGGGCAAGAGCTCCTCTCTTGGAGGAGCTGATCTTCTGTGCACTTGCCACCTCTTCTCCATTAGAAGGCACCAGAGATCTCCCGTAAAGCAGCAGCTTGTGTCTCACTGTATAATGAAACTAAGGGGCAAGCCAGGAGTATCTGTTGTAATTTCTGTGGCTGGGCAGTAGCCTGCCTAGCCCCAGCTCATCCTTACGTTTCTGCCCTGTTTTTCAGTGCAGGATGCCCACAGCTGTGTTGAGAAATGGGCTCTCTTTTTTTGTGTTAGAGGTTAAGCAAAGCCTCAGTGAAGGGGTTTTGACACTTATGCTCTCTGTTCCCCTCGGCAAGTTAATCCCACTTTGGCTTTGCATAGGTGCTACCCTGAGTGGGGTATTTTCCATTCCATTTGCAGCCATTTCTGGCCTGGAACACAAGCCACTGCAGGAATGGGATGCACCGAGCTTGTCCGTTCACTAGCGGTTGTTTCGGGAGAACCTCCTTTCTAGTGTTTCATTTGCTGAGGTTCTGGTCTGCTCTGGAATTCTGCTTTAATATTTTATTACTGTCAAGATACAGAGATACTGCAACACTCTGCTTGACCTCTGTACAGAGAACAACTGCGAATTAGTATTTTCATAACATTTTACTTCTACATTACACTGATAAAGTGTAATGCAGACTGACACAGCAAAGGTTGCCGAATTCTGCCATACAGCATCAGCACAGGAAGCGGACTCTTAGCAGCATGTCCAAGTTCCTGTAAGCAGAGGAAGAAATGTGGAGCAAGTCCCCTGCATCTTTGGCAAGTGCCTGCCCACCTTCCGAGAAGCACAACAGTGCCCACTGTGCTTGGTGGTCACCTCGCTCAGCTGGAAGCTGTGAGTACCCTGCTAAACTCAGCGTGATTCACACAGTCCTTAAGGCTGAACAGAGAATTCCTAGTTGTGCTCCTCTGCAGCCAGAGCTTCCAGTCCCTTGTATGAACGGCCCTTTGAGAAGAGGGAAGGACTGAGGGCAATTCCTTGCTTTGATATGTAGTACATCTGGGTCCAAAGAGGGAGTTAAAGATCCTGACCCTTATGAATAGCAACACAGATCGATGGCATCACACGAGTTAAAAAGCACAGAGACCCCAGACTTCAACAGCAGCAAAAGAAACATTTCACAAAAGCACCTTCAAGCAGCAGAGAGTTTTCTGTTCTGGTGGGATGATCATCCTTCTGCCTGGTTGCAGGAAATGTCTTGTATAGCAGCTAAAAAGTGCTGATCCTTTAAAGTGGTTAAAGACACAATGTGCCTTTGATGCTTCTGCAGTTGAAGGATCCTTGCCAATTTGATCATCATTAATTACAGTTGCAGGGCTGTGCCACATCCGAGAGCTGGATTTTTCCCTTTATCTAACAGCATTATTTATTCAGTTGCCCCTTAACATCTTCCCCTGTGTGTGCATGTGTGTGGCAGCGTATTTGCATGCTGCTCCCTGCTCTCCTGTGTACTTCACCTCTTGTGACCGCTGCAAGCTCCTCCTGCATTCTGCAAAGAGAAATTTTCCTGCAATAGAGGCTTGGATCCCAGTCCTCCTGCCACAGAGCAGGACCCCGCACTTGCACACGTTATCTAAGCTGCATAGCAGCTTGCTGCCACAACTGAAATTTCTTCTTATTTCCTCTCATCTGCAGCTTCAGGTTGTTTCTGTTTACTACTGTTTCAGGCTCGTTTGCTGCTTCCTTCCCCTCCTGATAAGGTAGGTGGTTTCTTTTGTTTGTATTGATTTGTCTCCAGCATGATTTTCCTCTCTGGTTTGGGTAGGGTGACTTACTTGCAGTTGACTACAGTGTGAAATACTGTTCTTTGCAGAAAATAATTTAGTTGCTTTTGCAGTAGGATAAACATTTTCAAGCTGGGAAGTTACACAGCCATGCTGCCAGAGGAGCAGCTCCAACGGGATCAGAAACAAAAGGGATTGATAGAGTAATGCCTGTTCTCTGCTACTTTCTAAACCTCAGGGTAGTTAAGGAAGGGCTCAGAGTAATCTTTGCTTTCTCCGAGGCAGAAATATTGGGACAAAGGTGATAATATAGTCTCATGTACTGTTGTGTTGCTGGTGAGTTTTAGTTGTTCAGCCGATCAGCAGGTACCCCTTCCCCCAAGAAGTGCTCAAGCAGCAAAGGCGTAATAAGAGCAATCATTTTGGGATCCCTTACTGGCTCTGCTCTGGCTTGACTCGCTGTGCTTGTGTTGGTGTTAATCACACTGAGCTCTGCTCCCCGTCGGAGAGCATATCCCATCGGCAGCAGGAGCACGGATCCCTGGAGAGGACACACACGTGGCTGTACGTCCTCCGCTTTGCCCTGTGTCTATGCAGAGCTGTTCAGGACAAAACGTGCCCGGGAAGGGCAGGCTGTGTCGCGCTGGCTGCCGAGCAGCGGCAGGGGCTAGTCCGGGGCGCCGGAGCCCCCGCTGTGTGGTACCGGTGTGGCCACAGGAGCCTGGGCACCAGCAGGGCCTCTGCCGCCCTGTGTGGAACAGCGAGCGCTCTGAGCGTAAGGGTAGTGTGGAAGCGCTGGTTGTTGTAGCCACAGTGAAATAATGATTCAAATTGTTCTGTAAATTCTCCATATGAATCATTATTTATCATTACTGCCCCCTGGGTGCATCTTATAAAGATGTGAATCATAACAAATATTATCCAGGCTGCCTCTGAAATTAGTTTCGCTAATGTATTTAAAACTATCTTGAGTATCATTGCACTATTCAGAATCATATACTCCAGTGTAAATATATATATTTGGGGAAGAACTGGAAAATTTAAAGTCTGCTTTCTGTCTGCTTCTGGACAAACCTGGTCTTCTGCAGTGTAAGAAGCAAACCAACCACCGCAACCAGTATTAAACCATAAATCAGATTTTGTTGTTGTTCATATCCAAAATTTTTGTGGAAGAAACCGAATGGTAGCAGCACCTTGATTTTCTTT
This sequence comes from Tinamus guttatus, assembly GCF_059628265.1. NCBI lineage: Eukaryota > Metazoa > Chordata > Aves > Tinamiformes > Tinamidae > Tinamus > Tinamus guttatus. Next base: position 1,901,478 of record NW_028288541.1, on the reverse strand, counting down.
GAAAACTTTTTAACAAAAAGAAAACAGAGATGATTTTATGCCAAGTCCTTTGTAACAGCTTGGGACCCTAGCTTATGTCAAAGTTTGCCGCGTTGAATTTCTTCTTATGTAGATTTTACACTTTGAGATGACTTCAAGTAGCCCAAAGTGACTCTTTCATTTTATATGTCCAAGTCACTGTGGCCATTTTATTTTGGATACTGACCTTGCTACAGCTAGTCATGCTTTATCATCTCTTAGTTTATCATGATGTCATTGAAGCTATAAAATGTCATGTAGTGGATGATACAGGGATCATGAACCAGATCCTCTAACTGTTTAGTCTGCTACACTATGTTTGTATTTTGCTTAGTGGGCAGCAGTGCCACTGCTCTAGGTTGTAAGATTACTATGTTACTAGGTTGCACTTGCAAAATTTATCATAATGTGTTTTTGATATCAATTTTATCATAATATTCTTTTTTGGTACTCGATTTTGACTCTAGAGGAGTCAACGTCCAGTGAGAATTTTACAATCTGCGGAATGTTGTGCACCCTTAATGATGTTGATTTTTTGCCTCCTGTCTTCTCTTGGACGCCCCCGCAGAGGTCTGCACGGGTCTGCTGGGAGCAAGCGCGTGAAGCACCGCGTTCAAGGATGGTGACGTTACTGTGAGAGAGACGTGGGGGAGAGGACACACCATGGGCGCTAACACCTCCAGCAAGTCAATACCCTGTGATGAAAATGAAGAGGGTAAGAGCTGCTTTTAGTGGGCGCCTGGGGTGACAGAGCTCACAAATACAATATCCTGTGGGCAGCGTGAGCCTGCGATTCCCGTCAGCTCCCATGCCAGGAATCCCCAAACACACAGACTTCTTGGTTAAGTCGAGATAGGTCCAGCCTAGCAGCACAGCCATGTCCTCGGGAGCGCCTCAGAGCTGTAGTCAAGTGTAAGGGGGTCCTTTTGCCTCCAGCATCTTTGGTTGGGCACAGCGAACAGCGCCCTGGCCAAGACCTGTTCTTGAGAAGGGTCTAGGGCACTGCCAGGTAGTTTGAGGTCAGGGAAAAAATGCAGCTGTTCTGGAGGAAGCAAGATTTTGTTTTGGAGATCACAGCATGAGGAAGATTGGGTTTAAGTGCAGCAAGAAAACAGCTTGAGCAGTGCACAAGCCCATCCTTGCGCTGGGCTTGGAGGGAGAGCCATGTAGAAAGGAGCCAGCAGGAAGAGTTAGAGGTTGTTAGTAACTGCCCAGCGGGGTGGCTGTGCCAATTGTCCCTGTGAAACTAGCTCTGAGGTGCAGTAGCCTGGAAAAGGAGAATATATTGCTGAGAGTGGTTTTGGAAGCCAGTGTCACTTTGCTGCCAAGATTAGAGACAGCCATTAAAAGATTGCTTCATAAATCTACTTCCCATTGCATGAGTCAGTTTACTAACTGCCATCTGGGCCTCCACTTGGATACGTTAATAAAATGCATATGTAAATAATAAAGTCAAGTATATGAGAACCTAGACGACTCGTAAAAACTGCTGGCCCAGCAGTAAGATAACTCTAATCAAATATTAAACATCTTAAATTGTTAAAATGCTCAGTTTATTCTAGGAACCTTCCATTCTCCTCAGGTAAGTTCTGAGTTTGTTTCAGCACTCTGTGAAAACGCATGATGTTTATAAGGTCCAGTAAAATGCTGCCCATATGTCATGGGAGGGCTGCTTAGGGCAGGTCGGATTGTGTTGCTTTTACGCTGAAGTTTGCTGGCAGCTTTCCTAGAGGAACCAGGTCCAGGAATCGCCAGCACCTTCAACAGGTTTGCAGCACTGCCTGTGCTTCTGCAGGCAGCGGGAGAGGACAGGAACCCGGCGCCCCTGCACCGTGCCCATGGCTCTCGCTGAGGCCGCCCTGCCCTCCCGTGGCTCCCGGCACGCTGCCAGCTGCGCGCTAAGGAGCATTGCTCGCGGGAGGTAGCTGGGACTCAGCTCAGGACTTCGGTTTGTTTTTCTGATGGCTCAGCTCATATCTCAGTTAATGTTTCCCCTGTTCTCCCTTGTTTCAGGAGATACATAAGCAAAAAAGCTGCATTGCTGTAGCTTTGTTAACATGATTAAGTTTAAGAAATGTAGGTTTGTATAAACTTGTATTCTCAAGCAGTGGATTCATGTGGGGTTCTAGACACTCCCAGAATGATTCAGAAAATCTTCTGATTTTACGGCTTCACCTAGTTCAACAGCAGCAGAAGTTGCATGTCACAAGTAGGCTGTGTTTCCTTCTCCTGGGCACTTTATTCAGTTAACTCGGATGCAATGAGACGCTAGTGTAGTGACGTGAGCAGGGGAGAGCAGCCAGGCAGCCGGAGACATCGCGTGGCCCCTGGAAGCAGGGGGGCTGGAGGTGCCCGGAGGCAGCATGGAGGAACTCTGGGATCCTATGGGTAGGGGCCAGGAAACTCTGTTCTGATTGCTGGTAACAGAGATTGCATTGATAGTCTTCTGCCACACACTCCATTAAACTGTCATTAACTGAAAAGCTTTTAAAACTGTGAGTGTAAAGGGAGAGAGGGTATAAAGAGGGAGCACTGGCCAAAACCTGGTCTTTCTTACTCAGTGAAGAAGGGTCTAAAGGATCAACTCGCTGTCATTCCAAAGAGCAGCTGGCACTGCAGTGTCTGCATTCAGAGCAGTGGATTAAGTGCTCGTGATACCAAAGCCTCTGCCAAGGCTGTGGCCATCCCAGTGCTCAGCGTGGGATGTAGTTTGCAGTGCATAGCTCTAGATGCACTGGAAGGGGAAGGGGAAGATGCACGAGGAAGGGGAAGGGGTCCTGTCTGTGAGATTGACTGTAACAAATAGAATTTTCCTTGCACTGGCTGTTTTCCCTCTTGAGTCTGTCTCTGGGGTTGACCTGCTTGTACAACGTCAGCTCCTGTGGCTGAAGAGATAAATACATCCCTAAGCAGTGCAGCAGCCTGGGTAGGGTGACCGACCCTGTGCCAGGGCAGTTTTTCAGACAGGTGAATCCCTATGAAAGCTGCTTCCTTGCCTGGGAGGGGATTGGATTTAGCAGGCAAAAGGTCTGATAGAGGCACACAAGGCCCTTATCCGTAACGTCACGAAGGGCACTGGACATTACAGTGGTTTCTTCTGGTCCTAAAAAAGAGCTAGAAATCCTTAGTGACAACTTCACTCAAGTTCTGCTCACAAAGATCCTCCGATATTCTCCCTATCAAGGCCCAGGAAGGAACAGGAACAGCACTTTGTGTTCCTTGTTTGCTGTTCCTGGGAGTAAAGCATGTGTAAGACTGCTCGTGGGCACGGAGGGAGGGCAGAGCCGTGCTGCGAGGGCCGTTGGGCGCAGATGGGCAGAGACACTCACCGCCTGCTGGGTTTGCAGCCCCTGGGGCGGCACTGCAGGGCTGGGTGCATTGCTGGCTGGGCGGCTGCGGCCGAGCCGGGCGCTGCTGCCCGTCCTGCTCGCCAGCCAGCCGGCGCTCTGCAGTCACACAGCAAGGGACAGTGCCAGGTAGCTGTGCTGGACCTGCTGTGCAGTAATCCGGAGTGAGACTGACGAACCACTGTTCACCTGCCAGCGATTGAAGCCCAAAGGCCATGTTGTTTTCTTAATACACAGATTTCTTCTAGCTGTGCCCCCAAAACCATTGTTTTGGAAAGAGCATTTTGATTAGGATCTAAAGAAATGTCTGTGCCAGTAACTCCTAATTTTAATTCACGTAGCTATTTCAGCATTCTCCATATAATATTTGTGTTTTAGTCAAATGATGTCACATAAAATACGAACTTGTTTCCTGTATCCAGTATCCAGGAAAGAGATGTGTTCTGAGTATTACCAGAATTTTGCCAGTGCACCAAAAATTGGGTCTGCTTGTGAGAGAACAGTATTGTCATGTTCAGTGATTTCATTCCTCTGTATTATCTCTATTTGCTTAAAAATAATAATACTCGAAGAAATCAGGCAGTTAAATAGTGCAACAAAATTCAGGATTGTGGAGAGTCTGCCTAGAGGATGCAAAGATCTGGATTTATATTGTGTCACAGTTCTTACGTGTAACCTTGGGGACACGACTTCCTCTTCCCATGCTCCTGTTTTCCAGATGAAGAATGGGAAAAAGCAGATTCCCTTTTTTGTAACCCTTGGGCTTTGTTTAACTTTCTGATGTGTGCTCCTGAGTGTATGGGGTAGAGCAGTAGCCCAGTGTGGAAGGGCTCGTTTGGGGTCCTAGAACTATGCGCAAATAGCGATAACACCTTTTGCATAATCTATCAAATAGATATTGCTGCAATTTGACTATTTTGTGTAACAAAGTGATTCTTTTTGAGGCACATTTCTCAAGGAGCTTTGTTTGCCTTCGGGTGAAGTGGATGACAGTGCTATTTTTCTCTCAGCACTTCCTCAGCATAGGCACAGTTGTGGATAATAAGTTAGTGGGATGAAAAGAAAATGTGATAACTAAGCCTCAGGTTCAGTGCTGTGAGGGGAGCGCGGTTTGAACGTAGTCAGGACGAGGCTGTGCCAAGAGCTGCGTTCTGTTTGCTCTGCTCAGGAGCAGAAGGATACGGAGGACATCCCCGAGGACAGCAGGCAGAGACTCAGCCAAGTTGGCCAGATTTCTTGGAATGTAAAGCAGAAATGGGAGAGTAGGTGAGGGCGTACGTTATTCTGTAGTCATCTGCACGTGTTTCGCATCTTGAGGGCAATGGTTTGCTGTAGTTGCTCTGAGTTTGCTCCTCAGCGCTTCTGTCTTTGAGTTGTCCCGGGATTTACAAGAACATTAAGGATGTTGTTGTTCCTTTGCCTGAATCTATGCTTATGCTTCAGTAGGCTCTTTATAGCAGCTGTATTATACTTTTAAGAATAATTTGTTTGTCTGACTTAACATCATTATATGAATTCTCTCTCTGGAGGGTAAGTGGTTTGGTTCTTTCGTTATTTTAGATGCCATCAGGCAATGAAATTAAGATTTTCAATTCTGCAGATGTACATTTTGGATGAAAATCATGGGGTTGAGTCCAGATTTTGGACTCTGCAAATTTCAGTACTGTTTCAAAGTGAAATTCCCAATTGGCTCACTGTGGAAATTTGGAATGGTAGAAAGCTAAAACAGGTTGAAATGGGATCATACTTCTTTAACAATCTTAAATAAAAAAATGCACAATTTCCTTTTGTTAAAACCAGCTCAATCATAGCCGTGTGTCAACAGTGTTAGTGAAAATGTTAATATTAAAAGACAAAGGTGTAGAGGGTGTTAACCTATAAAATCTGGCTGCTGGTTTACCTCCTGTAGATTTGTCCTTCTTTCAGATGCTGGTGTGTGGCTGGAGGACTCTGTGCCTGCAGCCTGCTCCCCTCGCCGTGCTGCCTCCGGGCCAGGAAGCTAGACCCAGGCTCTCCTCCTGCTCATGCTCTACGCTGCTCCGCGCTGCTCTCTGCAGCCCTCCCTCCCCAGAGCGGGCAGAGAGGCTTCTTTTTCCCCTTTCATTTTTCCCTACAGGTGATACCTATGGACTGTAAAAGAAGAGTGAAAACGGTTATCGGCTACCCTTATGAACATATCTAGTTAACTCAATCACTCTCCATTTATATTCAGCTCTAATACTTGCAGTTGTTATTTAAATTTTGAAAAGAGCTTGTGTGCATAAAAGCTGGTCTTTCTTCAGAGTGCTATAGCTGGAAACCATGAACTTTGCTTTGGCCAGATCGTGGCATCCCGTACAAAAAGGCAAGAGGAAAAGGTGACTTTGTTTTTAATTTAACATGCCGGTTTTAAAAGCTTATTTAAGCTTTGATCACCCAGTCACTATTAAGCTGCAGGACAGGCATGCAATGGCTGTTCTCAGCCTTTTTTTTTTTTAAGAAATTTTAAAGAAATGGACCGTGTGTGTGAGGCAGTTTGCTGCTGTCTGTGCATCATGTCTAAATTGAATAAAATTGCCTGGTAAATTTATCTGGAAAATACATACATTACACACACGAAGGAAAAAAGGAAAACACATTTAACAGAATATGAGTTCAGGCTGAAATAGGTGCGGTGATGATGTGTGCACTTCCTTACTGTTGTGATGTAGCCTGGATCTAGCTTAACAAAAGGTATGTCCTCTTATGCTTTTAGGAGCCCTTGTTGTAGCTTAAGGATTGGATGTATTCTGGGGAAAATGGGTTTGTTTTTGACTTACCCTGTGCAAAGCTGTAATGGGGAAGATTTGTCTGTTGCTGTGGCAGAGTGATTTACAACAGCTTCTTGGCCAAAACTCTCAGCGGATAAAAGCTTTGGGGATAAACGCCTCTTGGCTTCCACGCCATTCAGTTCAGTTAGTGAACAGGGAGCAGATGGCAATTGTGGGAGAGCTGTACTTCTCAAGATGACCTCTCCCTGCAGAGAGGGACAGTTCTGTAACTTCTAGCACATCAGCATTTCTGCGAAAACACGGCTTCAGACTGGCTGTGCCCGTTCAGTCCCCAGAGAACAGGTGCTAGATGGAGGGCTCCAGCCTGCTCTGGCCGGAAGGGCCAGCGCTGTCCGCGCGGCTGCTTCCTCCACACATCCAGGCTGTCCCATGCAGGACAAGGGTCTGGTCAAGGGCCGTGTGTGCTGCGCTCCTCCAGCTCTGCCTTCCAAGGGGTAGCTGCAGTGGAGCGTGTGGCCTTGGGTCTTGGCACCCTTAGTCCTCTCGGCGCAGGGACAACGTGGACATCAGCTAAATATTTCAAAATAGCCTTAGAAGGCAACCCCAGCGCGCATAGTTCAGCTGTCAGGCAGGAATTTCTTACCAGACACCTGGTTCTAACTTGTGTTGAAAGCAAGTGTGAAAGCGAGCTTTGCCAGCACAGCACAGCCCGCTCTTTGAGCTGGTGTGGCAGACTCGCTGTCTTCAGGAGCACAAACCATCCCGGGGCTGCAGCCTGCAGGGGCTGTGCTCACATCCCTGTTCCTTGTGCTTTCATTCAGGGTTCATTTGAATCTGAAAACAAAAGTCAAGTGAAAATGCCTGACGGAAAGACCTCAAGGTTTAGCTTTTGTTTAGCAAAACTAAATTGCATTTGCTGTAGGGTCTTATCTGGTGGAGGTTCTGTGTGCCAATTTAGGGTAGTGAGAGTAATAGTAGTTCCAGGTCTGACTTCCTCGGTGGCTGCAGTTAAAAGGACAGTATTCCTGAGCGCCAGACCTGCCCAAGTGACCCAGGCAGCAGTGCTGGAACAGGAGGCCACTTGCCTTTGCAGAGAAGTATTGAAATCCATGGCATCCCAGCCGCTACTCTGCTCGCGGCCTGGCAGTGAAGGAAGGGATGCTGCAGGCCATGTGAGGGAGAAAATAAAGCGAGCTCTCATGTAGGTTTTGCCCTCACCTTAGAGCACAACGCTGCTCAACAAGGGCTCCTGCCATCGTGTGTTCTCAGCACTGACCACTGACCAATCTCTTCTGCTGGCCTCTGGCTGTTGTTCAGGGCTTGGAGAGACAGCTGAAACCATCATGAAATAGCTGTGATCTCTGCCGGCCTACTCCAGCACCAGTGGAAGGGCACTGGTGTGCAGCAGGCTCAAACTGACATCCCTCCATTGTGCAAAACTCACGTCAAGAGTGAAGGACGCTGTTCCCAGTACACTTCATTGTACAGCAGCCATGTTGGTGTGGCAGGTAGAAGCTGGCATGAGTAGCAATACATTGTTTCACTTTGTCACCTTTAATCCATGAGGGCTGTGCCTGGTGGGTTGCACTGCTGCACTCGGGAGGAGCTTGCAGCAGCTCACGTGTGTGGGTGCTTCCACACACTTGGTCATGACTGGAAACAAGGCTGTGCTGCCAAATTAAACTGGTCATTTCCAGCTAAACATGTCAGTGGCTCCTGCCAGTTCCAGGGCTTACGCTAACTGAAGCTGATGAGTTATTAGAAATCTATCAGAAGCTGATACTGTGAATCAGTTGCTTAATGGGTTTTAAGTGTTTCTAAATTAGTTTAGTCAGCAGTGGCTGGCCTAAAGAGTGGATTCCTGATTATGATCTTTTCTTAGCTAATGCCTGCTCAGGGCAGTGCTGCTTCATCGGTGTCTTGGAGAAGCATTAGCAGAATTCAGAGCATTCAATTTAGCAATTACTGCTCTAGTGCTTTATCCTGAAGGATGCTGTTTGCTTTCCAGTCCGTTGGCGACATGGAGTGGACCCAGTACAGTTAATCATCTGTGTGCTGATACGATTTGCTGTTCTTCTGAATCCGTGTGTTGCCCAAGGTGTAACAGCGGATAGCGGGTGGACTGACCGCTGCGCTTGTGCAGTGTCGCTGCAGCCAGATCTGGGCAGCCCTGTCCCTGGCCGAACACATGTGCCTCCAGGCCCAGCTTGGGCCAGAGGCCAGGAAGGGAAACGAGAGGGATGCTCGTGCTCCTTCCTCTGCAGTACGGTGCTCAGTCTGCAAAGCTGCACGCTCTTGTGTCCTTCCTGAGCCAGAGGGAGACATTCTGGCTGTTTCGTGGCAGAAAAGGTGGCACTTGGAGTTGCCATGTTTGCATGATACAGTCGTTAAGCAGTTGTCTAGAGTACCACAAGGATGCGGTGACCCAGTCACTCATTTCAGCTCTGACACTGTATAAATGTTTGATGGACTGAGCTTCTCAATGGATTTCAGAGGAAACAGGATGAGGCTTTCATGCTTAACAGGCAGGTCACTGTGAAAACATTCACTTGACATTTCTTGCCTAATCTGCCATTAAAAAAGGATGCCCCAGTGAACTTGTCCTTACAGATGAGCTGGAAAGAAAAGTGTTTTAACACCAAGTTTTAAACAGCCCCCAAACCTCCAAGAACAACAACAAAAGAATGCTAGAGTTTTTCTATCCATCCTCTAAGGGAGAAAAAAGCAGAAATAATTGAACATCCTGAAGTCGTTGCCAACCATTTAATGTATGAATGTTTGCTCTTTTTTTGCAGTCACTTTCGACCATTTTGAAATTTTGCGAGCCATTGGGAAAGGCAGCTTTGGAAAAGTAAGTATTTTGTATACTAGTCAGCACTGGAACAGCTATAAGCGTAGCTCTGAGAAACAGGCAAATTAGAGAGGCTTACATGAGAATGGAGACATAAAACTGCACTGTAAATGAGATTTGACCTGATCTTAAACTTCTGGTAATCTAGAAAGAATCTTAGCCTGATTCCTCATCCATCCCATAGCTGCAAATTATATTATAGGAAATTAAAGTGAGATACTGATGAACCAATGAATTTCCTCTTTTTCTGCGTAAGTATTTTCTAAAGCAGATTACTCAGCAAAGAAACTGAACATCATGAAGTGTCTTTGAGAGAGGGTTACAATGGACAAGAAAGGCTTAGCAAAATTTTAATGTGAATGTCTGTGAAGCACAGTGTTTGTATTTAAGTGTCAGGTTATAGTCACATGTTGATCTTATTTTTATTCTGTTACGGACTTGCTTACGTATGTAGATGGAAGTTTAGAAGGTCACTTCCCCCATGGTAGAAAGGCATGCTGATGCCAGAAACAGGGTATGTTTTGCATAGAAAGTTAATCAAAAATATTACAAAAAAGAGATTTATTTGTGGATGAATTAAAGGTGATTGTGAGAAACTGAAATTTATCCCACATTCATCAATTGTTGTGGAAACAAATATGAAAAATGTAAAATGTTTTGTTTTGCACTCTTGTGACCTTTAAGTTTTTCTTTGATGAAACATTTCTTTCTAGATTTGTTGAAATATAACTTTAAAAAGGGCTAAAATTCAAACCGCAGTATCTCTCAGTCAAAGCCTAAGGTTCATTGTGACCTGAATAAAACACTGAGTTGTTCTGAAATGTTAAAATACTGGATTCCCTGCCAATACTGGAAAGTGCAATCCATAAAAGAATAAATAAGGCACTTCTTTCCTCATAAATCCTTATTGTAAAGAAGAGGGAAATTCAGGTGCTGCTCCCCTCTGTATTTCCATAGTGAAAGGGACTCTTCAACAGCAGTAACTTGATTTGGGAGTGGAGGACAGTTTGAAGGAAAATGATCTAAATTACTTATTGCTATTGAATAAAATATTGACTTATCTGCGATTCCCTATCACCACCTTTGCGGTGATAAATTCTTTCCTCTCCCTTTTTCCGAGTAGGGGCATGAGGTATTTATGGTGATGCCTGGAGCTGCAGTGCAGGTGCGCAGAGCTGCCACTCAGCAGCGTGGCCTTCGCTAGAGCTGACGATGTGACATCGTATTTTACGTGCATAAATTTGCTTACCAGTCATCTCTGATTTACCACTTGATTTGATCACTTAGGTCTGCGTTGTACAAAAGAATGACACCAAGAAAATGTACGCCATGAAATACATGAATAAGCAAAAGTGTTTGGAACGTAATGAAGTGAGAAATGTTTTCAAGGAGCTTCAGATTATGCAGGGTCTGGAACACCCGTTCTTGGTTAATTTATGGTAAGACGTTTCTCCTTCACCTCCTGGCTAAGGCGATGTTGTGAAGTCCGGGACATCTCTGGGAGCAGGGTGACCCGCTCCGCTGCTGCCCGCCGGGCTCTGGAGCGTCGTGCCCTGAGCGCCAAGGACCTGGCGTGGCGACGCCTCACAGGGTGCCCTGTGTGGGGAGGCGGGCAGGAGCGTTGCTCTGGAGACCCTCCCGTGCGCGCCGCGGCGACACCTCAGGTGCCTCCTGACCCTACACTGTGTGAGGGAGCACTCTCAGACCGACCTGTCCTGCCAGGAGGCAGCGAGAGATCTCGCACGGTGACGGAGCGAGCGCGTCAGCTGCAGCTCTCCTCTCTGTTCTCACAGCCTCTTGATTCTGTGGTTTGTCTTGTGCTTTGCCAAACTTCCTTAATACCGTATTGATATTTGGCTGAATTAATGCTAATTGCAGAATCAGCAAAGAGAAATGGTATTTTATCTTTGAATTTACTGATGTAAAAATAATACCATTCAAATTTTATTATAGAAACCCACATATAGAATACTAGTTTTGCACTCTATTCTATACAGACTTTAGTCTGTACATCTGTCTATATTTATCTATCTATAAATATGCTCAAATGTTTGGGCACTTGATGCATCTTAGTGCATCCATGCTCACTTAAAGCTCGATGGACTTTGGTAAATTCTCAGAGGAATCCATGCAGTTGAGTGTGCTCCAGCTGACAGGAATACGGGAGAGACACGATGTTCAACATGGAATCAGTGGTACTGGTTGATGCAAGCTGTGATAGAGTAGTATGTGTTGAGATTTTTGGCTTTGTTTTTCAAATGGCTGTTGGTAACAGGTTCTACAGAAAATCCTTGGTTGCTGCTGTTCTAGTGGGCCTATTGGCAGTTGTTCATGCAAGCTGTGCTGCCTTTGTCAAGCTAAGCTGGTGTCAGATCAGGTACTTTGAGAATATTTTCAATGAAAGTTTAGATGCAGGTGGGAAACTGAACATGCAAAAATCAGGAAATTACATTTTAGCAAATGAAAATGTTTCAAGAAATTATAGGCATTTCCAGAGGTGTTTTCTGTCTCTATATATTTATTTATTTTAATTACTATTCTCCTTGAACCATGTCTGTGCCATTTTAGGTACTCATTCCAAGATGAAGAAGATATGTTCATGGTTGTGGATCTGCTGCTCGGAGGGGACCTGCGTTATCATCTCCAACAAAATGTCCGATTCCAAGAAGGCACCGTGAAACTCTTCATCTGTGAGCTAGTGCTGGCTCTCGACTACCTCCAGAGCAGACACATCATCCACAGGTCAGCTGGGGCTTGGCAGGAGGACTGGTGTCCATAGGCTGCAGTCAGTGCTGACGAGGAATAGTAACATGTACAGTATCAATGGTAGCAAAATAAGACATTCAGACAGTGATAACTAATGTTTGTGTAACACCTTAAACTGAAAATCCCAGATGGTTTCACAGAGTGGAAAACTGAATAGTGAATGTCTGACTGGTTTTCTTTATTTTTTGTCCAGGCAAGAGACTAATGATTTGTGTTTACTGGTTTCATGTTCTATGTTCTATGTTGGTATTTCACATGTGGCAGGTAGTCCTGAGAAGTATTTTGACCTGTTCAGGCATTGTCACACTTTTGTACTCTGCTGCAGAATTTGATGCAGGGGAGCAGGAAAGGAACGAGAAAGAAAAAAAAAAAAAAAACAGATGGTCTTGATAGAAACCTTGAATTTCCAGTTGTCCTCTTGTGGGCCATGTCTTTTGCTTTGTTATAGCATCAGAGATGAATGGGAATATATAAAAAAAAAGAGAGAAGAAATGATCAACTCAGCCCTGGTGAGGCCACATCTGGAGTATTGTGTCCAGTTCTGGGCTCCACACTGCAAGAGGGATGTGGAGCTGCTGGAGAGAGTCCAGTGTAGGGCTATGAGGATGATCAGGGGCCTGGAACATCTGCCCTATGAGGAGAGGCTGAGGGAGCTGGGCCTGTTCAGCCTGGAGAAGAGAAGGCTGAGAGGGGACCTGATCAGTGTCTGTAAGTACCTCAGGGGAGGCAGTGAGGAGGATGGTGCTGGCCTCTTTTCAGTGGTGGCCACCGACAGAACTAGAGGAAATGGCCACAAACTGAAGCATCAAAAGTTCCACAGGAATAAGGAAAAAATTCTTAACAGTGAGGGTGCCAGAGCACTGGAACAGGCTGCCCAGAGAGGTTGTGGAGTCTCCTTGTCTGGAGATCTTCAAAACTCGCTTGGATGCAGTCCTGTGCCACGTGCTCTAGGTGACCCTGCGTGTGCAGGGGGGTTGGACTAGGTGATCTCTAGAGGTCCCTTCCAACCTTAAGCATTCTATGATTCTATGATAACAAAACTATTTTTAATGAGCCCTCTGGGATTGTTCTCAGTTGATGTCCTACTGATTGCAACCATGTCTCAGAAGAATAATTTCAAGAAAAATAATTATTAATGATAGAATAGATTTTTTTCCTTTAAAGATTTTCTTAATTTTCAGCTGAATTACTAATGTGACTTTAAAAGCTAGTTTATGCAGTGCCGGTCACCCTCCTTTCCAGTGCTGTTCTCATTGAGTTATAACTTTTCTTCCACAAAAAGGCACCTGACTGTACAGTTAAAAAAAAACCCAAAAAACAGCAAAGTTAATGTCAGGGCAAAATCAGAAGCCATGCTGCTGCATATAAAACCATCTTGATCAAAGTGAGAGAATGATCTAGTGAGTGAATGGGGAAAACTCAATTTAAGCTGATTTGCTTTAGCAAAGAATTGTGCTTGGCTTTCAGTTCTCCTTGTATTCATTTATTTCCTGCAAGCCTGAACACTCACAAATACCTTTGCAAACTGATACACAAATTGCATGCTGTGCTCAAGTCACTGCAGGACTTAAAGTCAGTCTCCAGGACAATGTTGCCAAGGACAAAAACTCCTTTACCGTGCATTATGGTTTTAGGTAGCAGTTTAGGTGATACAGAAAAATCATACAAAATCCTCTGTGTTTACTGAAACAGAATAACAACCAGATAACAAATAAAATAAAGGTTTTCCCTTGTTTGGAAGGCAGGAGTTGGCTCCAGATGGGCAGCCATGTTCTTATTTCCTGTTTCTGGTGCTTTAGACTTCGCAAGCATCCTGTGTCCAACGTTTTTGACTTAATATCTGATAATAACAAACCTTGGAGTGTAAACAAGAAGGGACACTCAGAAGTGTTAAAAAAGGGAGGGCAGAAGATTATTTATAAATATAATTCAAAAAACATTCTTGTGAAGTATAAAATATAGGACAAATTTTTAAATTAAAATTATTCTAATCATTAGTAAAGAAAGGAACATTATGTTCAAGTGCTGATGAAGGTTAACACTCCTGTCAAGCAGCGTTTGTCTGCTTTTTCTAAACCCTGCAGGCAGAAAGGATGACTCCTCCTGCAGAGGAGCCCAGAGCACCAAAGAGCTTTTGCTTTGCTTTGATTAGAGACAGATTTTTTTGTGGGTAGCTCCACGTTCTCAGGAGTCTTAGTTTTCATGCTTCTTGTTTTGTTTTTATACCTGCACAGATTTCTGCTCTTTGATGCATCTGATCTTGGCAACTAGGCCAGTTCAGCTACCTCATTCAGACTTGCTTAATCCCAGGCACTGCTGTAACGTGGGAAACAAACCTGGCAGGTGGTAATGAGGGTATTGGGTTAGCATGCGCTGCCCTGCACCTGCTCACAGGCACCAAATAATGAATGAACATGAATTAAACATTGTGAAATAGAGACTAAGCTGTCTTTGTTCCAGCAAGGGAGAAGTCTTTATGCTGGTGGCTTAGCCTTGACAAAATGAGCAGGACACAAGGATTAGAGAAGCACAAGGAAGAAATCATTACTAATAAATTACTGTTAGTAGTAACATTGGTGGGAGAAAAGGGCTAGAAGCTCTTTATGACTTGATGCTGTAACAGAAAGTCAGCAGGGGAGGTTGACTGTTCCACATAAGCAATAGAGACATGATGTCTAAGAAGGATCACGAGCTACCTGTGATACTATCATCTGTGTTGCTTTCAATCCTGGGAAGTCATTTCAGGCCATTTGTCATGCTGTGACCAGCAAAATCAGTCTGCTCTTTTGCAGGGTTGGTGGCAGAGGCCTCTGTCTGACTTTCTTGTGTGGCTCGTTCACATCAATAGCTCGTGCCTAGACCATGCACCTTATTTAGGCCATAGGAACAAAGGATCACAGATTACTGCAGGGACAGATCAATCCAGGAATCAGAAAAGACTCTGATAACTTCAGATACGCTCTATTTAGATCGAAAGGTTTGTTGCAGGGTGGATGGGGAAAGGAGGTGCAGACGTGCAACAATATTCCATGTAGCAGAAGGTCGGGTGCTCTTCTGCGGAGCAGCCTGCAGCACATTCCCACCCGGGCTTCTCTGCTTCCAGCAGGCCTGTTGAAAAGTATCCGGAAGGCAGAGGGTTATCGTGAGTGTGCCCAGTGCTTTGGGCACTTTCCCTACAGAGCATCAGGTTGCAGGGTGTCCGGCTCAGTCTTGTAGCAGGTGGAAGGCAAGCGATGTAATGAGCTCATTAAAAACAGGTAGTGTCTTGTAAAGTCATTGAGGTGCACACAGGAGGCCTATCAAATGCACGTTTTCTTTGTTCAACTAAAAGCATTTCTTTATAGCATTTCTATAGGAATATTTGTTTTATTTAAGAGCAAAAAATTGCAGGGAACCCATTTGTTTTTAAAATAAGGTTGTTAAAGTAGTTCACGTAAGAGAACTTCTGCTAGACATTTGCAGTTCCTTCTAAAGGAAGCAAATTCAAGAAAATGTGTTTCTTTCCATGTCTCTCTACTTTTAAGTAACAGAAAAAAACAAAAGACCATTTTTTTTGGTAGACTAAAAAGTAGGTTTCTCCAATATGTGTATATATAGAAAGGTAAGTGGAGTTGGTTTAAAATTATGTTATCCATTAGTTCCCTTATAATGATGTAGTTAATTTCATAATTAATGTTAAATTGTTTAATTTATGCATCTTTTTCCTTCAGTATTATTTGTTAAAAACTTCAATGTAATTCATATTTTCTGCTGTTTCCCCAAGCGTGAGATACTTAGTAATATACTCAAGATTGGTAGCTGCTACACAGTAGATGTACAGATGTAAAGGCTTTCCTACTGTTAATTTTTTACTAATCTAGAGGAAAAAAAAAGCAGGTAAAGAGTCATGGAGATATATTTCTCTTTCTAAAGGAAATAAAAGCTAATTCATAAGCAAAATTACAAAGAAGTTAATGCAGTGGAATGCCTGTTCTACCTTGCACACATTAAAAGCTGGGCATTTTTATATCACACGCAGAATCACACAGAATGGCCTAGGTTGGCAGGGATCATCTAGTCCAACCTCTTGCTCAGCAGGAACACCCAGAGCACGGGGCACAGGGTGGCATCCAGGTGGGTTTGAAGATCTCCGGAGAAGGAGCCTCCACAGCCTCTCTGGGCAGCCTGTGCCAGGGCTCTGCCACCCTCACAGGAAAGAAGTTCTTCCTCACATGGAGATGGAACCTCCTGTGTTTCAACTTGCACCCATTACGCCTTGTCTTGTCACTGGCCACCACCAAGAAGAGTTTGGCCTCATCCTCCATCCATTCTCCCCTCAGGTGCTTATATAATCAGTAAATAAAATGATTCCTCTTCGTTGTTTATGTGCAGGCTTAATATCTTACCAGCAATATCCTGAACTCAAAGGACAATATACTATATTATGGTTATTTTACTTTTGGGGGATTTTTAGTGTGTGTAAGGGGTGACTTTTGGCAGTCAGAGTACATCATGTAGACAGGGTATTTCATGGTAGTAGAAATAAAAATACCATCATAATTTACAGAACTGATAGTATTATCAGCCACAACACCAAGCTCATTCATGTCTGTTTGTGGAGGTATAAATATTTGACCCAATCGGTATTTTTGGCGTAATAGCCTTCAGTCACATCTTATTGAGGAATTGCACCAAAAAAGGGGCGAGTGCCCTTTGTGTCTAAGGAAATCATACAGGAAAGGGTGCAGAGCTGGCAAGTGCTCCTGGGCAGCATTTCAGAAGAAACTAGGCTCATTTGTGTTTCTTTTATATATATATACGAAAACGAACAAAAAGAGTTGAACTTCAAATGTAGAACTCTGTATTCACCATTTCCTCTGAATAGCCTTCTTTTGCAAGAGGCCTTTTTTGTCAAATATCACTGTTCTGTGACATATGATTGTTTTCATAATGAAGTATGAAATATACAAGTTAATATCTAGCTAAGAAGATTTTGCAGTAAGTATCAGTAAATCAGTGTCCATGAGCT
This sequence comes from Tinamus guttatus, assembly GCF_059628265.1. Lineage (NCBI taxonomy): Eukaryota > Metazoa > Chordata > Aves > Tinamiformes > Tinamidae > Tinamus > Tinamus guttatus. The sequence goes on along the minus strand of NW_028288541.1, from coordinate 1,884,738 downwards.
TCAAAAACATCTAATGATACAGGTGAGGTATCTTCCTTGAAATGCTCTTTTCTGTTGTTCTTTTGGTAGAAAAATAACTGCAATTGCAAATGTGAAAAGCCTTCTATGAAAGCGAAACAATGTCCAGCAGTTTTATTGCTGATCTGTATGGGTTTGAGCTCCCTAACCCAAAAGGGGTCAGCTTTACGCCAGTCAGGACATTTGTAAGTAAACAGTATTTTCTCCGGTGAGTGCCTTGTGGTGCTCGCCCCCTTCCTGATGGGAGCTTTCATCATCGGTGTGCAGCCCCTCGCCAGGATGTGGAAACACTCGGCACATTCTGCAGTGGCTCCTTTCACGTGCAGCTGGAGGACCTTGTTAATGCAGTAGGAACAATAGCTAAAACTGATACAACTTGTTTGCTTTGTTCCAACATATGATTTTTACTGGGAAATAGGGAACAGGGCTCAATAGAGCACTTAAATTTAGAAGAAAAGTGGGTTTAAAAAAGATAAAAAGCTCTAACAGTGTAGGTGGACTAGCTAGACGCTGGTAGATAAAAACCAAAGTCTTCCAGTCGTATCATACCTTTATTTTTCATTCTGTCGTTTGGTTGGACAATCTCCTATGCCAGAATAAAACCTTGCAGAAACATTAGAGCAGATCTTCTGAGGTGTTAACGTGTCTGGAACCTTGCCCCTATAGAGCTTAGTGCGTCATCAGTTTTCTGCAGCAGTGTTTCACATTGTTGTTCTGGGCTAATGGCTGCTTCCCATTCTCTGCTTTTTTTTCCGTAGGGATATCAAGCCTGACAACATTTTACTGGATGAGCATGGTGAGTACCAGTTAGTTTTTGGCCGCACATCCCAAAAGCGGTGTCGGCAATAGCGTACGTCCGTGTTGGGGCGGCGGCGCTTGCTCTGCTCCTCGGTCCATGTTGCGCTTCCACTAGCTCAGAAGCGGCCTGGAGTAGGAGCCTTTTGGGTGTGTTGGGTGTGTGCGGGTGCTTTGCTTGGCACTTGTCCACCTTGCTTGTTGCCTTCTGAATTTTGAGCACCAGCATCCTGTATCTTCAGGCTGCTAGGCCATCCTGTGTTAATCCACCTTATTTCTAGTGGTGCATCAATGTTTAATGATCTCTGGCTCAGTGACAGCTATAGAAAACATTACCAGAGATGACACTTCTTCTGCTGTTGGTGGTCAGAGTGGTCTGACACAGAGGCTCATTCTAACAGTTTCTTTACTGGGAGTCTGAAACTTGCTTATAGGTAATCGTTTGCATGGAAAGGCTCCTGTAATTACGGGCTGTATGTAACATGTGCTCACAAGCAGAATGATATAAGGCTGAATAGATACTCTCTATCCTGGCATTTCTTTTTTTTTGAGCATTTGATATTGAGAGGAAGCTTGGAAGAGGGCTTGGGGCTGGCTATATTATAGATGTTGCTATAACTTTTTCCTTCAGTCTTTTCTTGGGCAAAACTCCAACCATATTCTTGTGTTATTCTGTAGACTTTTTTTCCACCCTAGAAGAATTATCCCAGTGAAGATTTGTCTGATATTTATTAGCTTTTAATCATCCAAAAAATACTTTTTCATTTAATATGTTCTGAAAATTCCTATAACCTGTCTTGAGAAATCATTATTAGCAACTTCAGTAAGATACTCAAAGAGAAAAAAAATCAGTACAGGATCCTGGAATATGTGAACTCCTGATTTCAGAAGTTTTACTATAGACACCAACACATTTGGAGAATTTCCGTCGTGCTCGTGTGTAGCTGGGTTTCCTGGCAGTGCCTGGGCCCGGGCTCCGCTGGGTTTGCGTGTGACACACGCGGGGCACACGGAGGCGGCAGGTGCTGAAGTCTGGCTCGTTCTTGCAGCCTTGCGCCTTTGTTATAAACAGCCACAAACAGCAGCAGCTTCAAATGGAGATGCCTTGAAGTTAAACAGACCGCAGCCAAGTGTGCCTATGTGCTAGTCAGTGAGTGCCATTAAATACCTGTACAACAGAGAAGCAAGGGGAGCGTGTGGTTTAACCTGCCTGCTGCAGGTTCCGCTCTACAGGAGCTGGAACGTGCCTACCTCCATCCCGAGCCCACGGCAGCAGCGGGGATGCCCAGCAGTGCGGGAATATGCAGTTATGATCCAGGTCTTACATGTTTAATTTTCTAGCATTTATTCTCTAATCTCAGATTAGTTAATGAGGATACAGTCTGTCCAGGAGATTCAGCACTTTACAGCTCCTACATCTGTATCTTCATCTAATTTAGAATGTTTTCTTTGTTGTCTGCACAAGGGTGCACTAGAAAGGTGAAGGAATTATGTAATAAGAGGTGCTGAGTTCAGTAAGAAGATTCTTTGCCTTAATGCACAGCACAGTGCAAACTGCTAACCCCTCTGTCCTACCCCTAGGACTCCAACACGATCTGTATTTTCAGGAGAACCAAAGGCTTGATCTGCAAGTGCTACTCTCAAGCACAGGGGTGAGATTTCAGGAAGGATGCGGATCCCAGAGCGCAGCTCTGCTCCCTGGCTGTGCTGTCTGCAGAGTCTGGCCCCAGTTGTAGATTTTGAGCAATTACAAGAACACTAGCTTGGGCTTTGGCCCTAACGCTCAGCAGCAACATCTGGTCTTGCCCTTTTGTCTCGCAGTAGCTGATGTCCCCATTCATCTGCTCTGTTCTTTGTTCTATACCACGGCAGTCACTGTGGAGCTAAGTACCATACCCCGCTGAGCCTTCTTCCTGCAGCCTAATTGGCATCATTTGGTAAGTTCCCAAGCGGGCTGGTTGATAGAAGACTTACAATTTTTTTGAAGTGAAACATTTAAATGAGATGCAGAGGAGGACATATTTGTGCTTGGAATATCAATTTTTTATTAATAGTCTTTATAATTCATGCTTATGAAAACAGTTTCCTACAAAGTGGAGTGAAAGACCGAGCTGAAAAGAAAAACGATGCAGGGATACAAAGGGCACAGATGCCCTGTCTGGGTACATCATTCTTTTCTTTCAAGTACTCCCCAACGATTTGATGCCGATTCTCTTGCAGGTAAAGAGGACCTGGCTGATTTTGTAAGCAGCAAGAGAGGTGCTCTTGACAAATCAATCAGGCAGGATCTGAGAGATGTGCTCTGACATCTCAGTCATGTTCTTCCAGCAGTACAGATGGCTAACCAGAGGGACTTCACTTTTTCTTTCTTTCCTTCTCCAAATTCAAGCCTCACTGAAGCATCACATATTTGATGAGGAAATCTATGCCTCAGTGAGGCTGTGGTCCCACAGAGCACACAGGTGCAGAGGGCACTGTGGCCTAAATAGTGCTGTTAGCAGAAGAGCTATCCTGATGAGCAGAACACAGAATGCCTTTTTCTCCCCAGCCTGAGGCAGGGAATAATGAAATCGCTAATTGAAAATAGAATTTGCTGAAAAGCTGGAATGGTAACTTTATGGGAAAGCGGTAAAGTGTCTATTTAGCTTTACACAGCTCTTGCTGCAGAGATGAAAGTTGAATTCAAATAATTCAAAGACTCTCCAGAGCAGCGGTCTCCTCCCTGCCTGATTTGCGAGGATAGCAACAGGGGCTGGAGGTGATTTGACCCTGGCTCAGTACTGATGAGTCCAGTGCCTGACAAGGAGCTGGCCCTTGTCCTCCAAAGCTTACACCCCAGTGGGGAGCAGGCCCTGCTTTGTACAAAGCGCAACCTGCTCTCTGCTAGGGCTCGGGCTGCATCCTGAGCCTGCTGCAGGTTCCTCTCTGCAGGAGTTGGAACGTGCCTACCTCCATCCCGAGCCCCCGGCAGCGGTGGGGATGCCCAGCGGTGTGGGGATATGCAGGTGCAGAGCCCCCTCCTTTGACTTTGCTTGTGATCCAGGGAGTGTTTTGCACACTGACAGTGTGCTGGAAGGGGAAAGAGAAGGGGCTCCTGCCCTGTACTTACTGTTGCAGAGATGCAGGCAGGAACGTGAACAGAAAAATCACAAACTCTACTTTTATTCCCCAGATTTGCCAACTGTAGATAATTTTCAGCAGGCAAACTTAAATCGCTTTTCTCACACCACAGATACTTGGGCAGGACTTTAGAGTTTTGCTAAAATCTTTCATAGTATCCAAACAAAATAATGAGTTCACTAACCAAGTACCCTCTTTTAACCATACATAAAGGTGATCTTAGTCTGCTTTCATCATAAAATACAACAGCAGTTGCTTTCATCATAAAATACAATAGCAGTGAGTTTATAGCTGTGAGAGACAGTGACTCAGGGAAGTATTCTCCTACTATCTCCTTGGGTAGGAACCATTTTGATTTGATACGCGCAGTTAGCAGAAATGATAGCAATTCAGCCACCCTCTGTTATTACAGAGGCAGGTGAAGAGTCTGCAGAACACAACATCCCAAATCCCTGATGGCCTTGGTAAGTCCAGCGCTGCCAAGGATGGCGTTAAGAGAAAGTGCTTGAGCCCAAGGAGAAGCAGTGACTGCTAGCGTCTAATCGGAAAAATAAGGCTGAACCCCTACAAGAGGTTCAAAAAGAGAAATTCAGTGAAGTCAGTTTTGTGTGGATAACATGTTTGTGGTGGGCCAGACGAGTGAATAAGCAGAAATAAATTAAGTGCTTGAGGAAGGAGAAGAGAAGAAGAAAGGACAAGAGCTGGGTGGAAGCATTTGCTCTCTCATCCCTGAGAAGTCACGTTCACTGCTTTTACTTCCTTTCTAGTTTGCAAGCAGCATATTATAACAGTTTACAATTGTGCATATTCTAACAGTGACAGCAGAAACCATTCCTACCCACATGAGGATCTTCATGATGTTTGAATTTCTTGTGCTACACTCTTTTGCTTGCTATTAAGCAAAGGTTTGGTTCTGTTCTGAAAATATCCTCTGAAGAGGAAATGGAGAGATGTTTAGTGCGTGGGATTACCAAAAGGTGAGTGGGTAGAAAGCCAGTATTGACACACTTGCCAACACTGCTTTTTTAACAACATCGGCTGACTCTTAGCAGCTCTTTTTCTAAGGCAATGTCTATGTTATAGATAGTAATGCTGAAACATCAGCATTAGTGAATTTACACTGAATGAGAACATTTATTCTCTTACAGTTCTGTGGTATTTCCTTCTGTGCCTTTTCTCCAGCCACTGTTGTTTCTCTTCTGGAGTTACATCCAGACTGCAAATCTCTAACTCCTTTATGCCACTCATCCTCTTATGTGTATGGCAGACTCACACCCGGTTCAGTCTTTACCAATGGATGCGTGGTGTGGACTTCGGTGCAGTAAGCAACATAGAAACCCAAAGGTTCTGCTTCCCATCTTGGCATTTCCTATTTATGCTACAATCTCCTTTCCTGCCCCCAAAAAAGCTCAACCAAACGATATTTAAGGTATTTTTCATAGTTAGCATTCTTGGGTTCTTCTACTGTGTTAGTAATTCTGTGTCCTTTCACAGACCAAAGTTTCACGATACCAAATACGGTGCAAAAATGTAATATAAGTTTCTGTCTGAAAGAAGTTTTATTTTTCCAGACTGCTGCAATCAGCTATTTCTATTAGTCATCAAAAGCCAGCGGCATGAGTCTTACTTTCATAAGCAGAAACGGATTTTGATTCCTAAACACTGAACCGATCACCGAAAGGAGGTTATGAGCGGGGTACATACAGTCTATAACAACGCCTTCCTGCCTTCAAGCCACTTAAAGTTACGAGTTATGGTCTGAGCTGAGGAAAGTCTCTCAGCACCACTGAAATGAAACTCAAGAAAGAAATAAATGAGTCTGGGTGGGAATTCTCCCTCAGAATGGCTTTTATCAAAAACAGAGCATTTCATTGTATATCCTTTCAGTTATCAATAAGAGACCAAGATATTAAGTAGACTGAGAGGTCAAATGCTTATTGCTCAATAATCAGCGGATATTTAAAAATATTAAATATAAGTAGATTTTTTTTCCTAAGGAAAAAAAGAAAAACATTATCTTCCTCTCCTCCTGCCCAAAATTTGGGAACAGTCAAAGCGATTATCATGATCTTGTAGGTCTCTTCCAGCCATGATTCTGTGATTAAGTACCACTTGAAGATATATCTGTAAGTGGCATACAGCTGAGCTATTACCCATCAGTTCTCTTTGAAAGTCTTTTCCTGGAAAATATTTCCATAAAATGTATTATGTTTCTGATTCAAAACTATTTCTAGTATGAAATTAAAGCAAATTCAGTTACTCGTTAACCTCTCTTTTTCAGGACATGTGCATATCACTGACTTCAACATTGCCACAATGCTGACTAAAGAAATCCAAGTCACCACAATTGCTGGCACAAAACCGTATATGGGTAAGGATGGTGAAGATGCTTCAATTGGTGTTTAATGGGCTTGATCTGAGGGCAGTGCAGGTACACAGAGAGTAACAGAGATAGAGATTTGATGAGCATTTGAGCTGTCTTGTTCCTGCATGTAACAAAGTACACACATTTATTTGAAATGAGAAAGGGTAGGGAAGGTTATGGAGGAAGCCCCCTCTAATTATACTCTAATACCATTGAAAAAAATATGTGTCCATACACCGATTTCATACAGCAGAACAAGGGAAGCCTACTTCAAACACTTCTTATATAAACTGGCATTTTAAAAACTCTTACTGCTCTGTTTAGGCCAAGTGAGTGGACTTTAAGTCTAAGATCTCTCTTGCACATGCTTTATCTCGTGCACCAAGTAAAACCTTCTGCTTTTCCTATAGCAGGGAAAGAAGGAAAAGGGTAGTGGTGGGGCTGCAGAACACAGTGACGTTGAGTGCACATTTCCAATACAAAGGGGGCACAAGGGTATAGAAGTTACCATCACAACCGAAAGATAAATTCTGAGCCTGTTTTTGGTCTTTGAAAATTCCTCTCTTGTATGTAGATTGTTGATATTAATGGCTTTGTCTATTTCTACCAATAAGTGAAAACAGGCCATTATCTACCTCTGTAAACTTAGATGCACAGAAGAGAAAAGCACATACAGGCGCTGGAGGGCTGGACACGATCAGTTCCCCAGTACTCCATGCATTTGCACAGTGACCTTGTGCACTGTGATGTATGGAGCACAGGGTGCTTTCTATGAAAATACAGTGCAAACCTCCAGCTTTCCGCTGTGCTAAGTAGCAGAGCTAGTTGCTATGGTTACATGCTGTCCCCTTCGCCTTCTGCGATTCACATGAAATACAATTTTAGGAAGCTTTTTCCCCATCCAGGCAATGTCATGGGCACGTTCCAGGCAGCAGAATGTGCCAGGCAGCCACAGGACTGCACAGAGAGATATTCTCCCAGGTCAGAGGGACTCAGGAGTAGCTGGGCCAGCCCTACAGGAACCTTGAATCAGGCAGAAGAGGAGAGTTCACAGGTCTGATGGGTCAGGTTTGCTGTCCTGACTCCCTAGAGCTGTGTAGCTGGAATTTGTAATGACTCCACCTGGTTCTCTACCCAGGGAGCAGAATCTGCTTATCCAGCTGAGTGACATTGACTGCCCCTGGAGGTTAGGATAAGTTCTCTATCCTGCTGTTACTAAGCTGTCTCTGTACCTCGGTAGAGTTTCTTGCTTGTTCTTACGGCACCTTTTTAGCATGAGATTTTGTTGCAATACCCCATGTCATGGCAGCCAATCACAGAAGTCATCGTAGCCCTCTCCGCAGAAAGTATATTCCCAATTTTTATTAATGAAACTCCTTTTGTTACTCCCACGTATATCCTGTACACGTGAGCAGGTCAGCACACACACGAGCAAAGCAGGCACTCAGGGCTTCTCCCCATGAAGACCTGCTTTCTCTGCTCTCAGAAAGTTTAGCTTTTTATGCTACCCCTCTCCCGCTCTTTAGGAAAACTGCAGATGACTTACTTATGCCCATTTACTGGCCAGGTCAGGGAAGCAGTCAAGCAGGTAGAGACCTGTCTGATACTTATCTTTCAAGCACAGTTAATACATATATAACAGAATAGCATTAACATACCTGGGAGAAATCCAGCCTGGAACATGTAGGAAATGGATCAGAAGGAAACCTCGTGAGCTAATATTGTAACGGCCATTATGCAAAAACCACACAGAAGAGGCTTTGTATTAGATAAGCCAAAATTTGACTTTCTTAAACAAAGCAAGAACAGTAAATAACATTTCTGCACAGCTAACACAACCCACCCAACTTTCACAAGACCCTGAAAACAAAGAAACCTCCTCACAGCTGTGGCTTATCCAGATCCCCTTGCAGAGGGCTCTCCTGCTGTTAGGAGGCTCCTTTACAGCTGGATAACAAGATTGACCTTTCACCTTTGCACCACCTGGCACAGGCCTCTTAAAAGGGAAAATACAAAACAAAAATACTGCTCCCTGCTTTGTTTTGGGGGGTTTTTAGAGCAATTCTTGCTTTCCATCTCACCCACACAAAAAATCCTACAGTGGTTCTCCAATCTCAAAAGATAAATTTATTGATGAGGGCGAAAGCATTTCAATCTGTGTCTTTATCCACTTCCTGGTAGTCTAGTAACTTCCTCCTTAAAAACTTGTGATCTTTCAGGCTTGGTTCAGTTAAAACTTGCTTTTTTCCTGCCAACGGTGTAGTTGGCACCATGTCCGTGTTTACGCTGCATATTAATATTCCTAAAGAGCTGCTTTCATTCACTGTGCAGGGCTGTATTTACTTTTTGCCAGATTGAAAGACTTTAAATATGAACAAAAAGAGATGAGTGGGAAGGGAACAGCTTTCAAATAAAAAAAAAAAGAAATCTACTGAGCTCTAGCCAAAGCACAGAGAGGCTTTCTAAGGGCAGTGAGAAGATTTTCAGGCCAATTTTAGGTCTAGACTTAGTGAATTAGGATGTTATTCTGAAGCATATTTACTATGAGATAACAGACAACAGTTAAGGAATTTGACAAAGATTAAAAAAAAAAAAAACTGCAAGGAAACCCATGAGTTGCAGTTCTTGTCCACCTCGGTGTACTGGTGAAAGACCAATATCTCAGCCAAAGACATTGTTCTGAGGAAGAAAAAGAACGAAGCAATTTGTGTCTATGGCAGGATAATTAGGGACGCTCTCTGCATCATTGGAGCAAACATCCTGTGTTGTGTCTTCCTCTTGAGAAGGCAGTAAGGCAAATGACCTTTTTTTTTCTCTGTTTCACAGCACCTGAAATGTTTAACTCCACAAAACCTATTGGCTATTCCTTTGCTGTGGACTGGTGGTCGTTAGGAATCACTGCCTACGAGCTGCTTAGAACCCGGGTACGTAACACACAGCAGTTGTCACTGCCTGTCTGTCTCTTTCTCTCTTTCTGAACACTCCATGGAAAGATTAACACCTTACAACAGGTATGAAAGGCCTGAGCCAAATTCAAGGCTTCAAGGTTAATTACAACATACATAGTAGAAACCAAATCTTCATGAGAATCTTTCTGATCACATCTAAGAGCCCCCAAATAAATCACTTCAGTATGGAGCTACTCATGAGGACAGTTCCTCACTGTGTGCAAGGGCCTGTTAGTTGCTGTTAGCTGGGCAGTGGAAACTAAATCATCTACTGAATGAATGAGAATTCCTCGTGTCTAGACTGTAATATAATTTACTCTGAGCTCCCATTCTGTGAGAAAAAATAAAACTCGCAAAATATCATATTACCATTGCAATAAGATTGAGCAGGTTGGGCAGTAGTAACCACAAGTGTGAGTTTCAGTACAGCACAACTGACACGTCATCCTGTCAGTGTTGTGCTTCTGACTCAATTAAAGTTGTGGGCCTTGTGGATTGGTGATTAGATGTTTCGGAAGCATTTTGTAAAAGATGCAGATAAAATTAATTGAATTGTGTTCTTCTAAGCAAAAGTGTTAATCACCTTGAGAGGGTAGAAAAACGTTGTCTTTCCATGAGAGAATGCAAAATATATTTGTAAGGAACTCTATAATCAGTCCTCACATTTTGATAAATTTATTTTAAGGAACAGTGAACAGTATCTCAATTTGCGAGAGATCAAGTTAGGACATGTTAAAAGAACATGGCTGTCTTAAGTGTTGGGTGATCGAAGCCATGTGTCCATCATATAAATATTTATGTAATACTTGAATTTTTTATATTGAAACTTCAGTGAATTGAAAGGCTGTTCATTGCATTGACTTTTGACTTGACGGTGTCACTCTCAAATGTGAGAGCAGAATGCTGTTAGGTACTCAAGCATCACAGCAGTCATGGTGAGATGGTAGCATTATTGGTGGTCACCTCAGGGGAGAAATGAAAAGAAACCTTGAGTTCCATCTAGTGTCTGTACTTTTTAAACACAGTGCATCTGATTGCATATCACAGAATGTAACTATTATTTTGTAAATATATAAAACCCGAGAAATAGCGAAAAAAATCTGGGAATTAAAAATCTTTCAAAATGCAACCATTCTATTCCTTGCAAATTCTTAAGTAAAGCTGTGATATTGCTCTGTTTAGAAGTTAAAGGCAGAGGTGAGTATTTACCTATGTGGTAACAAATTGGCATGCTTTCCTTGTCTGGACACATAATTTTAGATTTATTACCCTAAATAAACTTGAACTTATGTCAGGAGTGAACTTATGTCAGAGGAACTACATTTCCTCTGGAATATCCAGTCATACAGTCCCCAGACACAGTTCAGGTTTCTGCTTGCTGTGAAAGTGGATTGCTGGACAGAAACGAAGGGTCACTCTGCAGCCTGATGTTACACATAGGGAATTCTGCTCAGGCGCTTTTCTTGGGGCATTATTTTCATATGATTTTTTTTTTTCTGTAGTGGTGAACTTTCCAAAGGAAAGGAGGGAGAAATCCTAATCCTTTTTACTTGTAACATCTCCAGCATAAGCAAAGAACTGAAAACATCCACACTTTCACAGGGAGTATTGGGAATTTTCCTACCACAACACTATATAAAATCATTTTTGAAATCCCTTTAAGATACAAATATTGGCTAGACCAAGAAAACACAGACTGCTTAACAACTCTAATCTTTGTTTTTGCCTCCTATATATTATGCTGTTTAAATGTCTGGTTATTACTGTTGTTCTTCCTGACATTATTGTTATTTTGTTCTGTAGTATTCTGTTTATTTCAACTGATTTAAGATCCCACAGTGACAGACTTACAGTGGTTCAATCTAGAGCAGCAATGGGAGGGTTGAGGAGTGTATAAGGAGACTTTGCTTAGAGCTGTCTTGCCCTAAAAAGATTTCCCGAGGTATTTAAAAAAAAAAAAAAAACATTAAAATGCTTTCCATGTTGTATTTTTCACAGAGGCCGTACCACATCTGCTCCAACACTTCGACAAATGAAATTGCTCATGTATTCAGGACAGCTACAGTAATGTACCCAGCTGCTTGGTCCAAGGAAATGGTGTCGCTGATCAAAAAGGTGAGGTCAGCTGTGGAACTGGGTAGTGTAGGAGCATGGATGTGGTGTATCTAGGAGCCTGCTGAAACCAGCAGCTGAGGCCTTCCGTGGTGCTTTACCTAAGGCCTTTGTAGTAAGTTATGGGGATTCATTGCAAACTGTGTCCAGACCTCGTGCTAGCAGCCTCAGATGATACCGTATGATAAATATCCAGCTTTTTATGTTCTAGCTGAACTAATACAATCAACTAATAGTGCTCCATGTTGGACTAAGAGTGGTGAAGTTTGCACTGCCAAACAAGGCTGCTGCTAATGTCTCTCTGCTATGGATATATCCAGTGTTCATTTCCAGCTCTCCTATAACTTTGTCTCTCCAAAATGACACTGCTTGGAACTGAATATTGATATCTAAATGAATTTTGGGGAAAAAATACATAAAAAATATTGTTTTCAGAGAAGGAAAAATATTCTTCCCATTGATTAAATGATTTGCAAAAAAAAAATGCTGATTCTATTGAAATCCTTTGTTGCTAAGAACATTTTGCACCACAGTAATTATTTTTTTTTAAAAAGCTGAGATCAAAATTGCTTCAAAATCATAATTGGAATAATTTTGATACTAAAACCATGTTCATAGTGAAGTCATACCTATAATTGAAAAAAAATACTGCTTGACAATCTCAATTACGGTATGCACCCGATGGCCACAAAGTTGGAATATCGAACCCTGCTTAACAGCACCTCATTTTGCAAGTTTTGGAAATTATTTAAATAGTTTTCAAACTTTCAAAGAAATACAGGTTAAAAAAAACCCTAACATTTCTTTCATATTTTTTGTTCTAATTGATGCATATTAATATTTTTATCCATATTAATAAAATATTTTCAAAATTTTAATGAAAAATGTAACATTGGTACTTTGCTGAGACAGTAAAATGACATATTTTCTGAGGAGAAAATTGAAGATTATACCTATTTACTTAAATTGAGCTGGAATTTCATTAACAGTAAGAGAAGAATTTTTACCACAGATGCCCTCTCTGTTGTTACTTATTTTTGTGTGTTTGTTTGTTGAAAGCTTTTTTCCGAACCACAACATGCTGCAAGCCATACAGCCTGCCTTGTGAATTAATAATGCAGTGTCACAACTATTTAGATTTCCAAGTGCTCCTTTGCATTTGGTTTAACAGCCCTATGTATTATATATGAGGCAAACTGGAGTTTTGTCTTGGCTCAGATATCTCCTGTGAATTCTCCTATTTGTTAAGGTTCGAAGGAAAGGATTGTTCGTAGCAGACCCACATCGCTCATGTTAGGACTTAAAACACAGAGTTCAGGCAGGAGAACAGACTGTGAGTGGTGCTGCGGCCCAGGCACTGCAGCGCTGGCCCCGCTGAGGCCGGGTTTGCTTCTTGCTGTGTCCTGTGCTCCTCACGTCCTGGCTGTAGACGCTGCCCCGACGGGCTGAGGGGCTCCCCAGAACAACTGCACTCTGCTCGCTGGGTCCGTCTGCCTCTCCTGCTAAGGTTTTGGAGAGTGTATTAGTAGGAGCTTACGCAGTGCTGAATCCCAGAACTTCCTAGAACTGTTCAAAAAAGAAGAGTTTAGTGCATATATACCCCTTGATAATACAAGAGTGTGGAGGGTAAAATTGCCACTGGTATCAAAGCCAATAAAACTCTTCCTGCTGGGATGTTCTTTAAGCTGGGTAACTGAGAAAGTACACAGAAAAAAAATAAACATTATCTGCAAAGTCCCCTAGGAAAAAGTAAAGGACTTGTTAAAACAAAGCACTTGGATGCTTGCTCACTCTGGGCTGCCTGATGTCATCCTTCTTACCACTGTTCTTAACTTACTAATTTACCACTGTGCTTAACTTACTAGTAAGAACTCACGGGATTGTTACTAAAGGGAGAGTATTCCCTGGTTGCGTCCGCACCAGCAGCCCGGTGCAAGAAGCCGTGGGCTGTGCGAGCCCCTTGGCTCTAGGTCCGAGCAGGAAAAGCCACGGCCCTCCTTCATCCTCCCTGTACTCTTCTCAGCTGGCTGGTGCATGGCCAGACGTACAGTCTAGCCCAGTTCTAGAAACCGAAAACCTACACAGGCCTCAGACCTGTCCCCACTAACAAGTGATACACAAAGTTGTCCTTGATAACTTTCTCCCTTGCCTTTGTAACTACATAATATTACCATAGTATTTAAAGCATTCCCTGGGCACCTGCTGCAAAAGCACAGTAGGGAACAGCTTCTAGCTATCAAAGGCAAAATTGGTACATTTTACAAAGCAGCTGCTGACAGATACATATTCAAAAATCTGATTGTTATTTCTGTGTCCTAGCTTTTATCTGGGGGAACTTTGCTGCGAACATGTTTGTATGCACCTAATCTCATCTTGTCTTTCCCCTAACCACTTTCATTTACTCTCATTGCAGTTGCTTGAGCCAAATCCTGAGAAGCGTTTTTCTCAGCTGAAAGATATCCAGGACTTTCCTTATCTGTCAGATGTGAACTGGGATGCTGTTCTTCAGAAAAGGATAATGCCAGAATTCATTCCCACAGTAAGGCCACTTTATTTAAAGCACAGTAAATCACTGTATCTGATCTTTTTCTAATTGAAGTAGCACAGAAGTAACATAACCCTTCTGGAAAAAAATCCAGGGACCATTCCGTGCCACCCTACTGCAATTGCTTTTCACTGAAAGCCAATCAAACAGTGGGCTAAACTGTGAACATTGGCTAATTGCAGGTACTGTCCTCTCTGTTGGTTTTCCCTTGGTCAGGGTACATGTGTATTGCTTTCAAACAGTTTTGCAGGCTACAGTGCTACCTCCGAACGTTTTGCAACCCACTGGAAGCCGACAGCCCACCCACCAAGAAACGTTCTGGCTTTCACTTCAAAGCAGCCAGTGGGTTGAGTATAAGCAATAACCCCCAAAGAGCAGGTAATTTCTAAAATGATACAAACCTTGGCAATGTCCCCCCTTGCTGGGGGAACTGATAAAATAAAGCTAATAAAATAGGTAAGCAACAGGCACTCCGGCTATGTGTGTAGTTGTAAGTAGATTATATTTTTTCCAAATTCAGTTCTCACTTTCCAGTTTGTAAGAGCCTCTTTAAGACAGGGATTGATCACTTAAGACAACCTTTCTCTTTTCTCCAGAAAGGCAGACTGAACTGTGACCCAACCTTTGAACTTGAAGAAATGATCCTAGAATCCAAACCTCTTCATAAGAAAAAAAAACGCCTGGCTAAAAAGGAGAAAGATACCAGCAAGAGCAGTTCCTCACAGGTGAAAGAATTTCTTTAGTAATGTTATTTAAAGGTCAGCTGCAGTTCTGAATAGCTTAAATATTTTATCACAACCTCAGAAGAGCACTTTCAAATACAAAATTGAATCTTTTTTATTACCTGAGGACACTAAGCAGCGTGTCCTTTGCTGCTGCAGGTGAGGAGATTGTTGTGAGAGGCCACAGTTCCTGCTCTGCGCAGTGGACAGTGGGTTTGGATTAGGAAGCCAGTATGCCTTGTGAATAATTATTCAAAAAGGAAAAGGAGATGATGGGTTGGAAATGTTTTATTTTCAAAGGAGGCTTGTTGGTCAAACCACCCCTTGTCAGACTGAACGGCCTCTCGGGGTTTGACCAGGGTGGTTGTAGTCATCCACTCCATATCCCAGCACAGCATCTCCTCGGCACCAGAGCCTTCCTGGCCTCTCCCATGTCTTTGCCTTTCCTCACACAATGGAAAACCTCTTTGCTCCAGCCTGGCTTCCTTTCACCTCCCTCCTCCAGGGTACATAGCCCTAAACTTAACTCTCAGCACTAAAAGGCCAGTTTTGTAGCCAGGTCAGAGGGGAGAATTCCCTGAGGGTTGTAAAACACTCTTGTCTGCCAGTTCGCACAAACTCAAAAGTAGCCTTCAATTGTTGGTTGGCCAACTCCCACACATCAGTACAAAGAAAACCTTGCCCATTTCCCTGATGGTTTTTCAACATTCTTTCTATGCAATATCAGACTGTAGCAAGGTGCAGCATCTCAAGGGTGCTACTTGGTGCCACAGGTTTGTTGTAGGAGTTGCTCAAAGGCGATGAGCTGTGTCAGCAGGGAGTGATGGGGTGCCTAGATGGCGTTGGTGCTGGGGTCAAGGCTGGCGCCTGCGCTGCGCAGGGCGCCCAAGCCGGGCAGCTCTTGCAGCCATGGCACCAGGGTGGCATGTGCTGCTCCAGGCCGCATGCCAGCTGCGCTCGCAGTGCCCTTGCTGCAGTGCCTGCCGCTCCGCGCTGGGCTGCAGTGAGCGCAGCCCCCTTGCAGCTGAGCTCCGCCGCAGCACTGCTGTGTCAGTCCCACTGTCCTGCGCCTCAGGCCCACGCGGCCACGGAGCCGCCCGCCTGCTCACCGGAGCCCAGGGCAGGAGCCGGGCTCCACGCCTGCATCTGCCCTGCGAGCGCCTCCCAGCCGCCTGGCTGAGACGCCCTTGCCGTGCCCAGGACACAGCTGCAGACCCGCACAGACCCCACAAAGAAACTTCACGTGTCTCTCTGCAGCGCTCCCATTTCCTCCCCCGCTGTCTGCAGTGTCTTTTCTGTGCCGTAGGCGCCACGGGGATGAGGGTGTTGTTTGGCACATCCTGCGGGTGCACAGCCCTGGCGCCTGCTTCCACAGCCGTTACACACGCTTCTCTTTCTCTATATGCAGTACAGGAAAAGAGAGGATGGAAAACCACAGAAGAGCTCTGTGGCATTGCCATATAGCTTCTACTTTTCATGAAAATATACCTGTAAATAAACTGTGTCTGTGAGAGAAAGCTGTCAGATTGAAACACTCAGGTGCAGTTTGGGGAACTGTGGCGAAATCTAAGAACCTTGGGGAAAACAAACTCATTATTTATCACTTTGACAACTTGAATTTCTTCCTTTAACATAGACTGTAGGAATTTGCATTCCCCGGATCCGCCTGAACTGCTGTGCTGTTTGGCCATTCCCTCCTGCACGGTAACATGCTGCAGAAATCGCAGTGCTGAGACGAGCCCGGCCGTGTGCGGTGTGTGGGAGCGCAGCGCCCTGGCGGGCGGCGGCGCAGCCTGGGCTCCCACGTCCCTCCCTGCCGCTCCCTGCACACGGGCGCGGAAGCAGCTCCGGAGCCGCTGCCCTGTTTGCAGTGTATTGACCTGTGCATGTGCAACAACGTCTGGTGCGCAGCCTGAGGCCTTGAAGCCTTCACTGTGCTGAACTGTTCTTGGCATGTGCAGAATTGTTAGGTTTTCTGCAATAGCAAAATCCCCGTGCAAACAAGATGTGTAATTTGAAGTGCATATACGCACTGGTTTTAAATGCGAGGAAGGCAAGGCCTAATGCCATTCTCCCAACTGCAGTACTAAAGACACTCTATATCTAATGACATCTATTGCCTTGAAGTTGTCCTTGCAATATCAGTTTTGTGTTAACTGTGAATTTATTCATTTTCGCATCTTTCTCTTTCCTGCCAATGTGGAAGGCCTGCCATCTTCAAAAGCACCTAGAGATACTCCAGAGGGACTTCATCATTTTCAACAGAGAGAAGTAAGTGCTGATGTGACCATGCTGGGCGGGCACATGGAGGAGGCAGCACTGACAGCACCGCAAGGCACTGGCATGAGAGCAGACCCCAGATCCCACGCAAGCACCTGCCCATGCAAATCGTTCCCGCTTTCCCCGTGGTCCTCTTGGGGCTGGAGTGGGGGCGGCAGCCCTCTGAAATGAGGCGCAAACTCGTGCCACTGGGTCTGTAGCAAGGCACATTGCTTCCCTCAGTGCAGCTAAGTGCTGGTCTGTGGTGCGGACCCTGGGCCAGGACCACAAGGCTGGGAAGGGGCACAGACCATGGCAGAGCTGGGCCCCGCGGTCACAGTGATCCTGCTGGGATAAGGGCTTCTCCTGTGAGCCTCTCCCATGACTGGTCCCCAGAGCAGCCTGTAGGGTCCCTGTGGAAAGAGCCTGGAGCAGGGGCAGCTCCAAAGCAGCCAGGAGAGAGAGGTGCCGACGGGGCTTAGAGCAGAGCTTGCTCCCCAGGGAGAGACTGCAGCAGGGCCCAGCAGGCTCACATGCCACCCGAGGACAGCGTGTTTGCATGCCGGAGCGGGGTTCCTCACAGTTTCAGTGCCCCTTTATTTCCCTAAGGGTGAGACACCACCACAATGACAGCCAGGAGAGCGTGACCATGACAAAAAGCAGAGATGCACGTAAGGAGGACAGCCAGAACAACAACATCTGAGACAAGCACAGCTGGCGCCGCTGGGCGCTCACGTCTGGGCAGCGCCGACTCGCTGCCCCGGAGCTGCTGCCCACCCAGCGTGTGGCTCGACAGCTGCAGCGGCACCTGCGCCTTGTCCCAACACTTTGCACAGTCAAAATCATCTCCTTTTTGTGTTTTGCCTTTCTTGGTGCCAGGAATGTGACTGTGTGAGAACAGATGGGCATGAGAGGAGTGTTGCCCCTTGCAGGCAGCACGGCTGGTGTCCGCGGGGCAGCGTGTGGGGCACGGGTAGAGCCGTCCTTGCCCGCGTTGCTCGGCCGTGGGCTCTGGGCGCAGCAGGTCAGGGGCAGCAGCTCCCCGGGGCGGGGGCTTGCAGGTGCACATGTCCAGGTGCACATGTCCGGCGCCCACACTGCCCAGGACTGCTCCTGCCACCTCCCTGCCCAGCAGTCGCGTTCGCTGAGGGGCCCTGGGGCCTCACTGCTCCCTTCCCGCTGGGCTGCGGGGCAGCGGGCAGAGGGCAGCGTCCTGCCCGCCAGCCCGCGGTGGCGCAGGGCAGGAGGCTGCGGCACCACCCGCCCCGGCGGGTGCTGTGCGGGCCCGGCGCGACGCTCACCCCTCCCGCCCCTGGCTCCCGCCCCGCTGTACGGGGAGCCCCGGGGGCACCGCGGTGCCCTCGACCCTGAGCTCCCCTATCGCCCCCCTCCCCGCGTCCTCCCCGGACCCATCGGCCCCCCAGGCCCGAACGGAGCGGCCCAGGCGGCAGCGGCAGGAGCCTCCGGGGCCGGAGACGGCACCGCCCCGCCTCCCCAGCAGCCCCGCCCCGGGGCGCCCCCCCGCGTGCGCCCCCCGACGAGGCTCCCCCAGACCCTTCCCGCCCTCCCCAGCACGAGGCACCGCCGGGCCCCCCCTCCTGTCACCCCCCCGTCCCGTCCCGTCCCCCCCAAGACGAGGCGCCTCCAGGCTGCTGCTCTCGGACTTTATTGGCTCCCCTCGCGCTCCCGCCCGTCCCGGGCGCGGCCCCGCGGCGCGGCGGCCTCAGCTGAGCGAGGTGATGTTGGAGCGGCCGCCGGGCGGCGCCACGATGCGCTTGCTGGCGGAGCGCACGCCCTCATCCACCTGGGAACCTGCGGGGACACGAGGGCAGGGAGGGAGGGACAGCGGGCGTCAGGGCCACGCACCGCCCGGCCCGCCCGCCCGCCCCGCGCGCCCCTCACCTGAGAGGCTGAAGCCTGACTGGTGCAGGTTCCGCACCGGGGGCACCTGCCGCGTGGGCGACCCCCGCGCCGAGCCCGCCGGGGTGCCGCCCTTGGGGGTGCCGCTCAGGTCGAACACGGGCCCGTCGTACAGGCCCCGTGGCACCGCCTGCACCTCCGACATCTGCAACGGCAGAGCATGTAGCTGTGAGCGCTGCGGCCCCCCACGCGCGGCCATGACCGCCATGGCCCCCCGCGTGCAGCTGTGACTGCGATGTCCCCTTGTCCCCCTGCCAAGTGTGCAGCTGTGACCGCAATGGCCCCCGAGCGTGGCCATCCCCTCAGCCCCCTCAGCGCACCGTCATGACTGTAACACCTCTGGCCCCCAAACACAGGGCTGTGACTGTGATGTCCCCTTGCCCCTCCGAGCGTGCGACCGTGACCGCAATGGCCCCCAAGCACAATGTGACCGTGACAGTCCATCAGCCTCTGCCCAGTTTGGGGCATGGCCTCCCTCCAGCGCCAGAGCGTGGGCAGGCTCCATGCAGAACCCGCCCCCGGCACTTCTGCTGCGTGGATGGGATGAGGAGGAGGTTGCTTCCTGCCCCTCTCCTAGTTTTTACATTAAGCTCTTCCCTGCAGGCTCTGCAGCAGCAGAGCAACAACCAGGAGCTAGAGGACAGGCATGAGTCGCTGTTCACCCCGTCGAGCCTCCTGCCTCTGATGGTGGAGAATGAACAAAATGGAGGGCAAATGTTCAGAGAGCCCCAGTGCCAGCGTGGGATGCCCAGACTCACAGCCCCAGCTCCAGGGTGCAGAGACCCAGCCAGCGGGCAGGGAAAGGGCAGCTCCGGGATGCGGAGCCTGGCCGCCCCCGCGCAGCCCCCGCTCACCTTCCTGCGTGCCTGGATGCGCTTGTAGACATAGTCGGGGAAGGGGCTGCTGGGCAGGAAGCGTCCCGTCCCCTGTGTCACATGCAGGTTGCCATCCTCCAGCACGATCTTCCCCTGGCAAATAACGACCAGCGGGGCCCCGCGCAGCTCCATCCCTTCAAAGATGTTGTATTCGGCCACCTGCCGCAAGTGGGTGACACTGGTCAGGAGGGCGTGAGCAGGGCTGGGCTGGAAGGCCTGTCCCCATGGGCCGCGCTGTCCCCAGCCCGCGCTGCTGCAGTCACCGTGCACACAGGAAGCCCACGAGAGCCTCTCCAGCCCCACAGGCCACCTCGGGTTCACTGCTCCATCACACCAAGGACCCTCCAGAGCCTCAACGTGAACGAGGACCTGCTGCCTCAGAGCTCCGTAGCAGCAAGGCCTCGAACAACAAGGGCTGTCTGTCCCGGGCTGACTGCAAGGCATGAGTGCAGTCTGCTGGCCAGGCCAGGAGGCATTTCCATGTGGAAGGGAAACCCACATAAAGATGAACATGTCATTACACCTGCGTGATTCAAGGTCACCAGAGCGCCGTGGCTGGATGAGACCTGCGCTGGGCGCAGACATTCGGCCCACAGCCACAGCCCTCCCCGGAGCTCCGCTGTGAACAACCAGGGCAGCCTTTACCCAGGGCTCCTTGGCACCCCCACCCTCGCAGGTGTAAGCAGAGGACTTACAGATTGGTGGTTTTTCGCTGTGACAATCTTCACCGCATCAGGATCCCATATAACCAGATCGCTGTCTGAGCCCACAGCTATTCTCCCCTTCCGTGGGTAGAGGTTGAAGATTTTCGCAGCATTAGTGCTCGTCACTGCCACAAACTGGTTTTCATCCATCTTTCCTGTGGCCTGCTCAAACACAACAGACATGAAGCGGTCTCTGGGAAAAGACCCACCCTAGGAAGCACCGTGCTCACAGTCGAACACAAGGTACCAACTAGTCTGGCCCAGAGTCAGCATCACTTACTACCTTCAGACAGACAGACCAGCGGAGATGTAAGGGGACAGGGACTTGCTGGAGCAGCGTTGGGGCAGGGACTGCGGACCAGGGCTCTCGGCCCCCACCGCCATCCCCCGGGGCCCTGCAGCACCCATGCGTGCCACACGCCTGGCCGGGTCACCCGGCCTCCCTCCCGCATGGTTCCCCAAGGAGATGTGATGCCGCGTGCCCAGCTCTGCTAGGGACAGGACAGGACATCCAAGGTGCCTGCCCATCCCATCCAAACGCTTCTCTCTCCATGCTCTCTTACCACTGCCTTGTCCCAGATGACAGACATGCGCTCCTCTATGCCGTTGGTCCCCTCGGGGATTGCTGTGAAGTTGTCTTTCCCAATTGCTTTCTGTGCAGTGCTGAACGTGCAGTGGGCACTTCCTGAGACCTGGAGGTCACCACTGAAGGGTGACGGCAACAAAAGCAGCATCAGTCATTTTGTTGGTAAAACAAGAGCCAAGACTCAACAGCCAAGCATTTGCACCAAGTGAAATGGAAAAATACCCAGAGTTGGAAAGGGTATTTCTGGCACGTTGTTGGGTTTTCCTGCCAGGGCAGCCTTCCCGCCACGTGGAGAAGGGTTCCTCTCCCACCTGAGCCTGTCCCCTAACGCAGCTCGTGCATCCCACGGGGCAGACTCGACCTCCCCCTCTCCAAGGGCTGCCGTGGGCTCCTGCACAGCTGCACTGTGCAGCAGCAGCAGCGCCTCCGGCTCCTCAGCGACACTCAGTGCCGCGAGCAGGGGGGCTGCGGCGCTGGGGAGGGACGTGGCGGCGCCGAGCGGCTCTGTGAAGCCGGGTTGCACAAGTGCGGAGCAGTAGCCCCAGAGGCGCTGCCCCGCGGGGCTGGCAGCGCTGCAGCCTCTCTCCCCATCATGGCCAGCAGAGCAAACGCTGCCCCAGCCAGGCAGGCACTGCCGGCGAGGTGCCCCGTGGCAGGAGGCAGCCCCGGCGCGGCTCTCTCCAGGCTGCCCCACCAGGCTCCCTGGCGCTTCCCAGCCGCTGCCTGGCAATGCTGTTTGTGAAGACTCCCTGCTGCCCGCACAGGGCTGCCGGGCAGCCGAGACCCTTTGGTCTCTCCCATTCCATGCAATGGCAGCAGGGGGCAGGAATGGCCAGTGGAGCAGGGCTGGAGCTGGCGCAGCGCTCTGGAGAGCCAGGGGACACACAGCAAAAGGGAAGACGCACGTGCTGGGCAAGAGAAGCGCGGCCCAGCCCAGGGCTCCCACAGCACCTGTGGGCGCTGCGAGGCAGCGCAACACGGACACAAAGACCCTGGGCTGTGAACCACTCCTAATCCACTGGTAATCTCTGTCTTCCTTTAATAATTTCTGCCATATGTCTGACTGACTGCGCAGCCCAAGACCTGGTCTATGACAGAACCTGCTTCCTAATCTCCAGATTTGTCCTTGTGCAAGAAAGCAGACAGCTGGATCCTCTCCACGTGTCGGAGCCCCACAGGAGATGACCCTGGAAAGGCGTCAGGACAGAGCGTGGCACAGACACACGTGGGCTGCAGGCTCAGAAATGCTCGTCTCGCCTGTGGGGGTTGGGTTAAATCTAAGACTGAAGGGGACGTGAGGCCGAATAAGGCAGCTGGGGAGCCGGGCTCTCGCCTCCCCGCCCCCGTCCTTACGGGCTGCACCTACCGCACTCTTCCCAGCTGAGCGAAGGCTCGTGGGGCTCGTACACACACGTGACCCAGGGGACGTGGCACGTTCAGACCCCAAATGCACTCGTGCCTCTCGTGCCAGCCAGGACACTTTGCACACACGCAGCAACACCTCCCTTCCCAGCACAACCTAACTTGCCATTCTGCCAATATTGCTTTTACTGACTCGCCATCCCTTGTTCATCTAGTCAGAGATTTTTCTAGCATTAGCTCAAAGGTTATTTCCATTTACGACTGCCTCAGTGTCAGCTGTCCACGGGCTAACATGGCCCAGCTGCCACATGTGCAGTTCAGCAAGCAAGCACAGGGTGAAGGAGTTTGTGATCGCACCTGGCACGCGGATGCAGACGGCCACGGACTCTGCTCCCCGCTGCTGCGCACTCCTCAGCAGTGAGAGATGGGGTTACGAAGAGCTGCAGTGATTTTATTACTTCCTCTGTATTTTCAACAGATCCCTTCCCTACGCCTTGCCCCTAAGGGTGGAAAACACTCTACCATCCCTGTTGGATATGCACGAGCTGTCCTTAAAGGCCTTGCACACTCACAGGTGATACAACTGCTCACCTATATAAGTGAGAGAAAAATCTGCCTTTTATTCCACAGAGTGGATTCATGCAAGTTAGTGGATACCCTGCAATGTCCAGATCTTTTTCTGCACAGCTGCAACCCAAGCCCTTGCTCCCCATCCTGTTTCTGCGGAAGGGCTCCCCTGGCTCACAAACGCAGCAGCGCCTTGGTAGGGCAACCTTCCTTGGCAGTTCTTTGCACCTGCCTCTGTTTAGTAGCACAGGTCTTACCTGCCAAGATCAGAACAAATGCCCCATTACTGACAAATCTCCATTAGCTGGTCCTCATTTCCTTGTCTTCTTCTGGGTACTTAAATGGTTCATGACTACTGGCCCTAGTGCTTTTCTTGTTACCGATGTTTAATTTATGGTGCCTCCCCCGTCATTTCATCAGGCAACTTATTAAATAATGTACAGTGAAGTGATGCAGACTGAAGTAACCCAAATCCTCAATAACCTCTTTCTTCCCAAGGCCAAAGGCTTGCTCCTACCTTTCTAGTAGTATCAGTCGCTACAGTATCCCCTGCTGCTTTTTGGTCCTCGCAGCCACCTACCTGGCCAGGAGAGAGTTGATGTAGTCGGGGGTTGTTGGGTCTGGGCTCAGGGGTGGCGAGATCACAAACGCCGCAGCCTTGGCCCAGTTCTTGCTCCAGTAGTGAGTCCCATCAGTCCCAAGACTAGCCGTGATTGGCTCGCCAAACACAACATTGCCTGAGAAAAGGGACAAAATGGATGTGGTTTCATCAGAATCCTGAGACTTCCTCCCTTCCAGGGTTATGCTCAGCACATGCCCAGAGGACCCCACCAGTCTGTCTTGCAGTATCTGCTTTGATTTGGGACTCTATGAGGCCCACAGTGGTATCATGAGGAAGCCTTGCCCTCCACCACCACACACGCAGGCACCAGGGACCGTCCCAGGCCAGCAACTCCAGGGCGCAGAGTCTGCGCTGGTCTGGAGGAAGGACAGAGCGGGTAGACGGAGCCCGGAGAGCTGCTGTCCCCCGCAGCTACCACACAGGAGCAAGGGCAGCAGCGTGGCCTCCTGCAGGCCGCTCCATCCAGCCTTGGGCTGCCTTTGCATTGCCTCAGCCTGGAGGCCGCCTGGCCCCCTCCGCGCTGGGCTGCTCCAGCACCACAGCTCTGCAGCTTCACCCTGGCACTCTCAGCCCAGCAGCGACACAGCCACGTCTCAGAGCTGACACAGCACAGAAAGAGCTGGCAGGAGCCAGGTAACTCTAGTAAGTAACAGCTCTCAATAGAGGAGGCAGACACAGTGCTGCCTGACACCTAATCCACAGCAAGCCGACCGATAGTCAAAGCTCTCACAATGTCTTTCGTTGTCATCTCCTTCGACTCCTCCTTCCTTATCCCTTGTAAATATTTAGCAAGGGTGCCGGCTGGCTCCACTCTCCCTGATCCTGTTTCTCACTTGCACAGTGGTTCCTTTCAGGCACATCCTGGAGCCTGACTCCAGGGACAGGGCAGGGGAGAAGGCAGCAGCTGGTGACTGAGGGCTCTGCACACTAGGGCTCGTCACACTGATAAACTAGGGCGGGGACCACAAAATTGCGTTTCTTCTCAAACTGTCTCTGGGTGCGTGTTTCTAGCTGCAATGCTTTGGGGATGCATTTATCACTGGTTAGTCTCAGAGTTACCAGCTCCTCCAAGATCCGCTACACAAATACATTTTCTACACTTTCTTTGTCCCTCTGCAGAGGTTGCTCCAAGTCTCAGTGCCATTCAGAAGCTCCACAGCAGTTAGTGCAGGAGGGTAGAGAGCTCCTTTACTCCTCACCAGCTGAAACCCTAGTCCTGAAGAAGCCCACGCGGGTAGAAGGCTAAACTAGAACCGCTGCAGCCTCCCTTAGGCTCAGCTAGCCAAAGTTGATGGCTTTTGCAGACCAGCACCGAGCCACAACCCTGCTCATAAGCGTCTCACTCCCATGTGTGTTTCCTGCCAGGGCAGGAGTGAGGGACACGGGGAAGGCTGCTGCCACTCCTCACATCCAAGGTCCTGCCCAGAGAGAACAGCTTCCGTCAGCCTCCTTGTGCGCCAGCTCTCGGGCAGGAGAGGTGCAGACCTGCCTGCACGTGCGGGAAGGGAGTCCCTGTGCTCCTGTGTCAGAGGGGCTCCCAGCCCCCCAGAGAGTCCCCCAGGCCTCCTCAAGAGCCACCACATGGAGCAGAGGTTGGGGCTGTACCCAGCAGCTCCGAGCACGTGCACGCGGGTGCGACGAGTCTCCTTACATACAGTTCTTCGCTGCCACGGATTAACTTTGGTAATTGGAGCACCACCCTGCCCCACAACCCAGATCTGTGTTACCTGACACGACGACCAAAGTGGCTCCCCTGCTGTGGTATGGCTCCCCCCTCCCCAAGGGACAGGGGAATCCAGAACCGCCCGCAGCCCCCAGACGGCTTTCAAGGCACAGTCTCCTCGGCAGGAACAGGAGGGAGCAGCGAGCGGCCGTGCGGGGCCCCAGGGTGCCGGCAAGCCTATACACAGCAGCAGCCACTCACCTTTTTTCCTGGCTTGCGAGATGAGGTCAGCAGCACTTTTGCTCATCACTTTAGTCACGTACAGGGGGCAGTTGGTCTGGCTGGCAATAGTGATGGCCCGGAAGACAGCCTCTGCTTCCAGCTGGAAGAGACAAGAGCGCGTGGCTTGCGCAAAAGGGACGGACTGGCACGGAGGAGTCCCTGCTCATCTCAGCACACCATGGATTGCACGGGACACCCTGTGCCCTCGTTATTATCCTCGCCACAGGACCCTCCTCACAGTGTTGAACTCCCTTAGTATGATGCCAGGATCATTGGGCTGATCGGTGGAGTCTTGTTTGCTTCCTTGGAAACCCCTTGCTGCCCTCGAGGGTTGCCCCTTCCACAACACAAATGTTTACAGAAAAGACGCTTCACTCTGAAGATAAAACTCAGGCAGCCTTTTAATAGCATTTTAGCACTTGTTACAGTGAGGAATTCCCCCAAGGCAAGTTAATCAGGGAGGTTTGTGGGAGGAAAATTCAGTCTTCCTCGGGCCTGGCTCAAAGGCTCTTGGGGCATGAGGCCCCCACTGACAGGCTGTCGTGCGTGGCACTGGCACTCACGTGTCACAGCAAGGGTCACAGCAAGAGATTGCTACCTGGCTGCTCCTCCCTGGACCGTTCCAGTGCAACTGGCTCTCCTGGGGCTTTGCCTGTCCTAACTGAGCCTCATCCTGCGCACAGCTGGGGAAAACGGCTACATTCCAACAGGCCGCTCGTGGCATTCGCTCTGTCCCGCTACCGGGCTGCTGGCTCCATAGCCTATTGCAACAGCCACTCCATGTGTCACTGTCTCACTCGCTGTTAGAGCCGCGTGGATTTTCAGCACACGGGATATCTTTGGAGTCTTACATCAGCCCTTGTTCAGCCTGAGCTCAACCCGAGGTTCTCCAAGTGTTTGCTCTACAGCTCGGCGTAAAGCTTTGGCATGAGAAAGTTCAAAACAGAAGCCTTAAAAAGACAATGTACCAATCAGCTAACTCCCTGGGGACACAGGCCTGCCAGCAGCAGGGCACGCAGTGAGCATTCCTGTGGGCCAGGCAGCTCGTTGTGCAACCTGCCCTCTCCCAGCAGCCAGAGCAACAGACCGCTGCACCCAGAACCACTACACACAGGCACTCGCTCTGCTTTGAAACTTGTAGGAGTCTATGGAGGCAAAGTTCCTCAGCCTGGTTAAAAAGAGTTTTTCAACTTCTGCCTAAAAACATTAAGCAGAAATGCAAACAGTAAAGTACTTTTACCAGAGCACTTACGAGGTCGTGGAGCTGATGAGCTTTAACATGTGAACAGAAGCAAACACAGTCATTGCAACCAAAATGATTCCGCATTCTGTAGTGGCACCACCCTGCACTACCAAATCATCTCCAAGACAAGAGCACATCTTTATCCCCACCCCGCCACAGTCACTCTAGCACAGAGCTCACTAAAGCGCTGCCTCTTGCCACCTTCACACAGTTGGTTCAACCTACGGGCTTTATGGAGGCCGACAGTGTCACTGCACGTCAGTGCCATCTCATATTTTTCTGTGTAGAGGGTGTTCTGGAACAGGGACACTGTATTTTCAAAGTTAATCAGATCCAGATTCGGCTGCACAGATTCTATCTAGAGCCTTCTTGTACTGTTCTCAGATGCTTTGTGCTTTAATAGCATCTCAAGACAAACACTCACCAAGCCTTTACTGGCTTTGGGCAAGAATCACAGAGCTGGCCTTACAGGACAGCTCTCAAATTTGGCACAATCCAGTTTCCCGTAATTGTGCATTAGCTTGCCAGCTAGCGGCAAAAGGTCTAGAGCCATGAAAATCAAGGTCAGTTTGCACACAGAGAGCATCTAGTCAACTATATTTTTCACTGGGTCTTTTCTCTGTACAGGAAAGTATGTTACTGTCTCATCCTTCACAGAGAATAAGCTCTGTATCACACTAGACTACATACACTGTTACCAGCCATAATACAATCATCTTCTCCTACTGTTCATTTAAGCCAACTGATTCTACTCCAGCACACCATGGAGCACAAGTCTGTCCCTGTGCTGCCCCGCTCAGAGCTTTGCTGTCGTACCAGTTCTCTATTGTTTCCTTCTTTCATGTGCTGTGGGAAGTTAAAAACAGTTCTGAGCAAGGAGCTATCTCAAGCTGACATTAAAAAAAAAAAAAGCCCCACTAAAATTAGACTCAACTCACATTAATGAGCCAAACAGAAAAATACTCAGTGAATTAAAAATAGAAGTAATCTAATTAGTATCTTGACAATGATTTGTAACCAGGAAATTCCGTCTCTCCTTCCCTCCCACTCCTTCCTCCAATGGCTTTGTCTGTCTCATTTTAAAACACTTTAGACCCTAAGCAAAGATTGGTCAGGGGCAGGGTGGAACCTCTGTTTATGCTCCAAATGATGTGAACAGTGAATTTTTAGAGAGACTAACACTCAGCATTTGATTCTTCCCAGGCCTTTTGCACCAGTGGAATCACCTATAGCAAATGGATGCCCAATAACCAGACAGATGCTGCTACACCCATACCACATTTTTTACTGATTATTTAATCTCCTGAAGACTCTGAAGTCCTTGGCTCTGTCAGGACACTCAGGCAAAACTGAAAAACGTTCATCACCAAAGTGCATCTCTCTCTTTGCTGAGCTGGTGTGAACAAGGCAGGATTGCTTTGTAAATACTGAAAAATGGATATATAGGTATACATATAAACACACATATACACATGCACAACTACATGCACTTGCACACACAGAGCGCTGTTTGGCCCCAGTAAACTGCTATGACCTATGGAAAAGGGCTTCAGGCAATAAGGCTGGAACAGACTCCTGCATCTTACCTCCTCGGGTCTGCTCAGCACGTGGCCCTCCGGACCGGTTATTCCCATTTCCAACATCCTGGTTTGCTCCTGGATCATTGAAAGCACAGAGAGATGTTATAAGACTCTAACTCTAGCCACCATGCAGAAAAGCAGATCCACGGTTGCAAACAGTGCCCTAGGCCCACCCTCCCCTACAACCGGACGACCTCACACGTGTGGTGAGCTTTCTGAGAGGCCATAGGATCAAAGGAAACCACCAGAGAGGATGGGGAAACAGGAGAGCTTGGAGGGCTCCTGGACACTGACTAGAAGGTCCTTTACAAAATGAGCAGAGAATGGACAGAGAAAGACTCAAGACTCCTCAGCTTCATGAACAGTACTTGATACACCTCCTTTCCCAGGCCCTCCCTGGCTCCTCTTCCAAAAGTCAAGCAATCCAAGTAGAAATTACTAAGGACAAAAAAAAGCCCTGATTGAAAGAAGCAGCTTCCAGGGCTGTGAAGCGCCAGCTCAGAGGTGTCTTGTGGGTAGACTGTTGAAATATCTAGCCAAGACCATTCCTTTGATCAGTCTTTGTTTTCATGTGAAACGGCCAGCAGATTGGGCAGTGGAGTCCCAAAAAGTCCAAGGAACGTAGTCCGAAAGGATGTTCAAATACCAACCTCTTAATTCACACTCCTTCACTTCCCAAGAACAGGAAAAGAGACAACAAGAGACGAGTAGTTATGGAGCGTAACTGAACTGTCTTCCCCAGCCCCAACAAACTGGTGTACTTGGACTTTATCTCGTCCAATACCATTTGCTACACAGTAGCCCAACACAACCTACCAATCTGAGCTCTCAATAGCATGTCTTCACAATTCCCTTACAAATCCAGCTCCATTAGCTAACTGCCTGCTTGGAGCAGGGGAAAATTCTTTTCTTGCTGCACCACTTTTCAAACACAGTTTAACTCTCTGAACTGACTGTGTGCAATGCAAAGGCCTTTGTTCCTCTGTATTGAAAAAGAGCTGCGGTTAGAGTGAACATACCATCCTCAATCGCCTGTTCTGTTCCACTAGGGCAACCGTGAATGCACCGCTTCAGCTTTTCTTACACTGAACTGAGCTGTCTACTAGATTTTGCATTTAGCAGGGGAACATAAATGAGCTTTGTTTCTATCCAGAAGTAAGTAAAATGTCTCTCGTTTATTGCTCAAAAGCTGCCACACAGTTCCTCTGAGCCTCACAGAAGCCAATATGAAAATATGAGATGTTCATCCAGATGGAAAATATTAATCTTTTCCTGATAGGGGCCAGAGCAGCTCTTGCTGGCGACAACATGCCTGGCATGAAAACAACCAGCCTCCACCCCAGGCTGGCATGGAGCAGTGTGCGGACGGAAGGGCCGTTCCCACGCAGGACGAGTCTGGATCCGGCCTCCTGAGGACCTGCTGGACCCAAGGACCCACGCGGCCGGCGCTCTGCAGCTCAGCTCTGTCCCTGCACCCGTCTCTCCTCTCCAGGATAAAATGCTCAAAGGCCACAAGCAGCCGAAGGAATCAGATTTGAGGGAGCGACTGAGCCAATTTTAAGCAAAACTAGCAGAATGTTGCCGAAAACAGGCACTGTGGAGCAGCAATCGAGTGTCACCACCCTGCACCAGGGCTCGGTGCCCAGCACCAGCACAACTCCGTGCTGCTTGGAGGAAGCAGGAACACAGGTAAAGCAGAGGCGAGCAGTGAAAAGCAGGCAGCTAAACATGGCACTGGCTGCTGCTGTGCAAACTCACTGCAACGCGAGGGGAGGCAGCGCGCAGCCCCCGCGTGCGCCCCGCTCCCGCGTGCGCCCCGAGACAAGGTAGAGCTCTAGCGAGGAGGGGATGCTTCTCTTCCAAGACATGGGGCTTTCAGACCTCTTTTCTCACTCAATTCATTCGCAAAGCTGCAAAAGCTTTGTGAAAGAGAAACAACATTCCAAATGTTCTTTATAAGCTATTTATTTAGGCAGCTGTTTTTTTTATTTCCTGTATTCTGGCACAAAATTTCTGCCTGTTCCAACATGATGCTGCTTAATAAATTAATATCTTACAACTTTTTTTTTTTAAGTGACGATTTCGTTTTCAGAATCTCTCTTTTGATTCTCTGAATCAAAATAAATAAAGGAAATTAAGGCTAAATTAAGGTTTCATTTCCTACTGATGTGCAAGGAGCAACTTGGATAGTTTGAAAAAAGAAAAAAAAAAAAGAGAAACCTATTTCACTTTTGGATTTTCATTTAGCAAGGGAAAAAAGAGTGGGTGGTATCTGTTCTGGGCTCACCTGTAAAAGCCTGTCTTAACAACTCCACAAGAAACCGTCTACTTAAAGAGAAAATTACTGCCAACATGTTTTTTTTTTTAATTTTAAAAGTCATAGAAGTGTTTTAATTGATCTTCAGCTTCATTGAACTTTTAAGTTGAAAATGCTTAGCTGTATCTGATATCCCTGATATCTGATTATTTCATTTTGTTCCATCTTTAATAAAAAAAAAAAAAAACATGTTGGTGATAACAGAAGAATCATATGCTCCGAAACATGTGTGCTTCTGATTTCTTTAGGTTGTGTGCTGTGAGCTTTCTATATTATGAGCTTAAATGTCGTGCAACCTCCTTACCACGGTTCCCACCAGATATTTCACAGCAGAAAATGTTGGTTAATCCAATATCACTGTCAAGCAGCATCAAAGGGATCATCTTTCAAAAGATGCCCATGCAGCTTTAGTGTCATTTGCTAACATACTGCATCAGATCTGTCTGCCTGGGCTAGATTTTCAGTACCTGCATAACCAGAATAGCAATTACCTGTGCAATGATATCTCCATTTTCAGCATGAACTTGAGCTATGGCACCCAGCTCTCCCAGGCAGCTGAATATCTCATACAGCTAAAACAGAGATAAGAAAAAATATTACTACACAGGCACATTCCTCTGGCTTGTGCGAGGCCTAAAAGATCCCCAGAATGCATCTTTCAACAGAAAAACATGGCAGCCGCAGTGGAGCAGGGGGGTTCAGCGTCCCGCTCCCTGGCCGTGCCGGGCGGTGCTTTCAGAAAGCTGCCTGCACCCACAGAGACTCTCCACAGTCCCAGCTCCAGCTCTCCTTGCCATCTTCGTGGGAAGTTCGGTCTCAGCTCTGCATGCGGCTGCTAGACTGGACTCGCCGCTGTGCAGGGAGTCCAAGGGCCACACGTCCGAAGAGAGCAGGGATAAAGAACAGCGGCTGCAAGGCCCCCACGAAAGCTGCGTGGACTGAATCTCTCTGTTACAATTACCCAGTATTAGGATTACTTTTCCAGCTACTGCTCTACCAAAACAAAACCAAGGTGGCAATGAAGCTCCTACCTCTGTGTTTGACATCTGGTACAAATCCTTGTAGGCCATATAAACCATGAAGGAGTTAACTCCTATGGGACAAACAGAGAAGAGAAAAAAAGTGAGCTGAAGAATTGAGTGCTCTCTCTCTCTCTCTCTCTCTCCCCCCAAATACATCCAAAGCATGTGAGAATTACTCAGACCTAATGGAATGGGAGCCTTTGGCAAGAGCGGGAGGTCAAGCAGAAGGTTGTCTGTTTTGGTTTGCTTTCCCTGTTAGTTTATCTTCAGGACACTCGCTTTCCATGCAGGATCCCAGCAGATATTCAAAAACAAGAGGACAAAAGAAAGCAAAACCACTACTTGCTACTGGGCTGCAGCAGTCTCAGCCCATTAAGAGCAGAGAGCCCACAGTGGGTCCCTGCAAGAAGGGACTGATGTGGACAGTTACGAGCAGAAGACACTTGGAACATTGGGCTTTTCCCTGGATGAGCACAGTCCCACATACTTGTGCTTTCTTTACGTACAGTACCTTTGTGCTGAGGCTCCTAAGCAGGACTTGTGCTCACCAGCAATCTGAGCTCTGAGATTTTCCAAAGCACTTTCATGCCCAATTTTTGTGAAATTCATTCATACAATGCCAAGAATTCTGATGTTTTGCAACAGTATTTTGACTTTTCTCCCCAGGAGCGCACGGCACCTCACAAGCACCATCAAACAGCCTTCCCCTCCCCGCACGCAGGCCATTCCTGCAGTTAACAGGTGACAAGGAAGCCGCAGCGAGATGGGGCCGGCGGGGTTGGGCCTGCCCGCGGACCATCCGCAGGGCCCTGCCCGCTGCCGCGACGGCCAGTGCGGGGGGCTGAGGACGGCCACGAGCCACGGGGGGACAGCAGCAAACCTTTCTCCTTGGCCATGGTCTGCACTTCCTGCCTGACGCTGTCGTTCCAGTGCGTGATGTCCACGTGCAGGGAGTAGTCGCAGCAGGCCTTGCCATCCGCCCACTCCCGCCACTTCTCGTAGGCGTCCGCCAGGCTGGACTCAGGCTCCGGGAACACGTGGTCCACTGCAGCGGGCAGAGCAGAGGGGTCAGCCTGTCCCCACGCACAGCTGCTGCCTGCCCCAAACCCTGAGGCTCCCCCACGGCCCCGAGGCTGCTTTCTGAGCTGCACACATTACGGGAGGAAGAAAACATCGCACCACCCTTGAAGAGCTCCCCTGCCACCTCCAGGATTTGCTTGGCCTCTCCTAAGTGCATTATCGGAAACGAAAGGCTCTGTGCATTTCCTTAACAGCCCTTGGCACAGAACCAGGGGCTTTTACAGGCTACTGCTGAGAAATCAGCTGAAAGCTGAAGGGCCTTGTCCTTCCTCACCCATACTTCCATCCTATTAAAACATAATGCTCTCCCTTACTGCAACACTAATGCACTGTTTATTGCCCATGATGTAATCCTCACACCTTGCCGCAGTCCATTTTACACAACTGTTTTCTTTTTTTGGCCCACTGGAGAAGGAGAAACAGTGAGGAGAGGAGGGCAAGAAACAGTGAGGGCAAGAACCCATTTCTCTACTGAGAATATCAACAGTTGCTCTTGCAGCCCCTGGAACTCTGCAAAGTGCAGACAGCTGCGAGTACTGCAGGGGCAGTGAAACCCAGACGGTAACACATCTATGGTTTTCCCCAGGGAATAACGTAGAATTCCCTTTCCTTTTTTTAGTTAGCACTGTTTGTTTCTCTTGAGTGGTGCAGGATACCGGGGCATTGCTCTGTTCCTCTGCTTGGAGTCATCTGAGCACGCTGCCCTATTTTTGTTCAATAGAAAAAATATATATTATGTCAGTGTTCTTTCCTGAAGCTCTCAGGGGCATCAGACACTGGAACACTGCAGGATGCAGGATCTAAAGTTGGGCAAAGAGCCCCACACAAATCTCTTTCCCCAGCACTTTAGTAGCACTGAAGAGTCTCCAAAACACATCCCGCTCCTCATTCTCTAGTCTACAGAGAAATGAATTTCAAAACCTTGCAAATGGAGGCAAACTATACTTGCTGCTACACTGAACAGAGATCACTGAAAAGATGAGCATACTCTCAGGGATCTTTAAAATAAACAACACCAAGAAAAGCAATCAGAAAAAGAAAGAACTGAGCAACATTTCAGGAGCACAACACCACCAACAAAAAAACTTAAGATGAGGAGTTCCATTTGGATTGGGATATTGCAAATGCCTTCCCCAGATCAAAACAGAGTCATGTCTGAAATGCAGTGCAAAAAGTAATCGTGTGAGGGCTAATGGACACAATATCCAGCACCGTTATTCTGATGTATATCCTGTCTCCCTCGCCAGGCGCCACTCTGGTAAAGGAGCAAAATCTGGACCTTCATTCCTGCACCTCTCCAAGGCAGCTTGCCCTGCTCTGCACCCTGTGGTTACTGTTACCCAGTACTGAAGCAGAAGAGGGCCAATGCACTGAGCTTTCATGTCTGAGTAGCCAGAAGGTATGTTTTATCCATTGGCAGTAAGATTTACCTTCAGGCCCTACCTCTTTACTGCAGATGGATGAAAAGATACCAGCATTTTGCTCCAGCCAGGCCTGCCCTGCAGGTCTGCAAAAGCAAGGGCTGCACTCTTGGTTGCATTTCTTCTTTCAAACCCTTTCCCGTCAGAGACGCCAGCAAGACAGGGAGCAAAATGGGCTGTGTTGGTAAGGAGAGCAAGCACCCTCGACTGGGTCTCTGCATGAGATGGCTCTCAGCTCCCAGCCATTCTCTTGAAAGTTTGTAAGTACCAGAGGGGCTACCCTTCTCAACCCCTCTCTCAGTTTTTCACAAATCTCAGCTATGCTTCGTTCCCAATTGCTTGTGACATGTGCCTCCTCTGTAGAGTCAGAACGACAGCCACCTGTCAAGAATCCTCTCGAGCATCTTTCTCCTTCGTCCAAACTTACCCTCTAACTCTTTCTTACCCATTGCCATCTCTGTCCATTTCTGCTGCCCCAAGCAGAAGCCCAACACCCTCTCTTGGACTCTACTCTCTTTCTCTTCAACTTCTTGAAATGATTGTGAAAAAAAAAAAAACTGCACAAAGCTTAGATGTCAACATCAAACAGGCTCCATGCAAATTTAGGGTGCCGAATGCAGCAGTGCTTTAACTGCCCTTGAAACACAACAGCCCACAGGGTTTGCCAAAAAGAGCCTGCCTGCTGCACTCACTGATCATAGTAGTTCCACCAGCCAGGGCCGCTTTTGTTCCTTGGAAGAAATCGTCCACAGCTGTCATCCCCTTGTACGGCATCTGCAGGTGAGTGTGGACATCAATTCCTCCAGGAATCACCATCTTCCCATTGGCTTCTATGGTTTTGACCCCTCCAGGAACAATCAGATTGTCTCCGATTTGCCTGATGAGATCACATCAAGATGGTAAGTCACGCGCAAAGGAAAACCAGTCACAACATGATCAAGCAACAGTTCAGCTAGGGAGCAGCCAGGGCCAAGCCCCTCTCCCCATGGGAAATGCCCCTCTTCTGCCCATTCCCATACCTGGGCTTGCAGGCATCAACCAAGTGAAGACACTGTACAGCAAAACGCAGGATCCTGTTGCCTGCTTAAAACTACAATTTGCATAGTCTGGGGCAGGCTGCCATCTGTCAAACTTCCTTAGTGGTGTCTGTGATGGCACCTGCTGTCTAGGACAGGCGTTGGGTTGGGGTGGCCGGGTGTGTGATCTCATGATTTCTGCAGTGCAACTTCCTAGGACACTTCACGCTCCACTGACTTAAGAGTCAGAAATCCCCAGTTTTACCAGTGATTTTGAAGGAGAAGCTCTGAGGACTGAGTAATAGTTCTACCTGTTTGCCCAGGGCTGATGCTCATGAAAACCCTCGCATCAGCTCTGCTTCCAGTAAACAGCACCCCTAATCTCTCCTCTCCCCGGCCTTCTGCCCACCATAAGAAAGGCTCAAGCCCGAGGCTTACGTACAGAGGAAGATGATTTCCCAGCCTAATGCTATGGCTGCCAGGCCAGCCCAGGGCCTGCCAGAGTTTGCTCCAGGACCTCCCCTTCATGGTCTGGCCTTCATGCACCTGAAGGGCCACTTTGCTATCAGCAGGGCCATGTGGTAGCGAAGGCACCTGAAACCCTAAATATCTAGCAATATCTTCTAAGAACAGGAAACCTGAAGTATTGCAGAATATATGTACTGATAACTTAAAATACTCCTATTTACACTCCTCTGAAGTTTGTCATGTTCTCCACGTGACATTCTCCTCCCTGGACATATCCAGTTCTCCTGCTGGCCAGGTCCCCGGAATCTCAGAACTCCCTTTGCTCAAACCGCCCCCCCCCCCCCACTTCAATCCTTTTATCTGCCCATATGCAGTGCTCAGCCTTCAAATCACTTCTTCCAGAAATCCTATTTTCATCAAGCCTTTCTCAGTCTTTCTTGATACATCAAGATAAAAAACAGACTGGTTTTATGGGAATTTCTGATTTCCCTGGCACATCAGGGAGGTAAATGTGGAAACGTAGTATATTCCTTATTTCATTCCACCTTAGCAAATTCACGTTTTTTCCCCCTAGAACATCAAACATTCAGTAGATAGAACTGCTTGCTGTAATGTCTTTATGGCCATAAAACCTGACTTCTTTGCACCTTTTCTATTAAGATGATTCCATCAGCAAATGATTCAAACTGCTCACTGCACCCTTACAAGAATTCCCAGGTGAGTATATTTCACCTCCAAGGCAGACTACATCTACTACTACCAAAAAAAGCTGAGCTAATGGGAGATGGGGACAATACGCTATGTACATCTCATACTTACTTTATGAGACCATCTTCCATGTAAATATCAGCATAGAATGACTGATCATCATTGACTATTCTCCCTCCTTTAATAAGGAGACGATCACTCTGTGAAAGGAAAAAAACAAAGCAGTCATCAGTACTAGGCAACACATGCAGCTCATGCATTCCTTACCTGCTGGTGCTGCACTCTTCCTGGGAGCTCCCCAGTGGTACCAGGCAGCTCACCCCAGCAGCGGTACTGCCGAGAGTTCACATCTCTACTCAGAGAACATCAGGAAGGACCAGGATTGAAGAAAATATATTCACAGGGCTGTGTCTGTGTGAAACAGGTGTTGCCAGGAACACCACAGAGGTGGAATGAATATAAAGAAGAAGCTTTGAGGACTCAGCGAAAATGTTTCTCTAACATCCACAGACAGAAGTCAAAAGCTTCCTAGACCAGGTCATTAGGCACATAATTCTGCAGGCAGCAGAAGCCACGCACCAGTGTTTAGAGCAAGTGCATTATCAGGTGCACTCTATGTCTTTAAGTCTTACCCAAATACCATACAAAGTAAACTTTGTAAAATATTAAAAAATGTAATTTATCTCTCTCTCAGCTGTTAACACCTTGCAAAGAGCACTAACAGCACAGACACTGGCGGGCAGCCCTGAAGACGATGTCTCTGTTGCTGGGATCCCTCCCTCTCATACAGGCTCAGAGCACTCCCTCCAGGATGACGCTGTTTCAGAGCTTCACAGTGACGCGAGGAGCAGCGAGCCATGTTCCTGCTTCAGCACTTAGTCCTTCCTCTGTTCTCCTGCCTAACAAGGTGAAGGACCAGCAGCTTCCTCCAAAGAAGCGCAGCCTGCCTGCCCGCTGACCCGAGGCCAAGGAGGGGCATCGAGCTGGAGTCATTCTTGCCTCTCTTCTTGTGCCCAGGCGTTTGGATCTGGGCAACCCAGCATTAACTGATGGGGTAAAAACAGCAGATCTCAGGCAAAGTCAGACCTGAGGCCTCGTTTGGAAATATCAAATCATTTCAGCAATTTTCAACCTTTGAGAATAAATGAATTACTAAATGCATGTTTGAGGCAGGGCTTTCATAGGCTTTGCATATATTTGTTATGGCTGAAGGTCTTTTTAAAACAAGATGTCTAATATTGCTCAGTTTCCTTTGGACTAATTTACTACACTAGCACAGGCAGCAGAGACACAGTAAAGGTACAACATACAAAGCTGAGGGGTCTCCGCTAGGATATAAGGATGGATCTGACTTCAGTGCAGCACATGGAACAATTGGGATAAAACTCGGGAGGTGGGATGTGAGCTGCGAATCAGCCACCCCAACAGAGGAGAACCGCCTGACTCCAGAGCACTCCCTGGGGGAGCGACACGGCTGGGCAGGATGCACGCGGGTGGATTAGCCGAGAGCTCCCTACAGCACCAACCTGCAACCCGCACGGCTTGCATGGGACACTGCCAGGGCCAAGACAAGGGGAATTTGAAGGCTGGGAACCCTCCTCTGTGCTGGTATGAGAATCAGCTGCAGGCAGCACGGGTGCATGCAGCCTGAGCTCTCATGTGCCTGCCGGGATGCTCAGAGCATGAGCTAGCTATTTTTCCCCTTTCAGAGAATACACAATCTTTCCAATCATTTGTTACACCATTCCTAGAGCTTCCGAGCTCCCCTGCTTTCCTTTCAGCTCCCTCAGTGCCTGCAGCCTCAGCTTTGGCATCTGTGGGTGGTGCAAGTCCCCTTCCACAGCCAGATCTGGACCTAGGAGACTGCAGCAGGACTCTCCCAGCAGGCTCGCGCCGTGAATGCTCCTGCACAATTAATTCCTCTGCAGGGAACTGGGTTTGCTCTTTATCCACTGCCCTGGGGGTGAATTATGGAGATATCACCATAGCAATGGCAATTTGCTGGCAATAGTAGGGTGTGAGAGAATCCCCCTATGTCACTGCAGCTTGTAACAAGGAAAGCCGGGAGATCTGGGTGTGTTTTCACAGCGCACTCATTCATTTACTGCAAGACAAAGGAAATGGGTGGGGAAGGGCCTGGAAGGAGCTGTGCTCTTAACCTGGCCTGCATCTCGGTGCCAGCGCAGAAGGAGTACTCAGGAATCACCCCCAGCCTCTCCTCATCCAGCACACAGGGGATTCTCTGCCCTTATGCGATAAGCAGAGGCCCAGCCATGGAAGTGGAAGCCTGGTGCTGGCCTTCCCCACTCAGCACTTACCTTCCCACCAGGGAAAACAACAGCTAAAGCTGCCACCCTCTTCCTGCCCTGTCCTGCACAGACAGACCCACACCAGAGTCCAGGCGTCACGCGAGGGATCTGGCAGAGCCAGCTTGCGTCCCGGGACAGCTCTGGGAGCAGGGACACGCAGCTGGCTGCAGAGCTCCCGAGAGCACCTCTCACAGGACACAGCCCCTGCGAAGGTACCAGCCCCAACTAGACACTGACTAATCATCAGCACCTTCCGTTGCATGCGGTGTCCTAAGGCACAGCAAGGGCAGGGGCACAGCGTTCTGGTTTAGAGCAGCTCTCAGATGCGCCCGTTTACAGAGCCAGGGACGCCCCAGGACCCTGAACCATCCCAGAATGGAAACGCATGTTGTTAACAAGCCACTTTTAATCCTGCTCCTCAGCACAGGGTCCTTAGGGGACCCTTTGCTGTGCCTCTATCCAAATGTCATCTCACGAATAACAATGTCATTTTAAGTTCAGAAAATTCTACAAGTCTGAAGTGCAACTGCAGCCAGTTACGTATGGACTGTAAATCACAGGAGGAAGACAACTAAGCCACAGCTTTTACGGATGCAAGAGAGCAGCGTTTAAGCAGCACTGCAAGAAACGTAGATAGAAATGACCATGCAACAGTAACAGGAATAATCCTTCTCCAAAAGCCTCCTACTGACAACCATGGATGAACTCCGTTCCCAAGAATACATGATCCATGTGTCAGTTTAAGCGTGTGAGCGCTCTCCTCTCACCTCTGCCCACACTTGTCTCATCTGATGGTGCCCAAGTTCTCCAAGGCACGGCACATCCTGATACACACCAGGAGCTTCCACAGTGAGATCCAGCTTTGCATTTAGTCATTTGCCAGAAATAAATAGCATAAACGGCCCTTTGAGCTAGACTATCTGAATTCCCCATGCCAGGGCTCAATCTGTCCATAGAAACTCAGAGGTCGGTCTCGGATTCACTGGAAGTCCGTGTAATAAAGCCTCACGCTATCACTCGTTAGTAAGGGAGCGACAGGAAAGGGCACTCAGTCCTGCTCCAATAGGCCCCTAATCAGACGCTTGCAACCTCCAGGTCCCACTGAGACCTCTGGCAGAGCCCTGGGACCGGCGTCGCGAGCGCAGAGAAGCCCTGAGCCGGGCTGCACACAGGGCACTGCTGCCATGCGGCCCACGGCGCCGTGCTGGACACAAACAGCTACCCGCAGCACGCGGGCACGGCGTGGCAGCAGCCCAGTGTCCTCCAAACCAAAGAATCCTGCAGGTAGTGGGAAAAAGTGGTGTGTTTGCTACATAGCTCATAAGAGCATTTTGCAAAAGAGATAGAACAAAAATAGGCACTTAGAAAAAACAATCACATATTCTTCTGGCTGAGTTTTACACAACTGTATTTTGAGTATTTGTTACTTTCGTTTGTTTGTTTGTTAAGGAGGACAACTTTTACAAAACATAATCCAGAGAGAACTTCTTTATGAGATCGTGCATTTCATTTTTGAGTGTAGCCAAGACTACATTCTGCAGCACCGCACACAGTGCACAGCCGCCTTGGGCTGGGGCGTGAGATCCAGACACCAACACCTGCTAGGTTTATTTCACAGCCCAGTGAGACAAAGAGAAGCAGAAAAATCAGGAGAAAAG
Source organism: Tinamus guttatus (assembly GCF_059628265.1). NCBI lineage: Eukaryota > Metazoa > Chordata > Aves > Tinamiformes > Tinamidae > Tinamus > Tinamus guttatus. The sequence goes on along the minus strand of NW_028288541.1, from coordinate 1,844,451 downwards.
AAATGTCACTTGTGCATTTCTGCTCGAGTTGATCCTCAAGGCTTAGCCCTCCCAGGCCTCACTGCCAGGTGCTCCTTCCTTAGCCATGGCAAATCAGGGCCATGGTTAGGAAGGCAGAGAAGACAGCCCTGGTTTTATTCCAGTCAAGGCACACAAAACCTTCCCGCTGCATCCGTACAGCCCACACCACACCAGACCCTCTTCGGCTTCACCAAGTCCACCAAAGCAGGAAAATTAGGGTCTCGCTGCCCAGATCCCACAGGCTGGCAGGGCTCTATTTCCTGACTCACGCCTACCTCACAAGCCTCACCTGCCCAGACAGCCCTTGGAGAAGTGGCAGGTGCTGGTGATGCTGCCTCTGCCACCCCTCTGTGGTACCTCAGAGCAGGGGAAGCAAAGGGTAATGGCAGAAGTAGCACAGGGAGCCGGGGCGGGTGACAATTACTGCATAAACTGTCAGTATTAACCAAGCAAACATGCCTGTGCTCAAACACAAATAGCCCTTCTGTGTTAGGTACAGTGCTAACTCTGTGTGTATACAAATTAAACTGGTAGGTTCATTATGGCTGGAGCATGAACGAGACCTTCATTCAAGGGGTCGGACTCCATCCCATGGTCCTCCCTGAATCCGGCTGCCAGACGCTCCCCTCTGTTCATACAGGGAGAGAAGGGCTGCATTAGCTCCTGTCCATTAAATGCAATGAAAAAAGCAAAATAAAATCGTAATGAAATCACATCTACAGGCTCTGGCTGTGTCCAAGGATGTATCTAGAAGGGGGAGGAGGAGCAAGGAAGTGAACAAAACGGTTGCAAGGCCCGACTTAACAGGCAGGCTCATGCAGCACGTCCCCCGGAGCAGCGTCGCGTTACAATAAACGCCCTGTCTCCCCTGCCGGGCAGCCCGCGCTTCCCGCAGCCGCACAGTGCCCAGCGCGGCCGGCCTGCGCCAGCGCCCACAGCACCAGGGGCACTGCCCCGCGAGCCGTGCCAGGAGCGCCCCCAGGCCCGCTCCGCCAGCCCTGCCGGGGCCGCCACAGTCCCAGCCCCCCGGCAGCACCCTGTGCTCAACCTCCTCTGCTCCTCTTCCCGCTGGCAGTGGGCATGAGTTACAAGAAGCTTTCAAAGCCAGTACCCGTTCCCCCCTACCCACCCTGTGCTCCTGCTGCTTCCAAGCATCATCTGATCATTTGAGACCCTAAAACATCAGGGGGATTCTAAATGTTCCTCCATGTGAAGCTCACAGCAAAGGGAAGGGGAGGCAGCAGCTTGCAGCAGCAGCCGAGTCCAGCCAAGAACAGCGCTCCCTTATTTGCAAGGCACAAGGGCCTCATTAGTGCTGCACGGGAGCAGGTGTGTGGCTTTGCCGCTCTTCGCCCCGTGAAAGAGACACTTGCAGCACTCTTTCATCAGCAGCCAGGGGACTCCTCCTTACACGGAGCTCTGGCTAATGAATCGCGTGGCAGCCTGGAAAGGCCCCAAGCTGGAAGGACGGGGTGGCCGGGCTTTAACCACGCTGGCTCTCTCCACATGGTCTGGGTGCTGAGGAACACGAGGCCAGCGGCTGCTGGGTTACCACAATCTGTCTTGTTCCACGGCTGAGGCTGAGGCTCTCCTCCCCACCCAGACCTGACACGAGGCACTACCACCCCTGGGCAGCCCTCGCTGCTGTACAGGCGCCTCAGAACCATGGTTAGGATTTCCGTGGGCCACAATGAGGTGGTGGAAAGAGGTGGGCACAGCCCACACCATGGGAACGTTCAGGAGCCCTGATCTGTCTGTCTGGCAGGGCAAACGCTCTTTGTGAGAGAGCACATAGACCAGGAGATTCTGATTCAACCAAAAGCTCTGTTAACAGTTACGCTGTGAAGTCAGGGCAAGCTACTTCCCCACTTCGCCCCTGCACTTCTTCACAGGGGTATGAAAACATACTGTGGGCAGCAGCAGAGGAAATATTTTGATTAGATCCCACAACAACCAAAGAAAACGAGCTAGTGAGTCTCTCAATAAAACAAAAGGCTGGCTGTGTCTTTCCTCTGGAGCTGAGCTCCCAAGCAGGAGCGTGCTTGAGGGAGGCAACACCGCGTCTGTCAGTCTGACATGTGCTGAACAGCCAGCACCCAGCGAGCAGCAGCCCTCCCAGGCCTAAGGGGTTAGGAAGACACCCTGGCAAAGCCCCAAGGTCACCAGCTCCCGATCCAACCTGCGTCCGGCCCACAGCGCATCGCACCGCCCAGCCGCCCGCCTCCTCCCTGCGCCCGTCCCGCTGTCACCTGCCGGCTCTGACCAGCACTCCCAGCTCCAGCTGGGAACGATCCCCACACCCGGATACCCTGCACGCACCCTGCAGTCATGCTCCCATCTTCTCTCTACTGGGATTTTCCCCAGAAATAAACAGAAATTGCTGCAAATAGATCCACTGGGAAAATTCTGATAATCTAGAAAGCTCTGTCAGACACTTGCTATGATTTGTGACAGCAAATTTGTTGCAAATCCGTTGTGTGTGGATAGGAAAAAAAGAGCAGAGCATTTGTGCATCTCAGAACCACTCTGGACAGTTCACGCAATAGCTATGAGAAGCGATTTCCAGCACCCGCTTCCCCAAAGGCGGCCTGGGTGCAGAGGAGGGCTCCTCCTCACGCACACGCTCCGTGCGCTCGTGTCCAGCACCATCCTGCTCCTGGGATTCCTGGGGTCCCTCATACTCCTGGCACTCAACCACCGTGCTTTAAAGGGTCTCTCGGGTCTCCTACAGCCTAACTGCAAAACAGAGTCCTCATGTTTCTGAAAAGTGCAGCGTGGCTGACAGCTTGCTGCCCACAAGAACTGCTACGATGCAGCAGGGCAGAGAGCGGGGCGGGGATCTGAGGGAAACAGCAGCCAAGGGAGCCGCAGTCTGCAAAAGGGCCTGAAAAGCCTCCTTCTAGGGAGATCCCAGTAGCCAAGGTTTTCTTTGTTGTACTATTAGAAAAGACAAGAAGACTCTAACCATGACCATGGTTTCACTCAGTGGAAGGCCTGGCTGCAGGCCATATGGGGCGTTTGTCCAGAGTTTGGGAGGAGTCACATCCACCGCCCCAAAGACAGGACACACATGCTGCAGGTCGACAGAGCAAGTGCGGCCAGAGCATGGCTGCCACAGACCAGAACTACCTGCAAGGTCAGCTCCAAAGACACCTCGCCTACCGTGTTTCCAGCTTCAGTAGCTAATGAAAGGACTTTATACTGGGAAGGTGAAGCAGCGTGTGAGATTCTGCTAGCACTGAAGTAGGGAGGTGACCACTGGGCTCCTGAGGAGCAGGAGGCCCCACGCAGGTGTCTTGTAAAGATCCCCCTACACAAAGACCCAGGGAGCGGGAGAAACTGCGCTGCAGCAGCAACGCTGTTATCCCAGCAGTGCTCTGAGGAGAGGGAAAGGCAAGATTTGTCAAGAAGCAACGCTGCGGACACAAGCAACTGACTCGCTGGGGTGGCAGAAGAATTTCTCTCTACACCATTTGAGGTCTTTGTGCTTTTCTGAGAGCACTGTCTTTACTCTGCAGCTTATGGAGAACAGTTAAGCTTGAGCGCTTTATTTTCCCTTTTTCTCCCAGCTGCCCCAACCATTCCCTGGAGGAAGCCAAGAGCCATCAGAGTAAAGCCATCAGAGAAGCAGAAGAGCCGATCACCTTCCCACATAGCCTGCACACACCGCCTGCCCTGGCAGACGCACCTCTCCCAGCACCCCATTGAGGGGTGAGCGCAGAGAGGCACCGAGGGGCCCAGAACCTTGGGCTCCCTCCCGCCTGCAAGGGACCCGGAGGCTGGATCCTTCTCTGTGCTGGGGACGCACCGCTGCAGGGGTGGTGCCCACACCGTTGTGCGCACCTGGCACCTACAGAATCGCTCAGCATCCGCGCGCCCAGCACCGCTGCACCCAACCAGCACCGCTGTGCCCAACCAGCATCACTGCGCCCACGCAGCTGCCCAGCACTGCTGGACCCACTGGCACCGCTGCACCTGATCAGCACCGCTGCACCTGCTGGCACCGCTCACCCGCGGAGCCGCCTGCCTGCCGTGCTGCTGCAGACACTGCAGACAACGCCTCGCACCACATGGCAAGGGACGCCCATTGCCGGATGGATGGTCAGACAGACAGCAGCACAGACGTACGACATCCCCGGCCGCTTTCTTCTGCCCCGTAACTGCAGCCGCTCCCGAGGCATTCACTGCCAAGAACAATAGGCACCAGCGCGGGGGGTTCACGTGCTCATCTCCCCCCGCATGTGAACGCGCTAAGCAGCGCGGCTGGGTGCGGAGCAGCGCGGTGACCATGCACAATCGCGTGCACTCAAACCGAACAGCCAGCCGAGTGTAACAGGGAGCAGCGAGCGCCATGACCCTGTGCGCGCAGGGCAGCGCGGGGCGTCCCGCATGCGGTGCTGTCACCTCCTGCGACAGGTTGAGGGCGGCGGCAGCCACGCGGGGTTTGCTCCTCCTGGCCGGGTCTGTGCGGGGCACAGCCTGGGAGGGGACCGTGCCAAGGGGGCGGCTGCCCGGGTACGGGGCTGGCAACCCGGGGACGGACATCCCCGGCGGGGGGCACAGCCCGCGGGAGGACCCCCGGGGGACGCTCAGGCAGGGCGGCAGCCCCCGTGCGGCTGCGGCACCGGCGGCACCTGCGCGGACCGGGAGCTTCGTGCGGCGGCGCCGCCTCGGACAGGGACAGAGCGGGGGCCCCAGGGCTGCCGCCGCTGGGGGATCCCTCGGGGCCGCCCCGCGCACAAAGCGACGGGACGTGGCGGCAGCGGCGGCACTGACCGTGATGCGCGGGATGTTCTTCTTGCCCTGGTACGACATGGTGCCTCGCCCCGCTCCAACTCCAGCTCCGACCCCGGCTCCGCTCCGCTCCGCACAAAGCAGCCCGCGCCGCCGCCGCCGCCGCCGCCAGCCGCCCCGGGGCGGGCACGCGCCGCCCGGCCCCGCCCCGCCCCGCGCCGCCGCCCCGCGCCGCCAGGGGGCGCCCGCAGCACGCGCCGCCCCACGGCGAGCGGCCCCGCGCACAGCGGGCCCCGCGCCCCGGGCACTACAGGCCCCACGCCTCGCGTTTCGGGCACAGCGGGCCCCGCGGCCTGCGCCTCGGGCACAAGGGCCCCCCACGCCTCGAGAACAACGGGCCCCACACCCTGCGCCTCAGGCACGACGGGCCCCGCGCCCTGCGCCTCGGGGTGCAGCAGCTGGGCTCCGCACGGTTGCCGCTCACTCCCCCCAGCTACCAGGCTCCCTCCGCCACACAGCGGGTACCACGCAGCAGCCGCACACTCGGGCACCGGGTACCGTGCAGCAGCAGCGTGCACACCACACACCAGTACTGAGTCCGGCACAGCAGCACCACGCATAGGCTCTGCCTGGGCCATCATGCACTGAGCACCGGCACAGGGCACTGCACAGCAGCACCACACACAGGCTCTGCTCCTGCACAGTGGTACCAGACACCACAGAGCCCAGGCCCCAGCGCACTGCAACGGGCTGTGCACGCACCACTGCAGCACAGTACCTGAGATCTCTCTTGCAGCTGAAGTCCTGCGCAGCTAATGGAGCAAAGCTAATGGTGCTGTGCCCGTGCCAAGCCTCAGCCTCAGCTGGCACCAGCGCAGTTGCCAGCCTGGCGCTGCTGCAGGAAACAAGCCGTGGAGCTGAGCTGGGTGCCACCACTCCACCCTCCTGGTGCCACCACTCTGCCCTCCTTTGTTTCCTGTCCCATGGCAGGGCCTACAGCAGCGGGGCCCAAGCTGCACCCTGGGGCAGCACAGTGATGCCTCACACCTAGCACTAATTGCAAAATTGCTGCCTTGCTGAAGGGTTTAAGAATAAAGATGGGTGCAAGCACCTCTCACACACCCACCCACACTTTCATGTGGCTCCCTGATGCAGTCCAAAGCTTTTATTACCCCTAGAATTTGTTATTCTCTCAGCTGAAGCTCTGGGTGTTTTACTAGATACGTATCTGAGAGGAGGAAACAGTCAGCAGTTTCTCAGGAGCCTGTTCACTACTGCCAGTGCCACTCGTGTCCCCAAACCGCGTGGCAGCCTGGACCGGGCAGACCCCAGCCTCCCTCTCCACTGCAGCAGCATCGGCACAAGTGGGCCCACAGCCTGCCCCTTCATGGAGGGCAGCGAGCAGAGCCGCCACGCTGTGACGGATACCCGTCCCCAGCTCATCCTGACTTCCCACAGGTAGCCCTGTTCAGGTGTTAACTACCACATTCTCTGATCTGATTTCTTCCCCCACCCAGACATTAACCATCAATAACAGTCCTGATGACCCTATCCTGATGGAGAGATAAGGCTAACTGTGGGTACACCAGCCAACAGTCATTTCTGAATTGAAAGAATGACTATCTGTCAATCATCTTATCCTATAAATACGGGGACAGCCCAAGAGCCCATTGAGCTCTCCTTGTGTGGCAGCGGGCTGCATGCCAGGATCTCCCCTTGAGCAGGGACGCCTCTCAAGGATACTCCTTGAGGTTAAGAGATCCTTCCCACTACAGATTCGTGGTAAGTGACTATAGCTATAGCGCGCCTTTCTCTTTTTTTTTGAACTTGTAAATTTTACTTTGTAACTGTGCACAAATCCCTTAGACATAAACCGTTGACCAGGTCTAGGACTAGGACGGGATCCAGTCGCACCCAGACTCCTCTCAGAAGGAGTTTGGAAAGCAGAACCTCGCGATCCAAGGGGAGGGTGTCCTTGGTAATTCTGTGTGTATCTTGAACCTCCATGCAGTAACTAATAAGTGACCTTGCCATAAAATTTCGTGAAACCATTGTCATTACCAATAAAACCTATTCCTATTTCTTTCCCACGAGTGAAGTGCATTGTGCCACTCACCCCACTACCACTCGCTCCGTGACACATGCGAGGACAGCCACGTGCCTAACTGGGAGGTCCCCGGAGGGTGCAGAGGACCTGGGTCCCCCCTGCACTGTCCTCGCCCCAGTGCCGTGATGCTCCCAGGCAGGCTGTGGTCTCCGGTGAGATTAGGTGGGCTGCGGCTGCAACGTGAGAGACCCTCAGCCCCTACCCCCGAACCTCCTGAAACCTCACCCCCCACTTTCCAAGAAGTGCAGGAGCATCAGCCTCCACGCTGGGTGATGCCGGGTTGTTTGCCTGGCATCAGTAAGAAGAAAAAAAGAAAAAAAAAAGCAGCGGTTAATTAGTTACAGAAGAATCAGTGCCACGCAGAGAGACGCTGCTGACTGGAGCAGCTGGACAGTTCCAGGAGGCCAATTTGCAGCAGATCCTTGGACACCTGCCAGCCACAGCGACTCCAGCACCAGGTCCCTCTTTCAAAGGGAGGCTCTTCTCTCCTAGTTGCTATGTGACACTTACACAAATACAGGGTAAAACCTGCTGCCCTGTGCCCAAAACATTCAAAACGGAAAGAGCTTTTTCCATAGTATCTCTTCCAGGTGCAATCAGCATGGGGCCGCTCACTTGCTTCTAAACATACTCAACAAGAAGCACAGTCAATCTCCAAGTTATTTAACGGTAGCATATCCCTGCAGATTATAACCTACTCAGAAAAACCTGGAGGGATGACATGTTACTCGATGTTTGTGGACAACCAGCACAGCTGACAGAAGCATGGCAAGGACACCACTGCTCTGAAAAGAGCAAAGGGCGGTTGCTGCTGTAAAGAATTTGTCACCAAAACAAACCCAAGTCTGACTGCTTGGGAGCAGAGCTCAGGCACTCGCCAGTCACACCAGGATGCTATTGATCCTCCTCAAGTGCAAAGCATGGAAACAGGTACTGAGTCCTGTATTTCCTCATCAGCAGCTCTTCCACAGGCAGGCACAACAGAAGCCCAGTGAATACCACCAAATAAGTAGAATATCACCAAATAAACATGAAATAACCAGAGCCCAAATGTCACAACGTTCAGCTGACCTGCCCCACAGGCCCATCCCTGCACATGTGGTCTTCTCCCCACTCCACAAGTATCCTTGCATAAAACTGCTCCCTCTTCTCTCCCAGCAGCCAGGCTTCCAGAGTCCCTTGGGCACAAGGATCCCAGGGATGGACGGACCATTCCTGGTGCACTCTCTACAGATGGAACATCTGTGTAGGGTACGGCGCTCGGAAGATCTCGCGATGTACGGGAAGAATAGGGAACTAAGGCATATGCCATATTAGGTAAAGAGCAACGCTTATTGGCTACATAGGCATGCTTCCGCCTTTGCTACCTTTATAAGATCCAACCTGCGTATATTAAACGCCATTTGCAGCATCCTCATATTGGTGTCTGTGCTCTCTGGCCCAGGCACGGGTGGGACGTGCCTGGCCGCCTCGGCGGACGGAGTCGATTGCCAATGTCAGGCAACACATCTGGTGGGAGGTGGTGTCTCCACAGGCCGGCCACCTGTGAGACACAACCAGCCCTTCCCATTCCTACTCCAGCACACCAGGATCCTCCCTCACACACAGACCTTCAGACAAGCTTTTCTTGTGTCTGCGTGTGGAGAAAGGGGGCTGCTAACTCAGAGCTAAGGCTCCCCTTCACTCCTCTCCTGACTGAATCCATGGGGTCACCGAGATCTCCACAGGGGAGCCCAGCTCCCTGCGGTGGGTGCTACGAGTCTTTGATGATCACAGTATCGAGCTGTCAGCGCTGTTGGCCCCAGCTCTCGCAAATGCTGCTGTTCATTTGGGAGTTGGAGGAAACTGGGAAGAGAGCCCACTGCCCACCGTCCTGCTTACCAAATCACACGTTCCCCCCAGCCACGCCGTGTCCCCGAGGCAACACACCGCTCTGCAGCCTCTGCTGCTCGCACGCGTGAGGAGACGCGACCTCGGCAGCGCGTGCCGGCGGCAGGGCGTCCGCGACGGGGGTCGGTGACACAGGTTGTCCACAGCTGAGCAGCTCCGCGTCGTTTTCTCCTGGCTGCCTTGGGGCTTTGGCAGTAGAAACAAGGGGAGGAGGCAGCAGATGTACAGGTTGAATCAAACTAAACGATTATGTCAGGAAAATGTTTTCAAGGAACTATCATGTTGAAAGTACCGGGCATCACTGTCAATGCACTCCAACTGGCTACATGTTTCTTGAGCAAAGCAGTCAAAACTCATTTAAATCACCTGCCCAAACTGACAAAGTTGGGTAATTACTGAAGCCAGAAATTATTTGTAACCTTATTAAGGATTAGAAGGAGCCAGAGTTTTAGGACTGCATTCCTTTCTTCATAGTGCTCTGAGGCTACAGATTACACCATCCACAACAGCTCTGAGAACCAGTACCAGAGCCTGTCTCCAGTAATGCTTAATGGAACTTAATGAAGGTTTTGGATGAGCAGAAGCCCTTGGAAGGGGTTGTCCTTGGGCATCGGGCCTCAGAGCTATTCCAGTGCCCATGGCAAACACAGAGACAAAGTCTCTCTAAAAACACCAATTCCCAGTTTGTGGTTTGTGGGCAACAAGAGCTTGTGGAATGAGCTATCCACAATAGGCAGCAGAGAAGAACAAGTCTACTAACTGTTCATTTTTATCTACTATACAAGACTCTCAGTCTCCTCTGGAAATATTTCGGGATCTACAAACAAAAAACCACTGCTATGCTGTATTAAGATACATCGTAACTTTGAGACTCAGGAACTTTTCTAATTCCTCAAGCTTCTCACTTTGCCCTCCCTTCTTAAAGCTCTATGTAACTGTATTCCACAACTAAAGGTCACAGTAAGGAATTCACAGCAATTTTCTTCTCATTCAAGTGGCTGAAATGCTGCAGCGGCCAGGAGAGGAGGGAGGTTAAGTGGGGTAGCTGGAGACGTTAACACAGCACTCATCAAGGAAAAAAAACATCTTGAATTTCCATGAATTACATGGACACAGGACTTCACATTTCAAGAATACCCAATCACAGCAGGACCTAATTCCTGCCTTCAAAAGTGACCTAAACTGCTGGGCATGGATTTACCTAGGTGTCTAACTCCCTATGGAAAATCAGCTCATAGTCTTAGGCTTATATCCTTTAAGAATCCAGCCATGCTGAAAGCAGATCTGCTTCTGAACACCAACTGCATCTCTCGCAGCACACAAGGGGATGCAACATCCCACGTGCGTTGCTTTTACAAATGGCCCCTAAAGGTCCCCATCAGGACAGGATCACAAGGTATCTGAGAGCTGAGCAAAGCCTCAGACTGCAAAGGACCAGCCCACCCCTGCAGCAAAGCAGGAGAGTCCTGCACTCCCCAAGAAAAACAGTTCTTGCATCCGCACAACCAGCAAGGGTGGATGCAAGCGCTCGGCTGGTCAAGTGCCACGGCTATTCCTTCCCACTGCCAGAAACAACTGAGGGTGACAGCAAATGTGACAAATGGAACAAGCTCTTATGTGCATAGAAGCAACTGCTGCTTCAAGGCCAGTTAATTCAATGACAGCCTCATTTTGCAGAGCAATGAACTGCTCTTGATTGGGGTGACTCAACAAGCACTTTTCCTCTCCCAGAACTGGGACCACTTACTGAACAAGGCCAGGACAGGAGCAGGAAGGGCAGCTGTCACCCTTGGGAGATTCCTGCTGTGCAGCAGGTTTCAGAGCCTTGGTCAGGGCTGCTGAAGCCATTTGTCCTGCTCAGAGATTCTACTAATTTCAGCAGCACCTGGGTGAGAAGCTACTCCAGTGCCAGCTTGGGCAGACAAGTGCCTCTCTCCAGCTCCTTCCTTCAAAAACATGACAGAAATGAGGAGAACACAGCAGATCAGAACATATGTCTTGGTTTTATTACTGACTGTGGACATTAATGACTCCTTGCCTCTCCCTCACTATCCACCCTCACAGACCCTCTCATTTCTCCTCCCTTTCCCAGCTCAAGTCTTCCTCTGTGCCGCCTGTCCTGCAACCCTTGGAAAAGCCAGCCCACCAAGCACGAGAGCTGAGCAGAGAGCACCCGCCCGAGCTCTCCGGGAGGCCGGACCACTCTGGGACGGGCAGCCCGCTCGGCTCCCGGAGCAGCGATGCAGGGACAACATTCCCAGAGGACAAGCAGCAGCAGAGCACAGTGCCAGACTCGCAGGGGTGCCAGGGCATCCCCAGCGAGGAGACACACTCCTCTTTCCAACAGGCTCCGCAGACACTGGTGTCTGCGAGGGCACACCAGGCTCAGGTGCTTCTGCCACAGGGTGTCACCCGCGAGCGAGGCCGGCGCCTCTGCATCCACCAGCCCCAGAGCCAGCTCCAGCCCCCAGGCGCTGGCGGCAGCTCCGTCCCTGTCCCTGACACCAGCAAGGAGGGCTGCGGAGTGCATGTGGTGCAATGGGGCGTGCAGCGGCCGCAGGGGCTGCTCAGGCCCCCTCGGCCTCCACGGGACCACCTGCAGCCCAGGCTGGCTGGTGACGAGGGCCGCCTCCCGCCAGAGCCAGGACATGGTCCCACCACACAGCGGCAGCACCGAGGGGGCTGCTGCCCCCTTCGCGCCTCCTCCTTGCCGCTGCGCTGCGCAAAGCCCGGGCCCCGCGGCCTCCACAGAGGAGGCACGGCCTGATGCTGCCAAGCGCGGCAGCACCCGCAGCAATGCCAAGCAAGGAGCCTCTCGGTTAAGAGGGGGATCATTTAAGGAGCTCCTCAAAACGCCCAGGTTGTCCGACAACCTCAGAAACAAGCACAAAGTAGGATGTTCTTGCGATCAGAGCTGCTGCAAAACAAACAGCACACCACACGACTTGCTTGTTTCTAAATTTCACTGATTTTTAATGTATTTCAATATTCTTGAGGCCTGGCACAGGCCAGCAGGGCTCATGACAGAGGCTTAGGGGAAAATCGACATGCTTCTCAGCACAGGGTAAGGGGCTAAGGGCAGACCACTCACCACTAAAGCTTGTCTTTGGTAAAAAGCTAGCGCCTGACCAGGAGGGAGATCTATTTCACACTTAGCTAGGACTTTGGCTAAGCAAGAGCACCTGGATTTCCCCTACGATGACTCAATTGCCTCACAGCATGCAAGAGGCAGCCCAAGCTCATAACATACAGGCTCCTCTTGCATTCCCTCTTGCACACAAAGCAACACATGGAGCATCTGAGCGCTCTGCTCAGATCCAAATTGGATCCAGACTGGATCCAAATCCATTTGCTATTCTCAGCAGAGATGGAGAAGATGCTGCTGGTGCTGACTTGCAGCCGTGAGCCAGCCCAGCTGAGCAAGCCAATTGCTCCAGTTACATTTTCCATCCTCTCAGCCCTGTCTCCAGGAAGGCAGCCGGCATGTTTGTTTTTTGTTTCTTCCTCCCATTTCCTCCATTCATCCATAGCAACTGCTCCCTGGCGAGGAAGTTTAACACACTCCCTCAACCTCCTCTTTGCAGAGGCAACAAAGGAAGGTGCCCGAGTCAGGAAAGTGTCCGCCCAAAGCGAAACAGCAGAGGGAATGCAGCCCCAGCTGCCTTCTGCAGGGGCTCTCCCGGGTACCACGGCTGGCTGTGTACTCCTGGTCTGGTTTTCACTGGTTCTTCTACTCTTCAAGGAGCTGAGGTAATGGGCAATGCACTTAAGATTTAATTCTCCAATAACACCACTGACTTTACTCCAATAACTCCTGTGCCTAAGGATTCCAATATGCCAGCAAGCTCCCAGAGCACGTTCTCGCCTGCTGCTTTTCTCCTTCATCCTCTTCCCTACATGTTCTTATAGCTGCAACTCCCATCTGGTCTTCTTGTTTCCACTTCACATGTAAGAAATCTTCTGAGCAGGACTCACCTGTTCTTAATCTGGCCAGCCACTGCTATGGTTGGCACCAGTACCGCGCTTGTCCAGCTAACGCCCACCTCACTAGCCCTCAGGGCACACAGCAGCATGGGGCAGCCAGGGGAACCCCAGGGTGGCCTCACTCTGAGCCTGGCTAGCCCGGCTGGCTGACTCAGCGAAGAGGAGCCAGCTCCTCTGCATCTGCTCTTCTCCAGAATGACCTCATCCCACATGCAGGAATCCTGAGCAGGGCGGTAGCTGGCTTGTGAAGAAACACTGCAGATTTCCAGATGGCTGGTCAGCACCCGCGGCCTGGGGCGCGCTCCAGCCCGCAGGATGCAGCTCACCTGAGGCACGCAGTGGGCTCCAGCGAATGGAGACCAGAGAGCTGCGTGGCTACCCCTTTGTATCTGCATCTCACATTTTCCTGCTTCAGTTTTCATGGAACTTTTGCATTTCCTTTTCCTGCCTCTGACTCCTTAATTCAAACCACTGATGTTTTCCTCTAGAAAAATGTAGCATGCATTTTTACGTTTCTGCTTTCATAGTGACAAACATCCTGCTTTTAATACCGTGTTTGCTGCTGCCTCTGGGAGAAAAGAAGTAAGCAGTGAGGCCCCCTCTACCCTTCCCCTGGCTCGTTCGGGTCAAGCTCTGAGCTGTGCTGCCTGTTCAGCAGATCCCCACCACGCCGGGGGTGGTCTCACCCTCTGCAGCTCCGAGCCCTGGCAAGGGCGGACCACGCCGGCCCCACATGTCACAGCATGGGGAGCCTGCCGGCATGTCCCAGGAGAGCCCAGACCAGCACATCATCTACCCTGAGCACAAATGCTTGGGAATGGGACCTTCATTTTGCACCTCATCCTACAACTGCAGCTTGACAGAGACGCAGACCCCTTGTATCATGCTGGGCTTCAACTTCCAGCGCCAGTTCAGAAGAAAGAACAGAGCTCTGAATCACTGGTGACACATCCTGGTGCGGGTCCCCTTGTGTCAGCTCCCACCAGGTCCTGAACCAGCCCACTGCTGGGCTCTGCTCACAGCAGGAGCAATTCTGGGGCTGCCAGGAAAACACACTTTTCCTGATGCAGCATCAGGCAGTATTACACATGCATGTCTCGCTGCATTTCCCAAACCAAACAACACGTGGTTTTAAAACAATTTCATCTCTTTTACCTACAGGAATGAGCTATTTCCCCCCCCTCACCCTCTGAGATTGTGGTTTCAAATATTTCACTTTCAGCTGATCTAAGCCCATGCAGCTGCTGAGCAGAGCAAGCCCTGCCTCCTCCAGCCTCAGCCTGCGTGTCTCCACTTCGTCGGGTCAGCACCAGTACACACAGCAGGGAGGGGGAAGCTGGGGAAAGTTTTTGATAAAGTTAATTTTAATCTGTCTCTTTACAACAGCAGACATTTCATCACACTTCATAGCTTTGCATGACTGCTGACGAGTGTCTCTATCCTATCTATCCCAGCATGAGCTGCTTAAATGCTGACTTCTTGTTATGCATCAGGTATCAGAGTTCAGAAAATGAAAACAAACAAGCAGAAAACCCCACAAGCACACAACAATGTGCGGGATTTTCTCAACAAAAAACAGAGTATTTAGCATGAAACTCCACAAACTATACCATGGGCTTCACTCTTGCATTTGTATCACACAAACTAGCTTAGTGGTCTGGGTTTGTTCCCACTGTCTGTGGTAATTCTTGAAACAACATAACTCAACATCCTTCTGTTAAAAAACTGCAAAACCAAAGCAAATTCCCTTTCCTTAGCTCTCTGCTACATGAGGCCATACTAGTGTCATGAACGAACACTGTCAAAGCGCTTTTTGACTGGCATGGATGCAAGGTACTAAGCTATGCTAAAGGGCAGTGTACAACTGCAGTCATGCAATCGCGCCAAGTCCACGGGTGATGAAAAGGCTGCTGCTGGCTTGGTGTTTCAGCTGTAAACGCCTGGTATGGAAATAAGAAAGCTGAAGACTGAAGTGGTAACAAATTTCACAAGCATCAGAAAAGAGGAAAAAAAGTGAGAGATGAGAGATAGTTCAAGTTTCCTTTGCTAACCCAGCCTCGTAAATCATATGGGGTTTACCCCAGGCTAGACCTGGATGTTGGAGGGGCCCACGTGCTGCTCGCTGGGTTTTCTGCAGGGAGGGCCCCCAGGCCCCCTTGGCTTCGCGGTGCTTTGCCCAGCACCACAGGCTGCAGCTGAAGGGTGGGAGCCTCACTGCAGGGCTGCCTCGGCCTGCGGTGAAGATGTAATCCCGTGTTTGTGGGATTACAGCCAGTTGCCTTGGAAATAACGACTTCACTACAGAACCATGCAGCAGGATGGGACAAAAAGTCTGGGGATAAGTGTAAGAGGCCAAGTGTTTCTAGTCTGTTTTGCTGAACAAAGGGATGAAAAACTAAGTAATCTGTACGGCTGATAAGCAAGGAGGTACGTGGCTACCATAAGTTTCTGTTCTGTCACGTTCCCTGAGCAGAGAACACTGAGCAGTCGTTTCACATTGTAACACCCACTACTACTCTTTTAAAGCTACCTTGCCTCCACAGGTGCCCAGCTGAAGGCTGGCAGTGAAGCTTACAAATTCATCTTCAGTGCATGTCAGAGGGTGGTGCAAGGAGGGTGCAAAGAAACACTCTTCCACATCATTATAGTAAAATAACTCACCCTGGTTAGAAAGCAAGCATGGCTGCACTCAAGAAAAATATGTGGAAAAATTCAGAAGGGTGTAGTCAACATAGCTATGATTTATAGAAACCTGCACTGTGCGAAACTGTGCTTGTCAAATAGGGTGTTTATGAATGCTTAAGAGCAGAATCAGGGCCCTAAAACTGTCCATCCATCACTCAAGGGCTCTGCAGTGGTAAGCCTGGAGATAGTAGAACCTTGTACCAAGCAAAGAGGCCTCCTGGCTTTTCTCCTCCTTGGAGTAGCCCTGCACTGGGCCACTAGCTGGACATGCATCTGGAAAGTTCACTTGTTCATAGATCCACCAGCCCAAACAACCAGTTGCCCTTTTTATCCCCAAATCAACTGGCAAAGCTCAAACTCACACTGAGGATGCAAATCCAAGCCAACTATCCACTCTTTAAACACGACATTGTGGTAGCGTAACAGCATTGTTTCACTGTGTCTGAATCCTGCGTCGTTTTTGTATTTCTGGCAGATTTCATAACGAAGTGTGGTTGAAACATCTACCTGGGCCTGTATAACAACGGGGTGTACGACACGTTGCCACAGGGCATTACACATTGCAGTTGTCTTCCTTGCAGAACAGTGGTGCTTTAATTTTAATTAATGTTGTTACAAAAGGAAAAATATGTATGTTGGTGTCTTGAAGATACCAAGAATCTGATCAATGTAAAATTTGGAAAAGCAATTCTGTCCACTGCATATCAGATTAAGAATTGGCAAGTCTTTCATGCTCTGCTTTCCCAACAGATAGCTGTGTGGCCTAGGGTATATCACTTAACCTCTTAGTCTGTGCAGTTATTCAGAGGAGTTCAGTCTGTCTGGACAAAGAGCCCTTGTGCGCTGCAAGTCTGCAAGGAGTTCGGCACAAGCGAACTCTTTGTGGCTGCGGACGCTCACGCTAACCTGCCCAGGGCGGCTCAGCGTGCGAGACGGGCGCTTCCCGCAGGCCGGCTGCGCTCCAGGGCACTGCTCTGCATGAGAGCGGCGGCACTAGGTCGTATGATCCTCCTGATCATGTAGGCACAGAACATTTATGCAGGAAGCTTCCACCTTCTTAGGCAAGAAATGCAGATAAAAGGGTTTGATGAGGCCTGTCAGGTGTGAGGCCTGAGAGGAAGAAATCTCAGAGCAGGAATCATAGGGAAGAGAGGAGTTGCTGAAGGAAAACCTTGGCTACAAAACTCCGGAGACAAGGATCTAGACAAAACCTTAGAAAGGAATGAGACCAATTTGAACTTTTGGTGCTGCTAATAAAGAAGAGCCTAGAGCAAAGTCTGCAGACAGGCTGTCTCCATTTCTGTTTCTTCTCCAACAAACAGCAGCATAAAATTGATAACGCAGTGGTCAGCTCTGCAGCTGCAATTAAAACCGTATGGGCACGGTTAGTAGTGATAGGAATAATATTAATTTTGTTCTCGAGTCTCCAAAAGAGCCTGCAAAAAGAGCAAGGCTCAAGAATAGAACCAAGTATCCTGCCAATAAGGAACAAAAGGCAGAGAGTGAAGTAGTAGGGGTTGTCCAGCTGGAAGTTCCTGCAGAGGACAGAGGACCTTGAAGAAAGTCTGACAGATTTTACAAAAACAAGAGCTAACCAAGTCACTAGGGCCTCTGCACTTTGCTGCTGGCGCCCACCAGGTGCTGCTGTGAGGCCAGCCCTCCCAACAGCAGCGTTTGCAGTCCCTCCAGGTTAGTGATTCGCACGCTAGCTGGGGTATATGCAGAGTCCTTACACAATTACACACCTTCTCCCCTCTGAACTCTCTCTGAACTGCAGACTTGCTGTTCAGTCCAAGTGATTCTGGCTTCCATTTGTTAAAACGGGCTTTGTTTCTTTGCCCCATTCACCCTTGAAAACCAATGCCTGTGAGCCGATGCTTTACCAGAACACCCAGCCCCAGAGGAACTCCTCGAGCAGCCACACAGCTAACGTGGCCCAGCAGCAGGGCTCCAAAACCCGCGCCGGGGACTCGCTCAGTGCTACGAGCCATCTTCCCGCCAAACTCACAGTGGTGTGAACGGGACGAGAACCAAAAATGCACGGAATCTCAGCCTCTGACAGAGGGCTCTACACTGCTGAGCAGGAAGGAATAGCTGTTTAACACTTCTGAGTTTGCCCTGACTTCAGAGACTTTATGCCCAGTGCTACCTGCAGTGATGCCCCTTCCAGCACAATGTGAGTCACTGCTTTCAGCTACAGCACTTGATGTATGTGTCTGATGTGTGACAAAGCAGGATTGAAACCAGCCCAGATTGGAATAGTCACTCCAAAACTCCTTTTTTAGCAGAAGAAAGGGGCAGAGGTGGAAGGGGAGGGAGAGATTCCCCTCATGAAAGTATAAAAGGGCCAAATTGTAGCAAAAAGTCAGCTATTCTGCCACACACCTCTACCGCTCTTGGTAACGCAGCACAGAGCTTCTCTGGCATTCCCGAGAGTGGGTGACGTCCTGTTGTGCAGGCAGGGGCTCTGCAGGGGGACGGCGGAGCCCCCTCTCTGCTCCGCGGGCACAGAGCACACCGGCCACGCCGCGAACCCGCGCGCCTCCACGCGCTGCCCCTCGCCCCCTCCGCCACCCTTCATGCTCGCACTCTGCTCCTCACGCACTCACCCATCACTCACACTCACCCCGTCACACCCTCGCTCCTACTCCTGCCCTCACACTCACCCACGCACACTCGTCCCCTCAGTAGCCCCCTCAAGCTCACACTCACCCCCTCCCTCATGCCCTCACTCACGCTCACACTCACCTCCTCCCTCATGCCCTCACTCACGCTCACACTCACCTCCTCCCTCATGCCCTCACTCACGCTCACACTCACACCCAACCCTCACCCCCTCACTCACTCACCCTCTCACTCGCCCCCTCACTCACTCACTCACCCTCTCACTCGCCCCCTCACTCACTCACTCACCCTCTCACTCGCCCCCTCACTCACTCACCCCCTCACTCGCGCTCGCCCCTGGCGGCGGCCGTACCTGGCTCGCGCGGCCGGTGCTGCGGAGCGGCTGCGGACCAGGCTCAGGCTCGGGCTCGGGCTCCACCTCGGGCGCGGGGGGCGCGGGGGGCTCGGCGGCGCGCGGGGGCTCGGGCTGCGGCGCGGCGCGGCGCTGCCCCACGCGCAACGCGCCGAAGTCCAGAGTCTTGCTCTCGAAGGCGCCCTCCACGCTGCAGAAGAGGCCGCCCCGCTTCTGCCGCGGCGTCGCCGCCGAGCCCGGCCGCGCCAGGTACACGGGCAGCTCCTCGGCGCCGCGCCGCCCGCCCGCCGCCATCCCGCTCCGCCGGCTCCGCGCGGGACGGGGCGGGGCGGGGCGGGGCGGGGCGGCGCCGGGACCCCGCGCTGCCCCGGGTGCAGCCCGCGGCGCGCGCGCGCCCCGGCCGCGTTCCCGTGCGCGCAGCCGCGCGCGCCCCCGTGGGCGCGGGCAGCGGGGTGCGTGCACCCTGCACAGGCACCCCTGCACGCATAGCCGGGCACGTGCGCCTTGCACACACAGTGATACACCAGCAGCCTTATGCATGCATGTGCGCCCTTGCACACACACCTTTGCACAAGAAGCAGTGTGCACGCGGCCGCTCATGTGCACACCCTTGCCTGCATGGCTGTGCCTGCTCACCTTGGATGCGTGCCCTTGCATGGGCAGCCTTGCACATGCAGCTTTGCAGTCATGCACACACAGCCTTGTCCACATGGCTGTGCATGCTCACCCTTGCACACCCATGCACAGCAGGGACAGCTGCATGTCTGGAGCACAGACCCAGTCTGTGCCAGGCCCAGATTCCTGCTGCTGTGCTGTGGGGTGCGAGTGTGCCCAAGCATTGCCCAAGTGTGTCTCGCACCAGCTCTGCACTGCAAGACACTGTCAGTGACAGTTCCCAATCCTCTTGTGCAAATAAAGCACCGTGTCCCACCAGCCCTGTGCCCACAGTGCTCCCTGGCTGAGCACGTTGCAGGCAGCCTGGCCACATGGCACGGGCTGCAGGAGCTGGGCACAGGGTGGGTCTGGCCTCTTGCCACCACGGAGGCGTCAGCCGCCCGTACCCCCGTCCACCTGTACTCGCGCAAGGCCAATGCGAGCTGCAGCACTCCCCAGCTCAGGGCAGCAGGCAGCGCTCTGGGGCCTTCTTGCAGGGCATGTGCACCTGGGGCTGACTGGAGCAGGGACCTGCTCAGCTGCGTCTGCGGGCAGCACCTCCCAAGCCATGTCCAGCTCCTCTCCCTGTGTCCCCAAGACCACGGAGGCCCTTCTGCTCACTGCCTCTGCAAGAGTCCTAGCTGCGCTAGCAAGAGTGCTGCCCTGCTGCTTGGCGCTCCGCTTCCAGCAGCAAACCTCCAGCCAGCCTGAGTAAATAACCCTTATGATTACAATAAATAAACCTTATCATTAGAATAAATAAATATCATGATAAAACCTTCATGGTTCTGTGATGGCTGCAGCTGAAGGACCTGCTGAGTTTGGGCATGTGCACTGTGATCCTAACAAAGACATGCCAGCCAGTGGTGGCCCAGTCCAGAGGTGAGTGGAGAAGAGCCCAAGCCGTGGCTCAGGGTGTTGTTGCTGCCCATGCAATGGTGGGCAGCAGAGCACGTTTGAGAGCAGCTAGTTCCTATTTCAGGCTTATATTCTTCAGTGGTTTCTATTTTGGTCTGTTTGTCCTTGCAGGAGAGCAAGGGTCCTCTTGCTCTCCTGCACTAAGGTGGAGAGCAGATGAGGATGCAGCCTCTGTCGCGTTACTACCCGCCTCCATCCTGGCTGCCCAGGCCCCAGTAATGACGGGTTTATCCGCCCTGCTGAGGTCAAACGCTGAGCTGCAGCGGGGCGGTCCCCGCAGTGTCTGCTGGCAGGGAGCGAGCTGTGACCCACAGCCCGTGTTAGCCCGTGTCTGCGCCGCCCGCCGGGGCCGAGGGCAGCAGTGTGGAGCCTCTCAGCGTGGGGGATGCAGCTCTGTGGGGCTGCCCCCACTGAGAGCGCTGGGACAGGGTGGTGGGTGGCCCGGTGGTCACTGTGGGGCTGTCCCCACTCAGGGCACTGGGACGGGGCAGCGGGTGGCCGTGCCAACTGCCGAGGTGCAGAGCGACGCCTCTGTGCTGGGCCGGAGCGCGGCAGGCAGCTGTGCAGCTCATGGGAATGCCAGCGCCTTGGAGCAGGGCCTGGCTTTCATCTCCTCCTGCAAACGTGCAAAAGGCCCGGCATTGCATGGTCTTTAGTAACAATATTTATTTTAATCCTGATTCTTGTGTTTATCTTTCCTAGTACCTTGCTGCATACATGGCCGCACAGGAGTTAATCAGCGCTATAGAGAAGCATGGGGCTGTTCTAAAATATGAAGACATTAAAACCTGGCCTTTAATGGAAGTTCTTCATGTGTGTTTCGGAGACAGGTCTTGGTTCGTTTCTCTGCCTTCCCCCACACTTGTTTTTGGACCTCAGTGCTGTTTATTTAAGATTCTTTTTGTTGCGTGACCATACGTAGGTGTCAGAGCGCCTTTAGCTAGCAAATACCGTGAAAATTAAATGTGGAGTTCAGTATGTGATCACTGCAATAGCCTTTCTTTTGGGCCCAGCAAGATATGTTATTTTTATTTTGGCATATCTATATCTCAGGCCAGATTTGAAACTTTTAATTATACAGTGGTCAAATGCCCGTGTCCTGTAATTAAGTACATTTTCATTTCTTTCAGTTGGATGCCAGACACTAGTTGCCAAAGTGCTTTACATGCAAATAGCCGTGAGCAGCGTATCCCCAAACCTGCTGGCAAACCGGGTCCTCACGCTCGTCCATGTGAAGCAGCCGGAGAGACGGAGCCCAGGAGGCATTCCCACGGGAAGGCTGTCCCGGGGCTGGCATACGGGGCCGGCAGGCCTGTGAACCCATTTGTTTTGCTGATGCAGAGATCCTGTCGGGACCGACACATCGACCTCGTGGCGCATCTCCGTGGTCAGTGTCTACATCAGCTTCTCACCACGCGTCACGGTCAGGAGGCTGCGTCGCGCCTGCGGTGGCATCGCTGGCTGTGTCCTGGGAAGCAGCAAGTGTCTCACAGGAACCCAGGCTTTGGGGTGTTGAGCTCTGACCGACTTCCTCTTCAAGCACGTCCTTCCTGAACAAGCAGTGCCAGACACCAGCCCAGCCGTGCCCTGGCTACGGGGCCACAGGCAGCCTCTGGCCACGTCCCCTCGCGAGCCCCTCTGCGGCAGGTTAGCTAAGGAGCAGGGCGCAATCGCCGTCTGCGCAGGCAGCTGTGGTTGGTGCTGTCCCTGCCCCGTCGGAGCGCCGGGCCCCGCAGCTGCACCGCAGTGCCAGCGTTGTCCCTGCTGGAACAGGTGCCTTCTGCTCCCTGCTGGGGCATTAAATCACCAGCAGAGCTGTGGGCAGTGCAGGCACCTGGCCAAGGTGCCCTGCTCTCCATAGGGTTTTTTCTTGTGTTTTGGCAATTCATTTTCTACTCATCTGGCCAGGTGGACCACGTATCTCTGATGGAAAACGCTGTGTGGGTAGCTCCCAGTGCCCTGCTGTGGCAGTGGCTCCTGGTGCCCGGCTGCTCGATCCCAGCTGATTTTGTGTGCAGTAAAAATGGGATGTGGCTTCAGGAAAGGAAAAATGATGTCCCAAGCTGTGGGTTCCTGCTCACAGGAATATTGCCTGGGAACCGCTCGCTGCATTGTGAAGTTAGGATCTCCTTCTGCTTCCCCTCTTCCGAGCTCCCCAGGCATTGGCCCTTGCTTCCATCTGAGCTGCTGCAGGATCACTGAAACTATCCCAAGCTCTTGCATTAGAAGATTTTCCTGGACCTCCATTGCCAAGCAGAAATTAAATATCATACTCCAGAGCACAAGATAGTGAACTACCAAAAAGAAGCATTTCTGCATGCGTGAGGTGGTTTCAGACACAGGCCTCAGGGGACTCGCGGGGTCTGAAGGAGCTCACGGGGGTTCCCACTCGTGTCGTCCCCAGGCAGCAGCTCCTACCAGGTACCTCTGGGACACGTCCCCCTGGCAGCCAGGCGCACTCGGGAGCTGGGCTGACCTGGCAGCAACTGGCCACATCATGCGGCAGCCGACCTCGGCCTCCCACCAGAGGAGCGGAAAGGCTTGGACGGGCCTGGAGCCAAGCCAGAAACTCGCAGCACTCAGTGTCTAGCCTTTTGTTCCTTGTTTGTCTTTCTGGAGTTGCTCAGCCTCTTCCAGAAGATGGGGATTGGTGGGAAGGGAGCTGTTATCACAACCCTCATTAGACATTTGAAAGAAATCAGCTGTTGGCGCTGAGATTTAACCCCCTCCTTTACCTTCTCACGAGCTCAAGATGAGAGTCATGTCCTGGGTGAGGGCATATTCCTCCCTTGGTGTCAGATCAATACAAAATGGTTTTACACCGGTTTTCCGGTAGACCAGCAGGCCGCAGATTTTGAGACTGTACACAAAAGGGACGTAACACTGGGTAATTTTGTTATCACAATGGATGCACATCTGCTGCCTCTGTTCCCATCTGCTTCCCATAAGGAATTTTCAAAAAAAAGTTTGATAAATATAACCTCCTATGATTAGGTATCTGGCACTTACAGAAAGCGATCAAGGTCCACTTAACCTTTTCTTTGTTATTACATATATTTTGTTGTCCTTGAGAATAAAGCATGTTTTCCAGTCCTTGCACTGCAGTTGTTTCTGCAGTGGTGACAGTTCTTGTCATGCACTAGGACACAGGCAGCTAGAGGTGAAGGGTGGCAACAGTATAATGGTCTCAAAACTGTCAAGTGCCCTCACTGGGAAGGCTCTGCTTCCAGAACACATCTGCACCAGGGCTAGTCTGCGTTCCCCCACACGTGCCTTTCTGCGCGTCTCAGATGTGCCGCTTTGCTTTCCCGGGTCCAGCTTTCCATGCTCGGTGTCTGTGCTGGGTAAGCAAGACACTGCAGAGCCTGTCACTGCTGTATGTGCTGGCGGTGCTGTGAGAGGTGCACTAACGGGCAAGACTGGAAGGGATTCTTTGTGTGTTCTCACAAACTGGAAAAGATGGGGACAGGGTGCTTGTAAGAGGTGAGAGTGAGAAATCAACGTACATTCTCCTCTGCCTCCATTATCCCGGGAGCGGGGGAAAAGATGTCACCAGGGGCCCAGATGCCACCCATGAGATTGCAAAACTGTGCTGCAGTGGCTTTAGCAAAGCTCCTTTCCAAAGCCAAACCACCACAGAGCTATAGAGAACAGCAACTGACTCTGCCAAAAGCCTGTTCAGTATTTTGTGTTGGAGCCACAGGGGAGGTGGGTTCAGAGCGTGCTCATCTCTGTTGCAAAATCCTGCAGCGTCGTTACAGGCTGTAGCTTCCAGCAGCAGATGTGGCTTCATGTTCATGCACTTCTGGAGCATGAATGCTAGCGGGTTTCACGGAGACCCCAGCTCTGATGAGCAGTCAGAACACATTTTGAAATGTCTTTACTAGGCTATTCCAAGAGTATTTCTGAAATAGAGTGATGCTTTTTATTCCCACATTTGTTTAGTGTTGAGCAAAATCTGGGTGATATTCCAACATCTCAACATATGTGTTTTCTCCTGAAATGAGCCAATAGTTGGAATATTAACAAACAGACAGTGAATATCTCTGTGAATGTAAAGTGAGATTACTTTTTTAAAAAGGTTGCTGTTTTATTTTTTATACAAACTAAAACACCAGAGGTCATTGAATCCTATATTAAATACATAAATTAAAAAATAACCATTCATAAAACTTTACATACAATAAGGATTCTCTTCTACACATTAATACATATAGTACAGATACATGTCCAGTGTTTATCAAAGGGTCATTCTGCCAAGTCATTTACAATTCTCTTCTGGAATACACACCAAAAAGTCTGGGAACAACAACAACAACAAAAAATATGTATGTATGTATATATATGTACACACACACATATATATGTATATATAAATAAAAAACACAGAGGTGCTGATGTGAGGGAGGACAGGGGAAGACAGGCAGCCTCTGGACCACCAGTGGGAGCACGGCCACAATCCCGGGGATGGTGGGGATGGATGCTGGGAAGGATGCCGGGATACGACGGCTCCGGTGTGGGAGGATGGCAGGAGGATGAGCCAGGCGCTGCAGATACGGCATGTGCACAAAAAGAAGGAAAACTGAGGTGCTGCGTGCCAAGGATGCCGATGGGCGCAGACAGGCTGCGAGCCAGGACTGTAATACTGCAAGGTGGCTCTTCTCCTTCTGCCGCCCTGCTGCCTAAATCCCCAGCCCGGCGGGGCCTTCGGCCAAGTGCTTCGGTGGAGCAAACGTGGCCAGTCCAGCCCTGCCGAAGCCAACCTGCCCGGTGTCCCCGGGCCACCCCCTGCTCCGATGGCAGCAGGACAGGCAGGGCCGGGCAGCAGCAGGACCGCGCTCGTCTCCAAAGCTGGGGCGAACCGGCCTTTCCCGCTGGGTGCCTGGGGGGGGCTGGCTGCGGCGGCTGATTTGAGGGAGGATCCTCAATACTTCGCATCGCTGAATGTCAGGAACAACAGAAAGCCCTGGATAAACCGCTTTTGGACAGGGAGCAATTAAAAATGAAGCCCCAAATCAGAACTAAACCTAGTTGCCCATGAGAGGTAGAACTAAGCTAATGGGGGCTGCACCCGTTGGGGCAGCCAAGCAATCCCAGGCTCAGTTCCTCATACCTAGATTGGAAGTACACTTTCATACACTACAGCAGTGAATTACTATATACAATAGGGCTATATATATATATATATATATGTATACATATATATACACCCACAAGCATCAAACTCATTTTGTTCTCACCGACAGCAGAAGGTTTGTACTAGACACATCAGCAAGGGTGTTTTCCGGCATGGCTCGTGCTGTGCTGCAGGGGAAGCACAGCAGCTGCTCTCCAGACCTCCAGGGGAAATCCAGCAAGCTTCAAGTCTGCAGAGCATTGCTAGTTGCACCAAGGTACACTGCGAACCGTCTGCCACCCTGGGAGCCCTTGGAAATGGAGCACCTGCATGCATAGGATAGGGCCATGTTTACACGTAAGAGTAAAGGAGGGGAAAGAGGGCAAAAGACAGAAAGGAGAGGAAGATGTGGACAGCACAGTTCAGAGGTTCTGACTGATGAAGCTGGCCACAAAGCCAGCCAGGTATGTCCTGAAGTTAGACACTTTTATTGATGCCATGACCCTCCTCTGTGATTGCCAGTAACACACATTGCTCCTTTGCAGAAGTTGCCTCGCGATCTGAACGTATCACGGGTGCGGGGGGACGTGAAGGGCCTGAGCCCAAGGCTTCAGGGCTGGGGCTGCTGGCGGCACCTGGGAATGCACCGGGTAGGTCCAGACCAGCCGTGTGTGCAGAACAGGGAGGGCGAGAACTTGAGCAAGGGCATGCAATGGCCTCACACCCATTGAACAGAGTTTACAGCTGGTGCCCAAGGCAATAACCCCCTTTGCTAAAACAAGCTGCTTCTAGAAGCTACAGTCCTTTTGTAATTTAATTTTAAGGAGAGAAAAAAAAATCATTTGCTAATAGCTTCCAAACTTCAATGCAAGGCTCAGCACAACCTCCTGTCAGACAACACATGGGGATGTCAGTGGACTCTGTGGAGAAATGGGGCCCAGCCCTGCAGTACACTTGGGTGACTGGATATTAATGAGTAAAAGCTATTCTGACCAAAAAGTATGTGTGAGGAAGAGGGACCCCTACACAAGATGAACTTCATCCCTGCTATACTCCAGGAGCTGCCTCTGACCTGCTGAGTTCTCTTCACTGCTTTGTGCCTGGTTGCTTCACCTGCAAAGTTGAGCCTGCAAACACGAGAGGCTCTGCAAGGTGCTCCCAAGCTTCTGAGTGGCTGGCACCGGCGAGCCCTGCTCTGGAGGTTTGAGTAATGCACAGGCTGTGAGCTGGCCCTTGGTTTTCTTTTTCCCATAAAGCCCATTTTTAATTCCAGATAAAATTAAGGCCCCTTTGTGCAAGACACAGCTCGAATGGCAGGAACAGACAAGGCTCTGATCCCAGGGACATGTAAGCAGAGAAACGGTGAGCGCAGCATGTCCCTTGCTCATGCGGCACATTGCTCGGAAAGGGGAAGCTGAATGAGGGTATTTGCACGCAGCAGGTGCAGGAGCTTCTTTGCTCACATGTGTTGCAGGTGTCGATGCTCCTGGAGGTTGCTGCTTCCTGACCATGATGGTGCTGTAGCCGCGGCCCCATGTTCCTGCGTTGGATCGAGGCCCAGGCTAGAGAGCGGAGTGATGCTCTCAAGTGCAAACTCCTTCCCATTACTAGTAGCGGTGCAAACGTCTAAATGCAGTAGTGATAGGCATTTGCACTTCTCATGAGGATGTATTTCACACAGTTTTCCCCTTTTTTTGGTTTAGGTGTCATTGGTTACAAGACAGCTAACAAAAATTAGTTTGTTAGAAGGGTCCCTATGTTCAGCAGCATCCAAGCCAAGACAAAGCACTCGGAAGCTGATGCTTTGCATATGGGACTATATGGGCACAGAGGCTGGCATTTTCTCTTGCTCTCCAACACAGTCTTCTTCCTCAGAGCCGCCCTGAGGGCTGGTGTGATCATCTCCAGCAGGTTACCCAAAGAGTGGCGCCAAGGGAGGTTGGTACTACTTGTACAGCAGCCTCCAGCAGCAGGGACATCTTTGCCAGGCCCGGGCTACTCTCAGCGAGGGTGACGAGAGAGAAAAGGCCACAGCTCTGCCCCTCTCCAGCCCAACACCTGCTTCTCCCTTGCCTTTGCCCACGAGGTTTCACTCGCAGGCGCCGACACGTGCCCAGTCCTACCCGTCGCACACAAGCCAAAGGCAGTTTTGTCTTTTCCCCCCACATTACAGCTGTCGTTGTTCCTGAGTGTAAAGCGAAAGAGAGCGAACCCCTTGAGCAAACCTGCTGCCTGCTGCCACGGAGCGCTCCACGCGGGCCCCTCCGGTCGGGATGTCCTGCTCCTGCTCTGTCCTGCTCTTCCCAGTCTGTTTGTGGAGGATGACGTTACTCTAAGTGATGCCCTGCACAGCAGGGATCGATTCAGCAGTAGCTTTGGTTCCATGCCCAAGACACACTGACTCCATCAGCTGAAAGTGGTTCATTGCTGTTCCCTTTATGCTTTTCCTAAGTGATGTAGTTCACTGCTTATTTTTCTTCCTCATTCTTTAGTTTTGACATATAGGATTTCATTATATGCAGCATATACCATAGCTTCAGTCAGGAACTGTCAATTAACAAATCTTGAGTGATGGCTTTAAAATATAAGGTGTTTGCAGTCTTGGCTACAGGTTGTTCACTTGTGGGTTTTTTAAATAGGTGTAAACAATGTTCTCTTCATTGCGGGGAGCTGGAAGCATTTGCCTTTCTAAGGACTCATCTCTGGTCTGGCACTCTAGAAAAAGAAAAGCAGAACATTGGTATCAAGTAACAGCTAAGCTGCTCCTTCCACCTATACAACTGACGGGGTGGAGTCCATCAGTGGGACAACGGAGGAGATCTATTCTTACACATACCAGCTGACCAGATCAACTGATCCTGTTCAACTGTGTGAACAGCGTTTGTGAAAATTCTGGGTATTCTGGCACAGAATTGGTTATGAATTTAAAGATGAACCAGGCCTCTCTCTTTGAACCCTGTGAGATACCTCCATCCAGTTCATGGAAACTCCCATGGCTTTTACATGGGGGTAGTTACGCTCTGGCCAGGGAAAACTGTCAAATTTCTAGATGCTGCCTAAAACTCGCCCGTGGCAGAGACAGGGCAGCAGGTGACAAGCTTGTGGTGTCAGGCCAGCCCCAGACCTTCAGCAGTGCAAGCAGGAGGTGAGCACAGGCTGCTCCCTGCTGAGGACGACCTTCCTGAGTACAAAAAACAATTTTAGCTTTTTGTGTTTGAAACCAGGATTTTTCTCTGCTTTCTTATCATTCAAGTCTACTATGTAAGTTTTACTGAGGGCAACACACATGCAAACCAGGTTGCCTTATGTGATCACAGATATGTGTGTACATGAATGTGGATACACAGAAAAAAAAATCAGATGAGAAAATCACATATAAACAGGAAGTGGAGAGCTCTGGTATGGATGCTGAACTTTTATGCACCTGGTTTCATTCACCCACCCTTCCCTTGTTTCAAATGCTTGCTGGAAAATGCAGTAGTGAGTGCTGTACCCACCTAGGCAGAGAAAGAAGCCACAAAGCATCTGCTGCTCTGTTTCCTCTGGAGCTATTACAATCCAGCCAGTCTTAAAGGGGCAGAAGAATGATTTAGTGTCCTCTGACTATTAGCCTTGCTGAATGATGCACAAGTGAGGAGTCCTCTCAAGGCATCAACTTAGCTGACAGCCTATGCTAGAGAAGGGACCGCAAAGCACCTGCAGGCGGAAGAATCACTGCATGCAGGTCATAATCATCTGCAGGGTGCCTAGGAGGAAGCCTAAAACCCTCATCAGCTTTCTCTGAGCAGCCGAAATCTGCCTTCAAATAGGCCAAAAGAGTATAAATGTAATCAGCAAATGTGGAGGATTTGTGCTTTTCCTCCTCCAGCTTTGACCAGAGGGAAGGGATGGCTCCTTTGCAAGAAAGGATTCAGTCTGCCTATGAATACCCTGCTGGAATAATTACAAGGTTGTTAAGATAGCAATATGAAAGTCACTGTGGAATCAATGCACACAAATGCCCATTGCATTTACACTGGGTATAAGAGAGTAGAAAACTGTAAAATCAAATTTTACTAGTCATGGCCACTCAAAATAACTCCTCACTTCTGTGCTGCGTCATCATTCTCAGAAATCCTGCCGCAGAAACACTATTAGTGAGTGAGCAGCTGTAACTTAACCTCTTTAAAACATCATGCATTGGAGCAAGGTGATATGTTCCAAATAGCGGGAAATCTGTAATGAGATTGGCAATTTCTTACAAGAGCCATGTTCACTGGTCTGCCCCCGACCTCGATGGGCAAAGTACAGACTTCTTCCCTTTCATTCATTCCTCTTTAGCTGCTCCTCTGTATATACTGTTTGCTAAGACCATTGAAATATTCTTTCTGGGGTCTGTTCAGACCAGGAAGCAATAGATTCCATTTGCTACAGCTAATTAAAAGCTGTCTTTCCATGAAAAAAAAAAAGGGAAAAAAACCCTGATCTAACTGAAATGAAGCACAAAGTAGGTGGCTTTAAAAACCACTAAGTAAAAAGAACCAGTGACAATTATGACCAATATCTTGAGGTGTATCTGGAAACAAGCGCTAAGCTGGTATGAATGGTAGAAGGACACGGTAAAAACGTCTTATGCAGCGTTTCATTCTCAGCTCATCTCAAGCGCAGGGCAGAAAAGTTTATTTACTGACATGGTCCATGGAACCAGGAGTTACAGTGAGAAACTTAACACTATGGGCCAGTCCCCAGCCAAAAAAATCTGATCTGTCATTACACAGCCTGGATAATGTTGTATTTAAAAACTCAAGGACATGTTCTACTTCATTTATACTGGGTAAGATAAAAAACCCAAAAACATACACTAGTCCAGCATGCTTGTTCTGAATGTGGCCAGGAATGGAGAGAAAAATATAATGCCAAACACATCATAACTGCCTGATTTATTTCCTCACATTCCCATTGCTTTTTGAACTCTGAACTTCCAGCTGTTCCAGTGTTTTTGTTCCAAAGTTACGTTATGACATACTTGCTTGTGCTGGAGGAGGTAGTGAACACAGCAACCTCTTGAGGCATTCTGTCCCAACGAGTTTTCCAGACCTCTTCCACACCTCCCTTTCATAGGGTTTCTCTTTCTGAGCCCAAGAAGTCACCTGTTCCCTCTTTTCCTCAGTTGCTGATCCCCCTTTTCCTGCCATTTTTGGTACTCTTCCTAGTTCTGAGCACTGATGTTTTATAGCTTTCTCTATTACACTCTCCTGATCTGAGTAGTAGCAGTCAGTTCAGAGCCCATCATGATGTCTACAAAGTTGAGATTGAAAACTTTTTTCCCCAGCTGTATCACTTTGCAAACATCAGTACTGAATTTCATCTGCAATTCCCTTCGCTGCTTGATACTGGGATTTAGCATTCTGAATAGTTTATGATCATCAGAAAAACTTTGTCAGTCACCTATAAGTGTGCTGGATAGCATTGGTCTGACTGTAGTTCTTGAGTAAGCTGATCAGTGACCACCGTTCATTGTGAACTGCTGCAAATTGACACTGATCTGCTGAATTCTCAGATACAATATAACATACAAGGATCTGATCCTCAGGTCTGTGCAAGAAGCACTGGCCTCAAGGAAATAAGTGAAGTAGTCTTACCTTTCCAAGAGGCACATTGACATCAAGGCCAAAGAATAAAGGCAAGAGAGAAGAACAAGAATAGAAATAGAAACTGCAGGAGAAAAAGAAGACAGTATAAAAACAAGATTTAAGCATCAGGATCAGTTCTTTTTGTACTCTGCAGAACAATTAAAATAATTATGTATTTAGAGAACACTGTATTTCCCTAGCTGCTCCTGTAAGTGCCAAACCATCTCCAAGTTTAGAAAACAGATTCCATTTTTGCATGAATTCTGGAGATGAATTATAATCAGCACCATTTTGAAAGCCTTAGCTCTGTTTGTCACTGTGAACTATGATGGGTTGCTCAAAGACACAAATCTGGATATCAAACATAGCATGGGACGTTTTTTAAGTGGGTTAAGTATAAAAATAAAGAATATAGTTTCATTTATAGGCAAGATTTTCTACTGTACTCTACTGACTGCATAGTCAATGGTAAGCTTCAGTAGAGGACAGCATGAGAACCTGGTTCCCTAGACCTGCCAAGTAAGGGCAGTCTTCAAATCTTCACTCAGTTTCATTTGGTCTTTCCTGCTTGCTAGCCTCACCTTTGCTTTAATAGAAGAACTGTCCACCAAGACAGCATGTAACAACCTAGGAAAGGTTTCATCACTTGGCCCAATATAATGCCCTTTAACTAAACGTGTTCATAATGTAATCACTTATTTCCTAAAATGAAACAGTGTGTTGTAGAAGAGACTCTAAGATTAAAGTTTGGATATAATAAAAGCCACAAATTGAAAAGAAAGCACAGTAGAAAGACACTAACAGGGTCCAAATGATCCAGTTAAACAAAATAGGACCTTTAGTTCAAGAAAGTTAGATCATGACTCTAAAAAAAAAGATTGCCTTGCTTCAGAAACATAACAGAACTAACCTTTTCTTCCAGATCCTTGATTTGCCTCTTTTGGATGTCAGTTTTGTCTTCTAAATCTCGGATCCTCTGGAAATTAGAAAAGAAAACATCTAGACCAAGTTCCTAGTAGGCTTGCTCGTCTGAATAAGTGTCTTGATGTCCCAAGTGCTAAAAGCCTAGATGTGAACAGATTCATTTCTTGGCAGGTACCATCTTGAATACTTCTAAAGCATTGTTATGTGATTTGGAATGATAAAAGTATATGGTACAATGAAAATATTGATTCTGTGGTGAGCTGGAAAGATGTAATTTGTTGTGGAGGTGTTATTTTAAACAGTGTTAAGTACTATTAAAAATATAACATGAATTTAATTTTGGGGAAAGTTTCTACATTTTGTGAAAAAAAAAAAAAAACACAAAGCAAGGACAAAATTACCACCTATGAAAAATGAAGCTATGAATCTCTGCATCTTTTCTCTATTTAGTCAGGGAGTAAGTTTGTGGGCCAGCAAAGAGCAGAAAGCCAGAAGGGCAAACCAGGAGACACCTGGAGCGCAGATGGCATTTCTCTGACCATCCTCCCAGCTGTCTGGAGATCAGAGAATCAGCAGATGGCAGCCTTCAAACACCGCCTCTTCCCTTTGTTACCTCTCATCTTTTCCCAGCCCCATCAACAACAGAGGTTAAGTAAGAGTTGTTCAAAAAAGCCAGAACTCCTTTGGGTTAATCAAGTCAATAGTCATTGCTGAAATCAATAAGTCACTCCACAAAAGTCCAGTAAGAAGGGCACTTATCAGAAATAAGGTGGACCAGTTTCAAGTCTTCAACTCAGAATGAGGCTGGAGTGTGAAAACCACATCTTCATGCCTGACACAAAAACCCTATCCACCGTACATGCTCTTTCTCTTATTCCCATAAACGACAGGTGATTAGGTTTTGTTTCATTTTATTGTCATCATTAACATATGATGATTTCTTGCCATTCTGCCTTGGGATCTCAGATCAGCACACATTGGTCTTTGAAGGGAAACGTTGCATTATATCTCAGTGATAAACCCGCTACTACCCACTTTTATGAGAGAAAGAGCAGCAGTATCTGGAAAAAGAGATGGCTCTGCTACGTAACATGAGCCAGATGCTCTCATACAGTTCCACCTGTTCCAAGTCCAATAACTAGGGGTGACCATGTGCATTACAAAGCTGGATTCAGGGAGACAGAATTTTGGATTAAATCCACTTGGTTTGGAATTTTAAGAGTTAAAATATGCCAAAACAATCCGTCACAAAATAATATTGTGTGCAGCTGTGTGCCTAGTAAAGACACAATCCATAACTCAAAAAACTAGACTCCAGGCTCACACATGAACCTGCAGCTTGACTCAGTTTGACCTCAACTTATACAACAAAACTGAACAGATCCACATGTGCTTGATTCCTGTGTCCTACCTGATGAGCCTGCTGCAGCAGCTCCATCCTCTCCTGAAGAATCTGGCAATCATATTCTCTGCTTTTCCTCAGCATCTGACGTCTTAGTTTTTCCACTGCTGTTCTCAGCTCTTCCTGCTGTTTTTCAGTGAGCAGTTCCCCAAACTTTATCACCGTTTCTTGCTGCAAAGCATTGTACAAGGTGGCTTCAAGCTCCTGGATTCTCTGGTCAATACAAACCAGAAGTCAATTAGAGATGGAGGGAATGGGAGAAGGGTTAGTGACAGATTCAGATACCTGCATGAGAGGTGGTCCCTATGGTCAAGCGCGAAAAAAAGTGAGATGCAGAATTCATAAAAATGGTTCAGTATTTTCACACACACACAAAAAATACATATGGGCTTTTCTTTTTGTGATATTTCAATATTAATCACAGAAATTCTTCACTGATTTTTTAAACACTCACAGAGAAGATCTAGAGCCAGATGGAATTTTCATACCTATTTTCTAATTATAATTAGAAAAAGATGAATATTTTACCAAATCTAAAATTTTGACCTACGCTGGTAAAAAAAAAAACAGAAGAAAGATTGAAGGTCAGCATATCAGACTGCAATGCTCTTAATTCCATTAATCAATGAGTGCTCTTAGTAAGACAAATGAAACACACTGAACTTGCACCTACATGCAGTCCTCTCTGATACAGCAGCATTTTACAGCAAAGCTCTCGCTGTTTGTGGCATGTTTCACATGTTGCACTTAGCACACACAGCATGTGCTTAAGGGGTCATCTAAGATTCCAGATCTGAGTTCCAACTGGTTGCACTGACTGCAGTGGGACAACCTGAATTTAATGAACATCTGCTTCTAAATAGACAAAAGAGTTTCTGACTTCCACAAACCCTGCATTTTATGGTGTGAAAAAGCAAAGTGCATGTTGAGGCTATTTAGACTGCATGCTAGCAAGCTAGCAGAAAGGGAAAAAACAAGCCAGAATTAAAATATATGTATATACTCAGGAAATACAAAAAAATCTCTTTTACTGATTCTACAGGAATTTGTGTCATGTCAAAGCATTTCCTTCGTACATACCATGTATGCTTGGTCAAGAGCTTGCTTCCTGTAGTCTAATTCTTCCTCCAAATAACCTTTTATTTTGCAAAATTGCTCCTACAATGAAGGATAATTTGGACAAAAAAAAAAAAGAATTAGTTACTCAAAATACTGTGGGAAGTGTTACTCGATCAACTACAGATGTCTGACTTGGGTGGGACTATGAGACTGGTCTTCATTTGATTTTCTACGGAGTTATTAATATCTTACTCAGCTAGAAAATTAGGAAGGGAAAATAGCTGTGTATGCATTGGTAGGATTTGATCTACATGGAACACGAGGCAAAGACTGTAGTCTTTTTCATATCTGAAAGTCACTGAGTATCCTTGAGCCCTCTATGCTTAGTAATAAACAGTCTTCCTCACGGAAAGAGAGTGTTCAGACAACTTTCTATTTCTCTGAGATTATGCATTTTTATATGAAGCGAATTAGTAAAGTTTATGGATTCACCATAAAATTCCGATGAAGCCTGCTTGCTTAATTTGCCAAGAAACCTTCTTTTAATGAATGTTTGGCACACAGAATAAATGCAACACGCTCAACAGCCTGTTTCTAAAATGTGTATCCAAAAAAATTTCCCTACCATATCACTTTCCAGTTCCATCATCTTCTGGTGCAGAGCAGCTTCAGCTCCCTCAATCTGCTGGATCCACTGGAGGACAGACAGCAAGAATTGTAACCTGTTGTGTTTTCTAGGCATTCAGGTAGTGGCAAATGGGTATCTCCATCATCTTATCAGTCTATTTGTAGTTACCTATTACTACTACTGGGCCCTTCTTGAGGCTGTTCTCCTTTGAGTGGTATAGTTGTGAGGTCTATTTGTGATACTTGATGGAGAGGAAGCCAGAGGCTCACCTTTGGGTTATTCAAAGATGGAAAAGCACACTGCCTCGGATAGGCAGTGGGTGATATGACATCCTGTGGGTTAGGGTCCCTGAGGTTGTGGCATCTGAAAGTATCTTAGCTAGGTAGATGGTGCTTCCCTGTGCATAGGGAAAATTGCTAAGCAGGTTCATATTGATAAGTAGGTCATCTTGCTGAAATAGTTGCCACAAATTTGAGCCACAAATAAAACAGTGTTAATCAACTCTCTTTTTCTTTCTAATTTCCCAAACAAAGAATTTAGACAAACATTTTCAGTGGGTATTTTGCATACAGGTCTCTCTAGAATCTTTGGAAATCTCAGGACTAGAAATCTCAGGTATTTGCGCTAATTATAGCTTAAATGTCTAATGGTTTCTCAATTCAGTTCACAATTCTTTTTGCATTTTCAGCTGTTCTGACTTGATATTATTGCTGTTTTACCAAAAATGTTTAGGTCTGTGGTTACACTAAGGTATTCCTATTATTGCAAAATCTTTGGCTGACATGCAGTATTATAAAATACTGCTGCTGGTACAGTTTACTTCTTTGGGGAAACTACTCTCTTGGTAGAAATTTTCCTATATTAGGAAATTTGACAATACTGAAAACTAAAGAAAATAAAATTTCCAGGGTGACATGAGGACTTAGATAACACACAAGAAAAGCAAACACACACATTACCTTTTCTGCCAAAGACAATACAGTGGAAGCCTGAATTATGGCCACTTGCTCTTCATTTCTTAAATTCTATGAGGAGAAAGAGATGTAGGGAAAAAATAAGCCTAAGAGCAGCAGTTTCCCAGAGGTGATTGTTTGTGAAAGAAAGTCCTAATCTTGTTCTTTCTACATTAATCCAACAAAATAACAGAAGTCAAAGAATACAGATTATCCAGACAATAGATCAGCTCTAGAGTGCTTAGTGGGAATTCTGTGTTGTATGCAGGGTGTCCTATTCACATCAAATATACAGAGTGTTTTAGGATATTTAAAAGAGCAATTCTTTTGCCTTTCTGCATAATGTATACTGATTATATGTTTTTATACCACTTCATCTTATAAGAAATGTAGACTAAAATTAGATGCATTTGTCTTTACACTGGCTTTATAAAGCAGAATTTTCATTCATCCATGCTCACTTTAAAAACAGTGCTAATTTACATCAGCATTAAGTGAGGAGACAATCATTGCCTGTAGCTTTTATTTCTTAAACACTTTCTTAAATTGCATCTCAAGCTGGCCAGACATATAGGATGTTTTCTTTCACAAAGATGACCAAAGTGGGCAGCAATGCCCTCTTAGAAAGCCATGGAGAATGTGCTTATTAATGAAGCTGCCGGCAGAGGAATCCTAGTGCTAACAAAGATGTGGTTGGCTCAGATGAGCAGTCTGGTACATACACTTTGCTGAAGTTTGAACATGAGTTAAGAAAGGTTAAAATGGTAATTCATTACTGGTTCCCCAGTTACTGAAATCTCCCAATCTCCTTAACTTCTGTAGAAAAACACTCTTTAAATGAATGATCTAGTATTATATAATCTCAGCAAATACCTTAGAAAATAGCCATGATAGGTACAGATTTTTCTTGTGCTAACTGCACACAATACAGCTTGTTTAGGAAAAGCATCTCCCACTTTTGCTTACCCCATTATCACCTAGGATGTCTAACTGCTTTATGAGGTCTGGGATGCTGACATCCTGCAAAGACAGAATAAAATAAAGGCATGGCACAGTTAATCACAGCTGCAATATGTGTCCCTCCTATGACCAACACTGAGATCAACCATCGATATTTTCTATTATCTCATTCAAATGTGCCATAAACTGGATTCCATCTGCCTTTGAGCCAGATTTTATGATTATGTTAAAAAATAGAAGTCCAATTCAATTGCTCAATCATCTCACATGCTTACCTTAGAGTAAGTTTAAATGCTTAAAATTTAGTGGAATTACTGGGAGAGAATAATGTAACAAGTTACGTGGGCAGCATATATCACTGTTGTGCTAAGTGCTGTATTACTAAAGTAGCCTACCTTAACTCCCTCCTTCATGCAGTAGATCTGTAGAGCACTCACACCATTTGAGAATGGGTGGATCTGGAGATTAAATGGTGGTGACCGTCTCTCTCTTTCCTTAAAGTAAATTGAAAAGAAGTCATTGTGTTAAAATGAATGAAATATGTAGACAGCTCATTAAGTTTCATGGCTACTGTTTTTTATCATGCTTTGCAAATATAAGTTCTTGTTGAAAAAAAAATCAAAAACACACACATAAAACAATGACATCATCATTAAATATAATTGGAGAAATCGAAGAGAAAGACTCTCTGAACAGTGTACCAAGTGTACCAAGTGGGATTGGATGCTAAAAGCAAATCGGTTGTTTTGCAGACATTTATTTATTTGATGGATGATGTCTATTTGCAAATTGTCTGTGGGAAGCCTATCATCTGCTTAAGACTTTCATGTCATTTAAAGTGATTTTCCTAATAAAGTTATGAACAGTTATATATTTTTGCAAAAACTCTCTTTAGAAACAGATATTTAAGACTTAAGACTCTAGGATACTCAGACCTGCACATTTGCTCATCCTGGTAAGTCATATGTTCTAACATCTGTGGAAAAAATACATTCAAAAATAAACAAACTTGATCATATTTGCTAATTTTATAGTCTTCACTAGATACAAACTAAAAAGTATTTGTCCAGCTTTCATAGACCAATGGCAAGAATGAAAAAAATATTGTTATTGCCTACAGCAGTGCTAAACTAGCAGAGCCAGGCTGAAGTTAATCGGTTAAGCTGTGCAAACTGGGCACCTGACTCAGCGAGAGGTGAACCAGTCAAACACGGAGCTTACTATTCCCAAGATGCTAGAGCTGACATACTTCCACTGCCCATCTCTAATTACGTATACCAGGCCTGATTGGTTTGTCTGTTATATTACTAAAATGTTGATGTAAACACTTCATCAAAGTTGGTGTCCCACACAAGTGCACCATTTCAACCTGCTCCCAACGCTACTGTAAGGAGTCATCTGTCACCTCCAGCTCAAGGTTGCGGAACTCCAGCAGCTCATTCTGGTCTCGGGCATCCTGGAGCTCCTGTTGCAAACGGCTGTTGTCTGCTTCCAGTTTCTCTATCTAATAGAAACACATAAATTCATTATCTGTGTGACTGTTAGTAAGAAAATTGAATATACAGCAAGTAGCAGTTCAGGGAGCATAGGCACTGCAAAATCCAAACTCTAGATATGATTCAATACTTGCAGTGTTACCTCAATGAGTCTTTAGTTTACAGATAAGACTTTTGCTCATGAACTTGCTAGACATCATAAAATGCTTTGGCTGGAGGTTTTCG
Organism: Tinamus guttatus; assembly: GCF_059628265.1. Taxonomy (NCBI): domain Eukaryota; kingdom Metazoa; phylum Chordata; class Aves; order Tinamiformes; family Tinamidae; genus Tinamus; species Tinamus guttatus. The sequence continues at coordinate 1,806,106 of NW_028288541.1, read as the reverse complement.
TAAAGGAACCCAATCGTAGTGAGGGCTGGCACTTTATCTATTTAGGTTAATTTATGTTAGCTATTAAACACTGTTCTCTTGGTAATGCACTGGAAGAGTTTGTCCGGGGAGGTGTTGTGAAGACATTATTGTTGGAGGACTCCGTGAGCTGGCTGAATAAACACATCTATCACACAATACACATCTATCAGAATGTGTATTCAGACAGAGAAACAGCTAGTGCAACCCAGCAGAAGGGCCTGGCTTGGTCAGAGATTCCCTGTGTGCAGCACATTAATTTCTCTGTGGATGTGGGGACAACTCTTCCTATCACTACCTCTCTGGAGACAGTTCCCCAAGCAGCCATTCACTGCTTGGGACGAGCTTCTCTCCTTGGAAAGAGAGAAGCACAGGCTAAGAAACCTTGCTTGTACAGGTGAAAGAAGGAAAGACACTGGGTTCTGGGTATTGGCCTCTATTGCTGAGAGCAGTAGTATGGCTGACCATTGTTGGGGATATGCCGAGAAGGCTGAGGTCCTTCTTAATCTTATTTTCCATGCTTAAAATATATAAATATGCAAAATATGTACACACATATTAGCACACATCTATATATAAAGAAGGGATGTTCCCAGATGCATCATGTGACTGAGGAGTTTAAGTTTCACTGAAGCTATAGATGACATAAGCCGTTAAAAATACATAGAAAAATGCATAAACTTGGAGTCTGAAAGGGTTATGGTATTACAGGGTGCGTGTGTTTTCCTACTGCTGTTCCACACCCAGAAGTAGAGTTCAAAATGTCCTGTCTGGGTAGCAACAGCAGAGACATTGGTTTAATGTTACTTGGAGGCAACAGTCTGCACCCTGAAGCCAGAATGTTGCAGCAGAGCTTCCACCTGCCAGGATGGGCAATTATCAGCAGGGCTAGGTGAATCAGCCTAAGAAATGTTAGAAACCACAGCACCTAACCCAGAGCTAGGGAGAACATGCCTAACCTTAACCATCCATAAGCACCTGACCACATGTCCAGAAAGTGTATTGCATGATCCAGACTACCCTTCAAAGTGAACATCTACAAGTTTTGAATTTACCTTGTCTAAAAGCTCTTGATTCCTCTTAATGAAAAGCTGTTTGTCTTCCACCCAGTGCGAGTCCTGTTGGATGAAGCAGTACTATTACCAAATAGGGAAACTTCATCTGGTTTGGCATGTTTATTGTAACATGGAGTTGTGATATGCAGACTTTAAAATTCTATAGCAACAAAGTATGAGTTACATAAAAACAATGTATTAATCAAATGAGCGGCAGGAAGGCTTCTGAACTCATTAGACATACTTATTTACTTAAGAGTAACCCTGCATTCTGAGAAGTCTGCACTGAAATTGTGATAGGGATATTGTGAGCAAAGTAGGTAAAATCCAATATAGCAAAAGAAAATACACAAGTAGTGCTCACCTGTCCCTTCTGTGCCAAAGTTTTCTCTAGATCTTCTATTTTGGCTTTGTATCTCTGGACTTCAGCTTGGAGCTGCTCCTGAGCCTATTGAAGTCAGGCACAGGATAGAGCAGTAAGAAAAAAAGAAATACAGGGGATGTACAAAGGAAACCAAACACAGCAAAGAGTCTAGTGAACACTCTCACTGAATGAGTAACCAATACGAAGATCCTGGCTGGTCATTTGACACTTCACAGACTGGTAAAATGATGACATAAGGGGACAGAATGGAAAATCCATACATGCGCACACACAGAAACAAACACATCCCACCAACTTTATTATTAGGTGTCATATTAAAGTAGCAAAACCCAAGCTCAGATGTCCAGAGCAATAGGTTCTGCTTGAAGAACTTAACAAGAAGCTATTTTTTTTGTGAAAGACTAGACTTCATTTACATTTACAAACCCCTGTATTCCTGAGCAGAAGATGGGAAGGCTCTTTTGCTTTTGTGCCAAACTGCAGAATTGTGTGCTCCAGCATGCTTGCTCAAATGCAAAATTTTCAACCTCAACTCCAGAACAACACCTCTGTGTCCATCCTTAATACTAAGTCTCTTTAAATGTGCTTAGCAAATCAGTGAAATAGATGTGTCCCTGTTGTATGGATAATTAATGGATAATTAACACCATTTCCTTTTAGGTCACTTTCAGGAGTCTGTATATACCAGTAGCCATGAAATGCTTTTCCCCACCACAAGCAAATACTGACCTTGGCTTCTCTTTCAGCATCTATAATGCCTCCTGTCTGCTCCTGCAGCAGTGCATAAGCTCTCTGCAGGGCCTGGTATTCCTTTGTCAGCTGTCGAAAACGCAGCTCTGATTCTTCCGCTGCTAAGCTCTGAGGGAACAGAAAGGGCACATCTAAGCAGATGCCAGAGCTTTGCCAAGGAATACAACTGTGGTTTGTTAAAAGCAGTAGTTGGTTTACAGATCTTGACTCAAAACAGTCTTCTAAATTAGATTGCTGTAATATGAAGTAATAAGAATGTAAAATTTATAGCATATATATCTTCGAGCTCAAAGAAGTATGTTAGTTTTATTTTTTTTTTGAGGGAGAGAGAAAATCACCTCAAACCGCAACAAAGTCACACGGGTATGCTCTACATGCTATATTTTGAAAGAACTTCCCACCTAGCATGTTAGTGTATCAGCAACCAAAACTGCGGCCAAACTTACAGAAAAAACATTACTCAGAATGCACCACTGAAACCCAAGCATCTTTGGGAGCTTGGCCACTGGTGTGGAATTCAGTGTCCTGAAAACCTCTCTGTAAGTTTGGAAGGAGTCAGATCTTACCTCATCCAAATCATCGTCCGGGGTTGCTGGTGTTCTATCTGTTCTGTATGAGGCCATGGAAGATGTTTCAGAGTCCATGGAATCATCATCATACCCAAAAACTGCATCTACCACATGTCTCTAAAGAAGAAAAAACATAGTTTCTTTTTGGAGAAAAAGTAAGCTTCAAAACTGTATTGCTACATACTGAAAAAAAAGGAAAAAAAAAAAAAAAAGATGTGATCTGCGTCTGGAATGACCTCAAAGACCAGATCTGGTACTGAGGGAAAACACAACATTGCAGGCACTGCATCTTAAATGCTCATTGATCAGTTTGTCTCCATAACTATTCATATGTCGACTATTGATTGCTCAGACCTGTACTCGGAAACTGAAGCCTGCAGGTCAAGCAGCTCCATCTTCGCAATACATGTTTCTCAGTTTTCATCTGATGGGTTAATTCAATTACTGAGATTGGAGATAGTGAGGCATCAGACATGCAACCAAACTGTAGTGTAGGCAGTTGCTTTCAACATGTGGCAGTTAACATAATATTGTTTCCATTCCTTTGTACTAGCTTTGTGTTATCACAGCTTTTACTGACTTACACCAAGTAACAGAAGAATCATGGAGGGAACGGCTGAGATATTCAGCAACATGAGCAGTGTCCATAACAGAACGAGGTTCTCTGTTTTCCAACTTGGTCGTTTCTAGTCCTTTAGGACATTACTTTTTGAAGATCAGTCTAGCTGTTGACAGATGTCTTCTGAACAGTTTGGGGGTAAACAACCTGTTTTCCTGCCTTCACGGAAGGGCAGAGACTTTTCCTTAGCATGTTGCTACTCCCATTATATTTTCCAAGTTTCAGACTGAGCCAGACCCTCAGCTCAGAAAAACTAATCTGCAAAATTCCCCTGCCTACAGCAATGTTTTTCACTTCCACTCCTGTCATACTACAATATTCTAAACCTGGATTTTAAATCATACAAAAAAATCTGAAGTTGCCAAACTTTCAGATTTATTAGCTTTTTTATTATCTTCTTTTTAGCTATATCTTCCCTACTAGTACAGTTTCTGTCTTAGAATTAAAGTTAAATGGTGGAAATACCCTTTAGTCCTTGGCTCCCGGTTTTGTATGTCTGTATGTTGTGTATTGCTTCAAAACTCATGTAGGAATGATGTGAGGATACAACTAGGACTCACTGGTCCTAACTTCTCTGTGTTTACGGTAGCACTGCATTTCTTCCACGGAACATGCGTGGCCTACCAAAGGATGTCTTTGGAGGACAAAGACCAAACAAACTCTGTTTCCTTCACAATCTCTCTGCTCTCTGGAGATAAGATCTGGTTGTTGTAAAACTTCTCCCTAAGTCCTACTGATAAAAGTGCTATTTGAATCACTGTGCGCTATTCAGCTTTAAAATTGTTCTAGATCCAAGTTTAGGATAATATAAGAGGCAGCTAAGATCTATGAAACTGAGCTGAAGGGAATGGCACTCAAGTTTTCACGCCAAAAAAAATCCACTTGGAGAAAAAAGTTTTAGTATGAATGTTTTAGTATGAATGGCAGGATTAGCTCAGATGTACTATGAAAATCAGAGAACAGAAGACAGTCAGGAAATTCTCTAGGAATGTGAATACATCTCAGTGTAATAGGCCTCAAGACTAATATTTACACAAAACAGACTGAAAATCTAACTTTTCAGAGAGGGAGAAAAAAAGGCTCATTTTGTTGAAAATAAAATAGCTATGCACCCTTAACTGAGTATCCAAGAGGACCTAAAAAGTTTTCCTGAAGAATCTAACACATTTATAAACACCATTACTAAATAAGCTTGTTAAAATCCACAACAATCTCTTCAATTAGATTTTCTTCTTAGTAGAGAAGAAAGACTCAGTTAGAGTCTTTTTGTTCTTACCTTAATTGGCTTTGAACTCCTTTTATGCTTTCTGCGACGAATGAGCTTTTCCCTATCCTGGAAAATAAGATTTAAAAAATTACTGGAATTCAAGTTCATGTTTCTCTTCTTTGCCGTGCAGCCACAGAAAGCCACAGCCTCCAAATCCAGAGACAAAGTCAGTCCCTGGGCTTCTGCTGACTCTTTGTATATTCAAACAGAAGCTGACTCCAGGGAAGGGAAGACTCATTCACATACGTGTATCTGCAACAGTGGAAAACCACTTAAAGAAGGGAAGAGGGGATATCTGAAAAGAAACTCCTCTTGTACCGTTGCCCTGTTCGACAGGCTGTCAAACAATAGGAACTGATCTACCCCCTGTTCAGACCACAGAGAGGCCTGTTGTAGGGAGCTGGTTTGGGCCCTGTATCTGAGGCACAGGGCCTCCAAGTCACTAGATGGTATTAGTGAAGGGTTCACCACTCCTAGAAATGGTGTCTTAGGAGAGGCAAGAGCCTCTTTTGATGTGTCCTTCTCCTTCCCCTCAATACCATAGTGCAAAGTCACCTGAAACGGGGTGGCCAATATTTAATGCTATCACTGAAACACTAGCAGCCACTATCTAGCAGCTGCTCTGTTCCAGCACACGCTGGATATCGCTCTCTGTCCTGCATCTCTCTTTACAAGGGGACTTCCCAACTGTAGTGTAGTTACAACAGTAAAACAGCTCAGCCAAGCTCTGTGGTCACCAGTCTGTGATTTCTCCTACAACTGACCAAGGAAATTTAAAGACAGTTGAAATTACACACAACGAGACTGATGCTTTAGGGCTGTTGGGTTGTTGCCCCCATTAGAAATTCAGGTATTAGTTAAGCATTTATGAAATCAATACAAGCAGCATCCATATGCTTCTACACCTAAAAGTTTGTGGGTGTTAAACATGAGGTGAGATATTAGCCCTCAGACCTCTGTTTATAGTAAAAAATACTAACAGAGGTGAACCATACACAGGAACTGGTCCTAATTCCTGGTGCTCTGGACATACCCTTGTTAATTCATCAATTATGTTCTGCTGTTCTATAACTTGAAGCTTCAAAAACTCAGTTTCTTGTTCTTCATTAGCCTGATCCAGGTCATTGAGAGATTTTAATTTCTTTAAAGGAGGATGTGATGTCATTTTTTCTCTCTGGTAAGAAGAAAGAAACAGAAAAAATAAGAACCAGCAATCACTAAAAAAAAGAGACAAACATGCACTTAGAAATCAGGCGTTCTTTCTCATTTAAGCTGTGTAACTCTAAAGATGCTTCAGCTACCAAATTTCCATAGCTTTATTAATACCTATTATCCACCTCACAGCAAGGCCTAGTTCTTCAGGCAGACTGTCAAAGCTTTTTTTACTTACTATATGCAACACAGCCTTTGCAGCAGCCCTTTAAGGTAATGCAACAGAGCTCTTCTGGCACAATGCACCCAGACATGCCCCACGCAGCGCACGTGCTCGCACGCCGGCATGTCCACCCATGTAAGAGGGCCTCCCAGCAGTGTCCACGCGCGACCCTGTGCGCCCGCTCATTTCGTCGCACAGCCCCACGTAGCAAGGGAAGCCGCGTGCTAGCCGTGCAAAGGACACGCAGCCCCAGGCACAGGAAGGGGGGGCACAGCCCCTTGCAGCTCGCTAAGAGCACCTCTGCAGGGACATGCAGCGTCAGGGGGTTAAGTCAGCACTGCTGCGTGCGCATGCACCAGTGCTGCTGTCTAATGCACAGGGACTTCCAACGTCTCCCATTTGCTGGGGGAGAGCCCAGTGGGTTGTGAGCTGCACTGCTGCAGCTGTGGAAAAAGAACCATGATTTGCGACATTTTTGGTAAAGTTTATCTGTCTTCTGGGCATGAGCGAGTTAGGCAGCAATAAAGTCAATTAACCTTGTAATACTAAGGCCTTTCTTCCATATAACAACAAAGAGAATCTGATAGTCTCAATCTAGTCAGTTGGAGAACTGCACCCATACTGCAAGAGTCAGCCTGCTCAAGACAAGGACATGGGTCTTGGAGCCAAAATGTAACACACAAGCACACTCAGCAGAGAAAGTCTCAGCACCCACCAGCTTATATCCGGCAACTCCGGACAGTATTAAAGACTGTGGTTATGCATTCACTTAAATATATTGCATGGGGTATGCATGCACGGCATGAACGCTTTCTCTGTGTACTTAAAAGCGTACACTGTGCAGATATACCCAGCAAGAAAAACATACATCATGCACTCATCCTCATTTCAATACCAATCCTTCAATACCAACCATTTCTATATTTTCTTTAGTGACCGCTTTGAGTTTATCTTCCATGCGCTGCAAAGACTGCATCAGCTCATCATTTCTTTTTGTGAGGCACTTGTTCTTTTCCAGGAGAGGTTTACATTGTTTTTCAGCTTCTCGGACACGCTTCAGCTGGATTGATGACAGTAATTAATAATTGTAAACAATTCAAAAAAGGTACTTTTCTTCCTTTGTTAGAAGTTTTGGGACGGAATTTTTTTTACCTTTCCTGTTACCACTGTCCCAGTAAAATGCCAAAGACAGTGGCAAGTGGAACTGGCAAGCAATCATAGTAACGCCTTGTCCTACTATAGACTTACTTCACCAGTAAATCTCAAGGCATAACTCTGCATATCTGTTTCTGAAAGAGGGTGTTACCTATGGGAAAACTGAGAGGTAGAGATAAAGCAACCCAAAAGCACAGTCAGGCAGCAGCAAAGCTGCCACAAAAAACTAATTCTAGAGAGAAAAATTATTCTCAGCCTTCTGAGCTCCTAGCGCAATGGGTAGGAAAGGCATTTCCATCACGGACTGCATCATCCCTGGAGCTTCTCCTTTTGCCTTTCCCCAAGGCTCCCAACCTCCTCTGTCTGACAGTGCAAAGCTCACACACCAGTTCATTTCGTTCATCAACGAGCAGCGTGTTCCTATCCTCCAGCTTCCGGATGGTGGCGTTCAGCTCCGCTATCCTCTTCTGGTTTCTGCGCAAGTCCTGCTCATTGTAACAATACAGCACAGTTACTGCTTCTTTTCAAAATGCATGTCTGGGAAAAAATGAAAACAAAAATTCCCCAAACCACACACCAATCACCTGAAGTTGCCATAATCATCAAATAATATTTCTGGATTTTTACAGGATTGAGCATTTTGGTTTCCCATGCTTCCTTTGGGAAGAAAAGTATCTCCTTTGCAGGATATTTTAAGATTAAAATTTTTCAATACTTAAGAAAGGTAAAATCAATGAAACAGATGTTTGTATTTTTTTCTGATGGTAGGGGGAATAAAAAGCTAAAAAGATCTAATTTTTAATGCTTTTCCCTATCCTTTGGTTCTATTTTCTGAGCCACTATGAAAACAGTATGTCAAGGCAAGAGTCAGGATATCCCTGTTGTTAACAGTTGTATTTATCTTGTTGTTTCTGATTCACAATTTCACAACAAATATGGCAATACTCTCTATTTACTCACTGAACGATTACATGCCTTGTGAATGACAGCAAGGCCAGTATATTTGGGGCAATAAGACAAAGAGGGGGAGGCTCTCCTAAGAGGCTCCCGATTGCCCCAGCCTTCCTCCTGCCCCTTCTCACTCATCCTCCCAGTCCTGAGGATGCAGGCCACAGAGAGTTGTGTTCATGGAATGGCACTTTCAAAGGGGTCCAATTATGTATTTGTATATATTGCTGTATATTTGTTAATATAGCAACAGAGGAAACAACCTTACATAGCTTTGCCCCTCTGGCATTTTTTTTTTCTGAAGAATCTACAGACATAGTTTTCTGCAGTATACATAAAAAGGTGGGAATCTTTTCTCAGGACCCAAGAAAATAATTTAGTACAAGAAGTACAGCCATATTTCTGAGTTTCAGGGGAGAGTAAAATCTGCATACGGGGCTGCTGCAGTGCTCTGAGCCATCTCCAGCTCTTCCTGGGATCTCTCTCTTGGGACTGCTCATGTTGCACTCTGCCTCCTTCACCAGGAAGAGCTGCTCGTCCAGAGCCTCCTTCTGCAGCTGCAGCTTCTGCACATAGCCTGTCTGCGTCTCCAGTTCTTTCTCCAGGGAAAATATTATCCTGTCTTTAGCCTTGATCTCGTCCATCTGAAAGAGAAAAACACCAGGGCAACAATATTACAGTGTACATTGCTCTTTAGTCTAGTAGGATGAGATTTACTTAACAGTCATGTTCAGCAACTATCTCCGCTACACTGTACTGTACTGTGACACAAATACACTTGGAGATTTCAGTCGTATCCATGCACCAACACAGCATCTGTTTCAACAGCCAACAGTGACTGAAGACCTGGAACTGAACATGGTGTGATTTGCTAGACTACTCAGCTCTTGTAACCCAATGAACACAGCAGAATGAAACCCAAAGGTTTGAAAATAAAGTGTTCAGGCTCTCACACTGTCTTTTGTTCAGTTATTTATTTTTGTGAAAACTAAGTATAAACTCTGAACAAACAAAGAAGTTTAGACCAGCTCCTGCTCTGGTAAATGGAGCTAGTAGCCCCACTTCTCACGAACAGAAAATTTGTGCAAACCCAGTGTTTTCTTTAAGGCTGACTGAAAAACTCAATGCTATTAATCTTATCATTACTTCATTCCATGCCTAATATTCCAGGACTATCCAAAACAAGAAGGGCCTTTTACTTTGTTTCACAGCAACTTTAAGGAGTGGTGAAAACTCCTTAAACAGGAAGGAAAACTGTTAATTAAAACTTGTATAAGATCAGTACCTACAAGCCTTGCAACCAAGACTGGTGCAAAGCACCTAATGTCTCTGAGTCAAGAAAAGTCAGGGAACCAGAAGCTGCAAATCAGTTTAGGAAATAAAAATATTTTTATATGGGGAAAGAGATAAACCATTTCCTCCAAACGAAAATGTTACCTATGCTAAATTTTGCCTAAAGTTACCAAAGATACTTTATGATCTTGCAGCCTTCTAGGTTTACTGAAATGTTTCCCAAAGTAATTTTTTTCAGAAGAGTGGGGCTAGATTCTGATCTCTGTCAGGCAAATGTCGATGTGACATAACTTCCTCTGCTTTGAGAGTCACACAATGGATGCATAAACTGCTTGTGTACATCAGATAAAATGAATTCTGGCCTTGCGCATGGCTCTTCTGCATGTAAACAACACTGCAAAAACCCTTCATCAGTTGTTTGAGGTGAAATCATTCAATAGATACACAGAGCTTCAGTTGTTCTTAATGTTACTAAATGGCACAGTGTTATCCTGATTCTCACTGGATTTCCTTTCTACGTTAAAATTCTGAAAATAGGTCCTGGATTTCAGATAAGGAAAAAGAAAAGTAGTTAGTCCTCATGGCTATGCAGAATTACAAGTGTGGATCAAAGTAACAGCAAATGTCAAAACTCAGAAGGCAGCTATGAAGAAGCCACCATTGCAAGACTGTGCTATGCTATTTATCATTTTGGCATGCACAAATATATCTCCAGTCCGCAGACTTTAAACCGAAATGTTCATTTTTGACAGAGTTCAAGTCACCATTTCTTTTTTTCCACTGTCAAATCTTAAAATTCCAGCATCCAGGCCAAACTTTCCAGTGCTGCAAGCAGGCTCAGCTCAATAGACTGCTGCCAATGGGCTTTATTTTGTTCATTTTTGGTGCAGAACTACTGAAGGCTATGTCAAGATTAAAACAAAAGATATCTCAGATATCTCCCCCCTTGCTCTGGTTTAATATGCTTAGGTTACCATTATAAAGGTTAAAGAAACTAACAAGCTTCAAACGCAGATGCATTTAATCTTTATCACACAGTATCTTTTCCTAACACAATACACTGCAGACACAATCTCAGCAAGCCACTTCCTTATTGACTAGACAAACCACTCTTTTACTCAAGATGTTAGTAGCCCTCATGGCAGTTGCTCTAGCTTGCTGACTCTGATCGATCTCCTGCTGAAAAATGATAATGAGAAGTGTTTTGTATTTTTGCAAACTGAGATACATTGCTGAGTTTTGTTTGTACACAAAAGCAAAGGCAGAAGAGGCAAACTGGTTACAGCATAAGGACTGTTCTGATGCAGAGAACTGTTACTAACCAGGCGACGAATATCCCTTTCACTCTCCCATTTGATCTTAGAGATGGCTTCCTGGTGGGACTGATGCTCACTCCGGAGATCACCTGCCTTGATCTTATCAGCTTGGATCATATTGTTGAGGGCCTCATCTACCTGCTTCTTGGCAGATTTCAGTTCAGTAATTTCCTGCAAAAGCTTAAGGCGCTCGGAGTCAAACTGCTTTCTGGCCTCCTCGCGAGCCTCAATTGTCAGCGCTGTCCTTACTTTGTCACTGCTCCCATCCCGCAGTGCGCACAGTGCCGACTTGAGGCGCTGGATTTCACTGTCTCGGACTTTCACCATCCGCGTCATCTCCTGCTCATGCTGTTTGATGAGGTTCTCCCTCACGGCCTGTAGCTCCTTCATTTTCTCCTCGTGGAGCTTGGCTTTGAGCTCTGTAATCTGCACAGTCTGCTTGCGCTGCTCCACTTCTCGGATCCGCTTAGTTTCTTGAGTCTTCTCTCTTTCAAGTTTAGCAACCTATGTTGAGATCAGAAGCAAATCACCTGTCACAACGTTATCGTGTCGAACAAACCCTCCCCAAACACCAGCATATCAAATTAAGGAAGACCCTGCTGCAGACCCTGTATGCTCCCCCATCCTCATTACAAAAAAATATAGGCCTCATGCTGGAACATTAGCTTAATTTTACATTGTCTTTACTAAAGGGAAAACATCACTGTCTTCTCCCAGTGTACTGCCTCATGCAGTGATACCAAACATACTTTCAATATTTATTTAGCAAATAAGGCTCTGTGTATATGCATGCATTTGTCTTATTAACTTTGGAACCCACCAGCCAATTTTGGTAGAATTTAACAGAAAGTTAGAGGATTAGATAGAAGAATAGGTAGGTTTCTACAGCTTTCATGAACGTGGGCAGTAAATTAGAGGAGAAAGAGCGTGTGTCTCTAAATGATCCCAGTTGACATAAGGTGTAAGGCTGAAAGACTAGGACAACTTGGCTTTTACAGATATTCTTACCTGTAAGTAAAAGCCTTAACTGGCATTTGCAGTCAATTCTTAGACTTAACTCTACAGAAGAATACACTTCACTGGTTATTATACTGAAAACAACTGGTAAGGAAAGGCAAAGTTCAAAGTAAAGTTTCAGTTCAAAGCAAATTCAGTAGGTTTATTATTTACAATGAAAAAGAAAAGGAGATTTCAAAAGGATTCAAAGATAAACACCCTTGCCAATATCCTTTTAAAAGTCCACAAAGAATGCATAAAACTGGGCAAACCTTTCATATTTTAAAAGGAAAAGTAAGAGAAGGAAAAATAAAAGTAATAACAGGTCATTGGAGAGTCTTCTAAGAGACACTGGTAGTCTAGCCTGCAGGATTCATGGATTACTTGGATAGGAATTAGAAAGGGCATGGGTTCCTACCAGCTCCATGTACAGAGCTCATTGACTTGTTTCCCTCTCTCATGCTAACCCCAGGTAGCTTGGAACATATCTTCCCACAAAGAAACCTTCAAGGGGAGCCGGGGAAGAAGAGTTCGAAAGCATACATTTATTTCAGTTTCAATCACTGCGGTCATTCTGATTATTAACAGATTTTAAAAATGAGATGTATCTGTTTCAGAAGGCTTAATGGAAAACAAATCTAGAAGACAGTTGTAAAACTTCCTCCACAGGGATCTGGAATGTGTCAGAACTTTTCAAAGCATCAAAAAACCCATGCTTTTTAAAGGTGGTGTGGACTTCCACCGACTTCTCCCAAGGACACCAAAGGCTACTGATAAAGGCAGATTTCGACAATAACAAATGTCATATGCAACAAGAAGACTTTGCAGCCAGGGTCTAGTGAGCAGTCTATTTTAGTCATAGTTATATGATTTGTGCAAGATATTAACTTGTCTTTATTACACCAATCACTTCTGAAGAGAAAGCCATGCCCTAATCCTAGCCCTCACTACGTCCTTCAGTCAGGTTTTAGGGTTGCCTTTAACTCCTTTTTCATGCTAGGTCCAGCCATGACTCATGACTAAAATTAAGCCAAATGCCCCTCTTTCTCTCATTAACGCATCTGTTATTAAAACACATCTGTTTATTAAAAAAGGAAGTTTGACACCCTGCAAAACAAGGTGCAATTACTGTAACTGCTCTGACTTAGTATAACACTTAGACACACATGTAAACTCTCAACCAAGTAGTCTGGATATCCACAACAGCACAACACTACAGTCAAGCACAGCCTGAGGACAAACCCAGCCAAGCTCTGGGACATCCGGCTTTTACGGCTGTTGGTTTCCAGGCTGCCTCTTTTATCTAATTGAAATGCCATTAGTCATGTTAGACTATTTTGTAGATACTGTACCACTGTGATAGGGAGAAAAGGGAAGATAAACGAGGCCTTTATGGGAAAAAAAAAAGATAATCACTTTTGAAGAAATGGACAAGGAGTCTCCTTAATAAAAGACCATGAAGCTTCAAGAGGTTTCTACTATCTACTTTGAATTCACTGGAAGAGTGAGTTTACTGCTAACACAGAAGGAAAAGTCCAGAGACTCAATTTGTTAGATCCCTTTTGTGGAGCGAACAGAACACCTTAGAATATTGTGTGTGACTGGCTCATTTGGCATCCTATTTTTAAGCTGAATTTAGAGAAGATAAAAGTTGTACTAAAATGTCCAATATGAACCTGTTTATACCTGTTTTCCTGTTCATTGGAAAAGGGGAAAAATCTGAAAACTGGACCAAAGTAGAACTTTTAACAAGTGCTCCTTTGTATCCTAACTGCAGAAAAAAATGTGATCTGCCGCCAGGGGCTGTAGTTTTTAGCATCTCATTGTTCTGTAATGACAATTCCTTGAATACTGTGAGCACTCAATCCCATTTGGTCACAGGAATGGTAAGAGCATCCATGGACAGGACACCTGGCAGTTATTGAGACTCAAGGAATTTCATTATTTTGTTGATGCTCTGCTCATCTCATTCCCACATGTCTATATTTATATCAGACTACCTTTTCTTGTTTTCAAGACTTTCTTACTCTTGTGCTCCTGTTATTTTGAGCAATCCTCAAAGTGATGACTAGTAACAAAAATCTGCATTGGCAACTACCATATTGGAATTCTATAGATGCTATGATAACAAAAGTAGCAAGACTCAGAATATAAAAAAAAGCATCAAGGAAGCTCCTCGAATCATCAGTTTTCTGGCAGCCAGCCTACAACTCCTTAAGAGAATAGCTAAACCCTGCTTGTGTGCAAGACACACATGCCAAAGCTCGCAGGGAAAACAAAAGAATCAAAAGTCATTTTTCTTTCCAAGGCTGTCATCAGCCATCTGTAAAAGGACGCAGAATGAATTTGAAAGCATGATGGTGTCAATTTTCTTGCATTTGCAAATTCTGTCTAGTTTTAGAGGTTGCAAATTCATGGCTATAAATCTCATTGGTAAATGATGGGACAAAGCCCCCAGATATCATCAGAAAATCAGATAACACAGAACTGGCTATTCTTACTTTCACCTGACTTCTACAATTATAATAAATTGGTGGATGGTAGTCTGAGATTATCAATATGAGCAACCTTGAAATATCAGCATGAAAACCTTTCCCAAATAAACTATTTTTTAAAGACAACCTCCTGGAGGCGGAAAGATTTGTGGTTATTGATTGGGAAGCTAGAAGCAAGTCGATCTGGGTTTGCCAGCCCAGGATATATGCTTATTTTTGAAGGAATCAGAGCCAGATTGACATACGTCAATTATAATCCACTTGGAGAAAAATACTTTAATAGACATCACCCGGTAAAAATGTGCCTGCCACCTGGCAGCAGTTTGGGGCCTCTTGACTTCAGGGTGCATGGTCTCCAGCCCACTTGATAAGAATTCTCCAGGAAAGAATACTGCTTGCAGACAGGAGAGAATACCACTTAAGGATTTTAAAGGAAGGTTAGCAGGATATGTGCAGAGTAGGTGAAAAACAGACAGTATTTTATACTGGGTAACATAAGTCCTTTGCCTTTTTACTGGCTAAAAAGGCTGAAGCAGTATAGAGAGATCCTACATGCCTTACAAGGACTCCCCTAGCATACAGAATGCAAGAAAAGAGTGTGAAGACTTCAGCAGAAGGTGCAGGGAAGAGCTCAAGCAACAGCCCGCAGCCCCACGGTTGTGCCAAAGGCTTCTAAAGTATGCACACGGCATCTCAAACCTATGCAGGCAGGTCTGCACTAGAGACAGAGGTGTGCATGCTACCAGCTGGTTCTAGACTGCCATTAGTTACCAGAGATGGTAGCTCTGGCAGACCATGAGTACCTGAGCAAGCTTTAAATAATGTATACATACCTTAATGTACAAAATACAGTTCGGTTGCAGATGGATTATAAGGGCCCATATGGACTGTCATGCTATACATTTAAGGATCACTTCACTCAACTTTGAAATAAAGGCATCTCTTGCTGAAATAAGCAGTCATTCAAAAAACAGCAACACTACACAATTTCTAGACACTGGAAATTAAAAAAAAATAGTATAGTTAGAGACAATTTGAGTGGATAGAATGAAACCCACTAACTGGAATATGGTCAAAGACGTTACAAAAGACTTATCGCTCCCTTTGAGGGCCAGATGCTTCTTGAGCTTGTACCTCTGGGAAAAGGGGACTTTTCCACTGAACCTCTGCAGTATCAAAGTGCTGAACGTGGGGAGAGAATCAGATCACTGCTCTAGAGAAGAGTTGTTGCATTTATTGATTTCTGCGATACAGCTTTTTCCATGTAATTTATTTTTCCCTTCAGTGCAGATACTGTTATTTAACACCAGATCCTCACTCACCTTAGACTTCTCCTGATGCAGCTCAATTTGAATGTCCGTCAGCTTGGTCCTGAGTTCCTCATTGGCAGCTTGTAGGGCAACAATCAGTGCCTCAGGCTTTTCGCCCTTGCTACGTCCTTTTTTTGACATGGTTTCTTATCAGCGAGAGTCCATGCATTTAATTCTTTCAAATAAGGACTGTCATCTTTATCCTCCCCTTTCAGTGCCAGTTAGTTCAGCACCTACAGCGTGACATCCTTAAGGCGCCATCCTCCGCTGCTTCGGAAGCCCTGTGAGAAATAAGACATGCTCTTACTGTCAGTGAACACGACGGCACCCGGCTCGCAAGGATGCAGGATCGCTGTAAGGACCGATGCTGCTGAGACAGCAGCACGAGAGCGTAGGTCGCTCAATCCCACATTGCGGTCAAAGCTAGCGTGGAGAGGACATTTCACCCTGGATAGGCCCATCTGGAAGCCAAGAGGTTTCCCATCACTGGGAAGAGCAGCCTCCTTCTGCCCCATCTACTGCCATTTGTCCCAGCTACTGGTGGCCTTGGATAAAGATACACTGTGGACCACAAAATAAACACGCTTTAATATGCTTTAATATGCTCCCTGGAAACTCCTGTGTCTATCTCTCAGCTCCTTGTTCAACCCAGGGCCCCTGGACATGCCAGCAGTGCCCACGGCTGGGAGATGCGGAGCCACAGCATCCCTGCCCACGAAGATCCACACCCGCTGCAGAGGTGCGAAGCTCTCCCCCAGAGGAGACTGTCTCCCTTGCTGGATGAACCGGACCCAAAAACGATGCATGGGCTTTGAGGCAGTCCTCCATAAAAACGCCCCTGCAGACTGAGCAAAGCAGATTTACGCCTCCCTGCTGTATAGAATTTGCTGTAGTTTAAACTTGTATATTTTCAGCTGAGTTCTCCAAAAAGTGCCCCACATTGCCCAGTGCCCCACAAGCTGCACTGCCGAGGCTGCTGCCGACGGCCCCGAGCCCACTGCAGCTCCCATGGCCCAGGGCTGCCTCCCACTCGTGCTCCAGGAACTCTGCAGACAGCGCCCTGCTTCACGCGGTGCAATGACCCACTCCCGGGTCAGCCCCACAGGCAGACACCACCTCAGCAGATGGAAGATTTTCATTCAGTTTGGATTCATACTTCGGATGTTGATGCCTGGAAGAAGGAACACTTGTGTTTGCACATAACGTTGCCCCACAGATGAGATGTTCTAGTGCTGCTCAAATAGCCACCACATTGGAAGGCTCAGCAGAGTGGAAGAACAGCAAGGAAAATCCATGTTAAACAGCAACTAAGGTACCAAGGCTGATGCCACTTACAGCCCTTACATTCAGAGGTGGCATCATAACTTCCCCAAAAGCTGGCTTACTTGCAACTGTGCTGCTACAAGAACACAAAACCGTAGTGGAGATAACCCGAGTGTAACATTAACTGAGTCCTATCACACGATCACCATCACTGCACAAGTGACAGCATCTTAACTAAGAGCAGCTCCTGAAGGCAGGTGCTGCACACTCATGGCTGTACTGTGTTTTCTTTTAAAGTAGTAAATTGTCTAAAAAATTGCAGGATGGGAAGTCCACACTGGCTTGTGAATTAGGGTCATATTCAGTTAACAGCTCTAACTATAGAGAGGAAAGAAGGGAATTATGTTAATGAATTTTTCCCTTCTCTTTCATTTCTGTTTGTCATACCCGAGGAAAAGGAAAGTTCCATTGTTAGTCCAGAACTAACAGAGGCAGAGTCCAACAGCACAGGGAAGTGCCTGGGCACAGTTCTGCAAGCTCTGCGCACCCCTGTTGCACGCTCCACACTGGACCTGCGCACGGGGCACCGGAACCACAGCTGCACCCACCGCTGGTGCAAGAGCGGCCACTTGCCATGATGCTTCCTCAGAGGTCCTGTAGGAAAACTGCTGTTATTTAGGCTATCCAGAGCTCATCTGCCTACCCAGTCCCATAAGAACCATTTGAGTTCAACAGGTAAGCACCAAAGTATCTCTCCTTGAACTAATTATCTTAATAAGAAGAGATATTGACGGTTCCTGCTCTCCACTCCATGCTCCAAAATGCCTCTTGAAAAATGCGGAGAAGGAAAAACATGATGCAACAGCAATTTGCAAAGCCATTTACACATCCCCCATTCATCCTGAGATGCAGAGGGATAGTCTGCCCCTCACCATAAGCAGGCCCATTCAAAACCAAGCAGTAAACATCCTGGAACAAGACAATGATCTCTCTCGCAGAGCAATTTGGAAAGGGATAAAAACAGTTCAAATAGGGGTCCATGATAACAAGAAAAAGCTGGCAATAATTTTCAGAGTTATTTCAGCAAGTATAGTTGAACAGAAAAAGGATTCTTTTCAAGCACTGCATTTTTTTTTTCGAGCTAACATTTACACGAGGGAAGCTGAAAGGAGCTGTCTCCCTTTATGCATGTTCTGGAAGTACTGCGTATTAAAAGATCTGTCAGCGAAGACATGGATGCTGGCACTGAACACTGCATTTAAAGAGGGAAAATTGCTGAAGCAGCTCTTTTACATTTAAAAAGAAGCAAATACATTACAAAGTGCAGGAATATTGCAGGAAGAAATAAGAGCATTCTGCAGGTAGGAAACAAGGTGGGTCATTTTAGGCCTTTGGAGCATCTCTGCCTCTATTTCCACACTTAAATATACCTTGCTGAGGTGACAGTTCTAAAGCACCCTCAGAGAAGCCTCCAAAATTACAGCGGACCCACTAATGCAAACCCACCATCATAGCCCAAACATTGCCTGCAGCACTATTTAACTATTTACTGAGGAATTCCTGCTTCATTTCCAGAAATGGAGACAATGCTCAGCAACAGCTCTGCTGCTACCAGGCTTCAAACTTCACTCTGGGAAAACTGTGGAGAAAAAGTAATCAAGGTAGGATGGACTAGGGGAGAAATATCCAATGAAAAAATAAAAAGGAACTGAGGCAAAATTTCTACTACTGCAAGATGGTCTCCAGGAAACTTTCCTGGCAATGGAAAATGTTTCAATACAATCAGAGGATTGAAAAGAAATGTTTATGAGCTGAGGTAAGGTACAGTATCACGGAGGCAAAAGAGCAGAAAGAGGACTAATTGGCCATTTCCATCTTCCAGCACCATGCTTCTGTGCGTATTCAAATAAAGTAATTACTTCCCAGGATGCCACCTCAGCATTTCAGATAGCTGGGAACGATATTAAGCTCTGCATACATTAATAGAGCTGATGTTGCAGCAGATACGATATGTGTACGAAGGTGCATGCACACACACACATTATATAGGCATGTACTCCACTGGGCAGAAAGAGCAGCCTGCTTCATTTTTATCTCTTCTTCCAGAAAAGAAGATGCAATTTCAGCGCAGCATGGGGATATGTCATACATAACATCAACAAGGTGTCTAGTCTCATCGAGAGTCTCCTTCTCAGGGAAAGGTATGATTAAGAGTTCATCAGAAGTGCAAGTTATACATTGCCTGAGGAGGAGGAGAGGAGAGGAAGGATAAAGTCACCTTAAACTGACTCCCTCAGCATCCAGCATAACGGCGTTACTGCCTTTGGAAGCTGCACCTTTTCATCTGTCAACATGACCTCCTCTTCAAGAAGGAGGGGCATAGTCAGTTCCCCATCACATTGTTTTTAATGCATGAAGTTTGTATTTTATGCTTAAGTACTGCCTTACCGAGTTTTTTTGTAGGCCTCTGCTGACTGCAGGAAGGAAACAACCTTTCATACAAATCTTTAGGATCTCGTGATGCCATATTCCCGCCGGGGGAATAACTACATCACCAAAGAGCACTGTCCCTGCTGTTTGCTGTGGAAGTCAAGGCAAGTTAAGAAGCTCTTTTCACCTGCTGTCAAATCTCATGCTGAGCACTCTCAAATGCAGAGCAGGGAACCAGCGAGATGTCCTGGCCTCACCAGGACATATGATCAAACCCTAGATTTTCAGTCTGCTGAGAAAGAAACACAGTACCAGAACCTTCGATAAATAAATACCTCTAATTCCCTTGATTTCATTGTGGCTCGGACTCTTGCCTTCTCTGTGCACAATGCTGATGTCATTAGACAGACCAAATCAAAGAAGTTAGAAACATCATCGCATTCCCAGACTGCAGAAATATGCAACCTTATTAATCATTTCAAATGCTGGAAATATATTTGTTAATGAAACCATTTGGAGGGTGCGAGAAGCAGATGTTTGTAAGGAAACAGCAGACCAGCAGAATCACTTACTGCAAGTGTCCTCCAAGCACAACAGCAGTGGGGACAGCTCGCATCAGCCCTACCCTCTCTCGGTAGGCATCAATGAAATCAGTAGGAATAATTGTTGGGGCCCTTTGGAGTCACAGAAATATCTAGTTGAGCAAGAGGGCTAACAAATAATTTATTTTATATATATATATTTATTATATATACATGTATTATATATACACGTGTTATATATACACGCACACACATGCATGCACATACATACACATACACATTCATATCCATCCTCTAGACAGACTTAAAACCAAAACGACAGGATCAAGATTTATTATAAAGCATAATAAATTCAGTTTGGAAATCTCAGGGAAAATTATATTCTGCTCCTCCCACCAGAAAATCCATCCAGTAAATGCTCAGATAAAAAGCTATGCACATTTCTGCTGAGATGGAGCTTCAGTGGAAATCAAAATGCATTCCCTGCCAACGTGCCATGTTTCTTGCAAGAAAAATTAACACACAGCTATGGGCTGTGGAGATTTATCAGCAAGAGATCATAGCAACACTTAAGCTTAACTACAACTGCTGCTGTATGAAAGGGCACATTTGAATCTCAGGCTTCTTCTGACATCAATTCAAGTTTAGCTGCCTGATACAAACAGGCAGCGGAAGTTTATTTATACTCATACTCCCTTAGGCCTGGAGCAAATATTAGTCCCTTAGCACGACAAGCAGTGAGCATGCAGATAACACTGTGCTGCACCCTTGGCAGAGGGGCTATAAAAACATAAATGCCTCAGGAAAGTGCACTATAATCTTTAATGTTAAATGTAAAAAGACAAGTACGACTGGCTGAGCAAATCTATTGAAAGCTTCTTCCTAGTCTCCTTAATCATCCCTTTTCTTCCCTTCCTACAAATTTCACCCATTGTTATTCGTTCTTTCTGGCTCCCAGGCTCTCATTTTTAAATTCCTTCTCTCTTTATTTGCCGTTTGCTGTAGCTCTCTTGCCATGGTGCTCCAGATTAGTTAGAGCTGATTGCTGAGTATTTGGCAATACGCTAGCAAAAACACAGAGCAAAACCACCTATTCCCATTGCCAGGTCGCAGAATCATTCCCTCTGACATGGTAAAGGAATATGCTCTAAACCTTAAACTTTGCTCCCAAGGATAATCTATAAAGTCCACTTTTGCTCCCTTTCTTTTTTCCAGTTGGGGTCAGGCTACTTTAAAACAATCAGCTCAGAACTGGCTCCTGTCTCTGTCTTGGCCTCTAACGAACAAGACAAGTCCCAGAAACACTTCCCTTCTCTCACTGGCAGTGAGTTTTCATGCTATTAAAAGCACAGAAGAAACAGCCCACCCTTAGCAGGGGAAGCCCAGCTGCCCACGGGGAGGCACAAGCACGCAGCCACGGACACGTGCGCTCCTTTTTGCACATGTGACGGGCAGTCCTAGGTTTGCATTATGGAAACTGCTTGGGGCAACAGCCAAGGCCATCGCTCTCTTACAGCATCCTAACAGTTCCCCTGTTTGACTATTTGTAGCAAGAATTCTATCTTGTGTTATTGTAATATAGTATGCTACAGCACTCCAGCTGGACTATTTCTGTCTTACAAATTATGGATTTACTTCTCGCACGAGTCCCATACAAGATCCATTTCAAATGGGACGCCCAATTTAAATGTGCAAATTGAATGTCAGGTAGAGGCAAACACACTGCACCTGCAGACAGAGCTGGTTGGGGTGCAAACACGGTCAAGGTCACACACATGAAATAATAAACACGGATGAAAGGTTTGCTCCTAGCTCAGCAAACATATGCTATACACCATGTTATATGTGGAGAGGCAGACAGGCCTGTATTATATACACAATAACATATATTTGGCAACATCACTTCCGACTGCGCCTTTAAAGCCTTTAGAACAGCAGCCCTGACTCCCACTAGCCACAAGGCTGCAGCCCTGGGCTTGCAGGGTTGCGCTGGGCTGCCCTCACGCTTGTGCATCATTGCTTTTAAGAGCAAGAGAAGCATCTTGGGTACCTGCAAAACCTCATCTCAGAGAAGCCAGAATAAGAACAACAGAGGAAAATAATGAATTCAATTTTAAATCTATCAGGTTAAAGCTAACTTTCTGCTTACAAAGAATGAAGCAAAGGAAACGAGATTAGAATAGACATGTGCCTCTGGAACTTGCAGTTCCTCCCTCATGTCAGGTGAACTGCCACTAAACTGTGGGGATTCCTTGGGATTCTGGGAAAATGTTTGCTCTTGGGAGGTGTCAGCTTCCAATGAAGAGCAAAGAGACACCAGGAGCAGCAGCGCATCTACCCCCAGCTCCCACGGAGCAGCCGGTGTCACCTGCTCAGTGCGGCAGGGCAGTCGCTGAACCAGGTCTGGTTCACAACACGGCAGCGGGATAGGGGGACAGGGGAAGACGAGGAGAGAATTTTAAACTGAATCTTGGGACATGCAAAAAGTCCAACTGCTATTCACGTATACCTGGATTTTAGGTTCAGTGCATCCGACACACTTTACTATTTAAATCTAAGACTATAGCTGTGAGCTCCATCTGAAACCCAGCGGGAATTCATAATAAAAGTCAAAGAACACAGGTTTTTATAACTATTTTTAGCAAATATAAGCATGAATAGCTTTTTTTAAAAAATAAAAGCAATAACATGATTGTTTCTACTGAATTTAGAGACCATTTAAAGTCCCTTTAAATTATTATCCATCAAGTGTAATTCTTCACAGCAAAGCAAGGTGTCTCATGAGCCCTGTCTAAATTTGACTCACTCTCCAGTAACTGTGTTGGGCTGTTTGCCCTCTACATACAACACCAGTACATTTCAACACAGGATTAACCTTGACAAAATGATGAACAAACTAAAACATGCTGCAGCACCTTCTGAAGAACATGGAAACCTATATTCATGTCACAGTGATGGAGATCACAGTGCAGGCATCTAGCAAAGGCAAGACTAAAGCAATCAGCTGCTCACAATGGCCTTTTGCAGGGGCAATAAAATGAGCTGCCCTGTCCCCTTCACTATCTAGATTTTTAACACACAATGGAAAAGGGCCAAAAAATAGCCCAATAATGCCTTCTCCTTGATATTTTGAGCCCAAATAACTCAGTGAAATTTGGGCCTCTGAAATAGCTCCTTATGCACTACAAAACTCATAGCCACCGTATTTTCCTTTAAAATAATTATCATAGCTTAGAAAAAAAAAATCTTTTCTCATTAGTGCTGGGAAAACAGATCACATTTGAATTCCCATCCATCAGCATGCTGCTGCCTCCAACGGGCTGTGGCCGAGCACGACCTACCGCACGGATTTGGTTTTCCCCTCTGCATTGGACCTACTCAGAACAGAAGTCTCTAGAGCCAGGATCTATGGGGATGAAGAACCACATTATGAGCCAAAATATTTGCCAGGGTTCTCAGCAATGTTTGAATCTAACTACCTCCCATTTGAAAGTAGGAAAATGATTGTAGCATTTTTTTTCTATATAGCATATGAAACCTGCCTGCATTCCTAATGGCCTAAATAGCTTTAAAGTAAATAATCAGACACCAAAAGTCCCTCCCTGGGTTTACACTTCACAGCCCGTCAGAACCAGATCCCATGGATTCAGTTCCCAGGGAAGAACAAGACAATAGCTGCAGATTAAGCTCAATTCTTTTGTGTAGCTCCTTCTCTTTTCCAGTGCAGCTCTTAGTAGCTGATGTCTTAGCAATTGCACATCAGGGCAGGATGCTCAAGTGACAAAGATGCACTTTTGTGAGACTCTAGTCCCATCTGTTTGTAATTCTAAAAAGTCTCCAGGACTTTCCAAGAAACTGTGCCTTCTAGCTACAGAATAAAGCAAGACAGTGGCCGCTAGATCTAAGACACAGATGATACAAGATGTTAATCACAAGGATTTACTTTTATGGTATAATATCTTAAAATCTGCCACAGGGCAAGCAATGAGTGCCTATGTCTTTCCAAATGATGCCAGAATAGCAAGATTATACTATAAGAACTAGGTTTAATCTTTGTTTGTGAACTGCATAAAATGAACTCAGGACATTAGACAAAACAACATTATCATCCCTGTATTCCTTTTCATCTGATCGCTGCATTATTTCCACAATTTGTGGCTCCTAACAGAGAGAACATTGGGAGATGGAGCAAAGGTCGGTTTTATCCATTTGGTGATGGACAAAGGATTGCAAGCTGAAGACTAGAAAGCAGGGAATACTGCAGACTGTGCAGCAAGAGTGTTGAGGTTTGTGGGAACAAAAACCCTACCTGAAATATCAAAAAGCGCCTTCTGTTGATGACTGCTACTAGCATGTCTGTACAGTGCTAAAATAAAGGGGAACTTTGCCACTGACTGCAACAGAGGCTGAAAGTAGGAGAGCAAGTGAATTGATAAAAATGCTACATAGAGCTGAGCCTGGGGATTTAGGAAGTAATAATGAAGCAGGGTTGATCTTACTCGTAGAATCTTAATCAGCTGTGGTGCTTTCATCCTGACGACAAGCACGTGAACACGCAGCGTTTCTTCTCGCTCTCCGCGCGCCACGGCACTCGCACCAGAGCGTGGCCGGAGCGTGGCCGTCCCCGGCTCCAGCTGGGCTCCTGGCATGGCAGCAGCCTCTGCCAGCACTCACCTTATCCACAGGGACTCCTTTTAGCTTCCTCCCCTGGCAGAGGGCCAGAGAAACATCGTTTAGCCCAGTCCAAGTTAGATATGAAGCTAGGTTCAAATGCCAACGTAATCGAGCAGTCCCTGTTGTCACACAGGGATTTTCCCCTGCAGATGTGCACTGAGGACAGTCCTGAGCAGCAGCTCCCGTCTCCCCTGAGTAACCGCTGCGAGAGGTGTCTGTGCTCTCCCACTGCCGCTCCTTGAGCAACGAAGTGCTCCTTGCACTTGAGCAACGAAGACATGCTGCAATCAGGGACAGGTTTGCCTACTAGGTTGGGATTCAAATGAAAGTAACTTAGAATACAGCAGACAGAATCCTATACAGGATGTAGGAATTGGAGAGTACAATAAAAAAATGTTGACCAGTGGCTTTTTTTTGAGGAGAAGAATATAATCATGCCAAGATTCAAAGCAATGGTTTATCAGATCCAGCTACAACAGTCCTAGAACACCTTGAGTTATTGTGAAAACAGATTCAGTAGTTTCCTTTCAAAACAGAAATTCCGTTTTCCAGATAGGAAAGGAGCTTGGTATCTGAGATAAGGGGTCTACAAAGCATCTTTGGATTCAAAGCAAAGGAAGTGAAGCAACTGCTGCTCTACCTAAAAGACAGCTTCAACTAAACAGATAGCCTAGAATGTAGTCACAATGGCTTTTATTTTTGGTTAGCTATAAAAAGATTCCCTGAGGTTTCCATATTTCCCCAGCACTCTCTGAAACGTTGCATTTTCGCAAGTGGAATCACTGAATTTGCAGACTCTTCATCTGGGCAATAGTTTATCACTTCCTATTTATAAATGGTACATTTGACCCATTTTTCTTTACTGCTACAGAGATTACTTCCACCAAATCTCAAGTGACAGAGATGACAATGCTTCGCTAGAACTGGTTCAAATGTTTCAAGTACTTGCTAATACCATAATTCCTTGACTCTGTACAGCCAAACCTTTTCCTAGGACTTCGATAGCAGGCGCTTGGCCATTTTATACCAATTACACAAAAAGCTACTATTACACTTCACATCTCTTCTACTGGCAAAGGAGGCTACAGGAGATGTTTTTAACAGCATCACTATCTTAAGTCTATGCACACCTCTTACACAAATGATTCCGGCATGGCAAAGATCGGCTTTAAGATTTGAATTTCTTTTTACTGACTAAAACCTTTGGTAACAAATATGAAACTACACTTTATGGAGGAAATTGTCATTATTAGCCAACTAAAACCTATGAGATATCACATATGTACCAGTAATACGCACGTGAAGTAATCAGATGGCCTCCATTGCTTGCAAACATCCTCTCCATGCCTCCACTTTTAAAGATGCAAAGAAAAATATATGGCCTTTCTGGCAGGCTGGGTCCTCCACCCGGCCTAAGTGACAAACGATGCTTTAAAGCAAAGCTGGCAGTATATAAAACAAAAACAAATTACTCCAGCAGCCATTAACTTCTTCCTTTGCATCTTCCAATGATTATCACACCTCAATCGTGAATAATGAATAAATGACTCACAGCAAATAAAGGCCCTCTAGGACTTCTCAGAGCCTTCATGTCCATGGGAGGCAGAACTATATTCCTGGAAAGGGCACCAGCCACCAGGAGGACAAAGGAGGCCTGGACATCTTGTACCTTTGCACACAACCGAGGCGTTCTGCGCTTGAAGCTGCTTTGGACAGAGATGGTCTTCAGCACCTCGGGCAGCAGTAGTTTGGGTAAGGACAAGGAAGGGCACACAGTAAACCAAGGGGAACCAGAGATCCAGCTAGAATAACAAACACAAAACACTAACCAAGAGACAAGAGTGTATTTCTTTACATATTAAAGTCATGTGGAAGTCTCCTATCATAAGGATTTCTACTGAAACACAGTAGGAGAAAAAGGGTAATACTTAGTATTACACTTAGTAGTATGAGTAAAAATGATGAGAATCATTATGCTATTATTTTTCTTTACAAATCCATCAGTGGTTTGTTGTATTTTCCTAGACAAATTATTTACTTCCCTGCTCACCCAAGACCTCAGCACCATCAATAAAGAAAGTATGATTTAATTATTTTCGAACTACATCAAGATCCCCATCAAGCCACACAAGATCACATCACAAGATCACACTATTAAGCACAGGGCTGCATCTCACCCTAAAATTGTGCTGACTCTGTTAAGTCTGAGTGCACAATATTCTAGACCAGATCATGATTAATACTGTAAGACAAATCCTCTGTAATTTTTAAATCTCCCCTTCTCAGCAGTAAAAATGAGAAAGTCTGGGGTGGGGGAGAGAGGAATAAAAGAGGTCAAATCTAAGAAAATTTCAATACAGTTTCAAGATGTATAGGCTGATTAAATGCAAAAAAAAATGCAATGTGGGATGTATTTAAAATTCAGAATTTCCATGCCCCAAAAAGAGGAAAATGATGGAATTTTTGATATTTCTCCCTAGGAAATATAAAAATAATCTCATTAAATTGTCTTTTTATTGTGAAAACAATGCATCATTACAGAGATTTCTATATTGATTTATACGCTATATCACACTATTTAAGTTGCAAGCGTATTTCAACTTTGTTGAAACAAAATGTCTGGGTCAAACCAAACACTGATTAATTTTTTTTTGAAATTCTAGCAAAGGGGTTCACAAAATCTGTGAGTTTTGTCAAAACGTATCTGCTGGATAAAATTACTTGCTTTGCAGAACAGCTTTTACAGCATAAAGCAAACAACAGCAAAACCAAAAACTTTACAGCAGACACACTTCACCAACTTCCTTTTGCTGGTTTATCTACCGAGGTGCGAGAGAGATTTCTGTCCCCCATGGATGAAGAAAACAGGCTGAAAAATCTACAGCCCTATAGTAACTTGGATTCTAACTTCACAAAGATATAATTAAATCCAACTCATCATGGCATGCTAACTTTGGAAGTGACTGTGCCACCCTAAGTTCTGGATGGAACAGTTTCTGGAGAAGTGTGAATTTTATGATCATGCTGGATCCAGACTGCTGTTTCGAGCTTCATCTGCTTTTTCATCAATGCTGATGTTCTGCTTTCAGCAGCGGAGTAAGGCGCTCAGTGCAAATCTGCTCACTATTCATAACCGCATCCCTGGCTGCATGAGGCTCATGAAAAAGAAAGAAAGAAAACATCAATGGCTCAGAGGGCTTGCAGAGGACAAGGTTGGTTTTAGCCTCTCTGTGCATAAAAGAATAACAGATTAAAAAAAAAAAAAAAAGTACAGTTCGGCACAACTGACAATCACTATTTGAAAAATTTAAAGCTATGAGCTCAGCATACTGTTAATATAAACCAGCTTCACAACAACAAGCAACAGCAAATATGCAATTGAGCATTTTTACATACTCATAGTATTGGAAGTAGGACTTTATCCTGGGCTGATCCTTTCTTTAATGGAGTAGGTTACACTGCAGAGACACTGCAAAACCCTGGGTTGCAGCAGCTGCTGGTTCAAAGAGAACCACTAGCAGAATGATAAGATGAAGAATGAAAGCAGACTGGGAGCGGTATTTAGCTTTCTCAGAAGTCCTATCACAAAACAGAAAATATTTTAAAGGAATGTCAGTGCAAGCAATAGCTTGTATCCTTCGCTGATTTCTAGGGATAAGCTGATCATCCGTAACAGAGCAGATGAATCAACTGGCCAATTTTTGGTGAATTCTCTGAAATCTGTGAAGTTTCCGGAGAAAGTTTCCTGTGATAACATAGCACCTAAAATACCAGGGAGAGAACATCCAGAATTTGTGCTGGCTCTCATTCCTGCACTCGGCTCTGTTTGATTAGAGAGAACTTATCTCATAGTAAAGTCATCTTATTACCACAGAACAAGTTGCCTGCATCTGAAAATGCAATCAAAAGAAAGGGATTTTTTTCTTTCCTCTATAGAAAGGGTCTCACCCAACCCGAATGCACTCTGAGGGTCATCTTCAGCGTAACTCATACTTGAATTCTCTGCTTTCTGCAGGCAGGGCCGACAGAAGCCAAGTCGCGCTCGCTGCAGGCTGGTGCTGCCCGCGGGGTCTCCGCTGCAGCGCCCACCGTTACGCCTGACCCCGCGCAAGGACAGACTGACCTTCGCTCCGCTGCGATGGGGGTGAGCACGCGGACAAGAACTGCATCAGCCTGAACTTATGTTCCTTGGAGCCTAGAGCCAGCGCTTGAACTCTGTCCAGGCTAATGATTAACATGCTAATTCAGACCCCGGCTGACCCAGCCTTCCCCCGGCGAGGCGGGTGGGATCCAGGCTGGGTATCCCTTGCACTGGCGCCATTTTCAACCAGGACCACCAGCCCAGGCACCTGGACTTGGATCCCAACCCTGGCTCTACATCCAAGATCACGTAAAGTATGATGCTTTACCCAACCGACATTCCCAAACCCAGCTGTTCTGCCTCTCAAGTGGTAATTGAGTGTTTGGAAAGGTTTGGCTGCTGTTAGTGGATGCAAACTGACATCCACCTCTAGGTCAGACAAAGGGGGAGCTGCTTCTGCAATGTGCAGACCAGTCCCTGTGGCCACCAGTGATTCTTCCCTGTGTTTGCAGGTTCTGAATGCTGTTTAAAAAAATGCAAGTTAAAGCAAATACCACTATGAAGTTTCCATTCCTTCGTAGTGGTGCAAATATCTGCAGCCCTATATTTTACTAGATTCTCAAAGTGTTTTTTCCACCATCTCTGCTCAGACCTTCCCCCAGACATGTGCGTGCTCTGAGCAGTTCTGTTCTACATTTCTTTTTATAGTCATAACATGGTAGATTTCACAGGCACAAAATTATGTTTTACTCCAGCAAATAGTGATTCACAAATCCTCAAAATAATTCTTGACCATCTCCTGCTTTTGACTGTACAAAAATTGCAGTATTATACTTGGACTTTTAACCAGTATCACTATAATTTTTAGGAATATCAAACATCTTTGGAACTGTTCTCACAATCTCCCTCCAATTGAGGCTCTGCATGAGGAACACAGTTCTGTGCTAAAATTACCACTAGCCCTTACTCTAAAATATGAACCAAAAAACCCTATCCAAGGCGCTGGCAGCTCCATGGTAACAGTGAAAAGGGAACAGAAGCATTATTGTTATCTGCAGCAAAGCTGAAGAGATTTGTTAAACCAATATTCTAACATTCTGTGGCTAAAATACCATCTGTCTCGTTTTCATATATTTTTTTCCAAGCCATTATCATAACATGATGTGCCCTGAGAAGGGCACTGCCAGCAGGAGCAGGAAATTCTACCTTACCCTGAAAGGAAGCAGATATTTTCCAGAATCAGTATTTTTCAGTGAGGTACGCGCGGACGAAGACTAGATGCTCTTTTTGGGAAGGCAGAACTGTCAGGGAAATAACAACCCCATCAGCCCCCTAGAAGGGGTCTAGGAAAGTCTTTCTGCGATCCTGGACTTTGCCTTTGAGCGCTGTTCTAGGCCCCTTCTTAATTAACTAAAAGCATTTTTTAAGGGCGTTTTATGCAAATGGCATGGCACTGAAACATATCGAAGGACAAACCATGCATCTTCAAACATTGCAGTTTTCCAAATTTGTAACATCGGCTCCTTCCTTCTTTCATTTTAATTTTAATGAGTGAGAAAAAAAAAAAGATAACTTCTATTTAATTGAGATACATATAAATAAAAAAAAAATGAGGGAAATATTTGGGTTTCCTGGAAACACTTCCTTTTCTTTCTTTCTAAGGCTGTAACTCTGACTGCCAAATGAAGGGTGCATATTTTATGTTCACTACTAAAGACTGTCAAACGTTTCAAAATGTGTCCAAGAAACATTTTTTTCTACTAAATGGAAAAGGAAGTTAAATTACTTTTTTTTTTCCCCCTTTTTAGCTCAGCTCTTAACACAGTTGACGGCATGGTTGATAGTAACAAGATACCAGGCAGCAAATAAAAAATATCTGTGATCTGGCCTCCTGTGCTTTTCTTCTAGTATTTAGCAAAAAATCCCTTGCTGATTTTTTCCTTTTTGGAACATCTTGCTGCTGACCAGAGTGCTCTCTTCTTGAGATTTCTTATCAATACAAATATAAAACAGGGATTTTTTTTTTCTCCCACCATTATCACCTTCAACACACTACCGAATGAGATGAATACATTTCTCTAATTTCTCTTGTGCCATAACTCCCTCACCCATTCCTCACAGTTTCTGGGTTAAAGAATCTGAATGTTCCCATCATTAAAGTTCTGCAACTAAGCCAATACAAATTATAGTTTGTCTCTTTGGGTAAGCTTTTTAGCAGGAATGCGAATTATATGAGAAAGTTCCATTACCGCCAATATAACCTTTTAGAGTCAAAATAGCTTTAAAAACAAAACCAAAGCAGTCATTCCCTCACTTTCCCAGGAGCATAACAAGAATATCTACCCTGTACAAACTGATACCAGAATTGTCTTTTCCGTTTCTGAAATCTTGTGTTTTTTTCTTTTATCAGGTGCCTGGGATAGGTTCCCTCAAGACCCTGCAAGTCATCGAGCTCTTTAATGATGCTCCATTACAAGAATTTTACCAAAACCAAGATACCAGCAGCCCTCTCTTCTCTCAGCTCGTTGATCACGAGGGACATGTAATGGTCATTCTCTCCCCGCTCCAGTAAAACAAATGGAACAGAAACATCCCCCAGTGACACCCTGACTCAAGTAATGCTGCTGACCTGGGCGAATAGAGCTCGACAAAAAATACTTATTTTCATTTAGATTTCATCTCTGTGGTTTACAATTTAAAATTGCTCCTGTGAGATGCACGATGGTTTTCAGCAGAATGGTGCATCCCTGCGGATGGGGCACCAGCAGCTCTCCCCGCGTGCACAGGACCGTCGAGTATGGGGCATCCGACACCAGCCCTGGGAGATAGTGGTCATACATGACACAGAAAGCATGAAAAATGTCTCACTTGTAAAGCACTTGGGATACCATTTGTACACTAAGCCTGCATCTGAAAAAAAAAACAAACAAAAAGAATCTTACAGCAATTCCAGAGAGATTTTAATAGGTGCTAAGTTACTGTACATCACTTTCAACCAATTTCTGAGGACGATACTTAGGTCTTCATTGAGTTAACCTAACACAGGCTGCCGCACAGATCACAGGCACTGACATGTTCCAAGAAAAAGGCAGCATGTAGGTCATGCTGTGACCTACAAAAATACATGAAGCGATTCAAAAGGGATCGCAGCACGGCCCGAGTACGGACTACATACCACTAGGTCAGTAACGCCAGCAATCTGCCGCCGCCTGCTTGCTCTCAGAGCCTCGGTAACACTAGCGCTGACACACGCTCACCTCACAGGTTCTTTTCCAAAGGAACATCCTAATTAATTAACAGAGCCATTCCTTTAGTTATACACTGCCACATAGTAAATAATACAATCGCTCTTCTAGCTGTAAATCAAAGTGTTCTTCAAGCGCAGTTGTTTCCAAATATGCTTTGTTATTGTTGTTTGTCTGGAATTGATTACAATTTCCAATCAGAGAGGGATGATGGGAAGGGGATATTCCAAAGAGTCTTTAAAAATAAAGCAGATTCTCCTAGCTGATTCTCTAAAAATGACCACATTCCAGTTTGTTCCTCACCAATGCACATAGGCAAAAAATAGCAGCTTACAGAACCTTGAATATTAAGTACAAATAAATAAAGCTTAAAAAAATTTCAATGACTTGCCTGTGAATAACAATATTCATGTATGTTGTTACACATAAGACTTGGATGTCTTATGTGAAAACATAAGAGAAAATAAACGTCATATCTGTTAATGAAAGGTTCTTTTAAGTTCCTTTTTAATCGTCAATAAAATGTTTGTAACTGAATGCTATTCAAATACATAGAAAATAATAAATTATTATAAATAATTTCTACTGCCTGTAATGTTTATATTTATTAGGATTTTGCATACATGATAGAAATGAATAAGCTAAATATCGCTGTCTTAATTTTAAAAGAAAGACAACATAGTGAATTTTAGCAAATCAGTACATATGTAGGAAATGAAAATCAGGAGACTTGACTCTCATCTGCTCATTCTGTTTATCTATCTATACACATAGATCTCACCCAGCCTCCTTTCCTGACAAACAAGATTTCTTTCCATCCTGCAACTAACTCCCGATGTCGCCTCTCCCTTTTTGCTAGAACAGCTGCTAAGAAGTTTTTTTTTTTTAATAACAACAACAAAACCAACAAAACCCCCCAGGTTCGCATGCCTTGGTCAGCTCCACCCTGCCAAGCCCATGTTGTGTTGTCTACCAGCAAGGAAACTGGTGCTTAACTACCTGCACCCAGGATTCAAACTTGAGGAATGGGATGTTTTCCACTCTTTAACTTAAAGAGATTTCATGCAATCTGAGACTAGTCAGGGACTAATGACACTCTATTGATAACAGCACAGAAGTCTGACAATGAAATCCAGTTACAAACTATACATCCTCAGAGTCCCTAAACCATCACATCTTTATTCTTTTCTCACCTCAAATTTAATCCGCAATCCATTGCATCAAATGGATTTATACCAAAGCAAAACTGATGCTTTCAGACAACTGTGAAGGGGGTCACGACAGGGAGGCTGACAAGAGTTTCACAGCTGCAAGGCAACAGTAGGCCAGACCAGTACCACTATGTCCATAAAGCAGAAGTTTTAACAGTTCTGTGGTGCTGTTACGGCTTCCCCAACTTTAGCTGTATCTCTTCACTCATTATTTGTTACCTTAAATATCTGGGAACTTGATGGAATTTCTGACAACTGTTTCACCTTTTTAGTTTTAATTTCCATGCTAGTTAGACCTTTTGTTGGCTACAACAGTCCAGGCAATGTTAGGTTCCATGACACTGGAAGAACATTATGACGATTTAAACAAAATTCAACAGAGCTTGATAAATGGAATACAGGTAAGAGTAACTCGAAGAAATTAGCTCCCTGGGGTGTATGGGAGGGATGTAAACTGAATACAAGAAACAACAGTTATTCTGTCATTTTTGATAAAATAAATTTAACTTCAGATTATGTTAAAATGATTTTGCAAATTCTACCATTAAGGAAGACCTCGCACACCATAGCAGCCGTTCTCTCAAACCAACTTTCTCAGGTGCATCAGGCTGCTTTATTATTCGTCACAGCATTATATTTCATCTAAAGTTAGAAATATAACAAATATAACCGTGGTTTATCCAGTCCTCATCCGCATTCACTATCCGTTGGTGTCTGTTAAACAGCCAGTCAGGAGGACGGTCATTATGCAGCTGTTTACTGAAATGTTTGTTGCATTCATTTGCCTATTTCTAGGCTAACCATATTGTGTGGTTGGTCACGAAGTCAGATCATGTTGCTTCTATTCTGACAGGAGCTGAACCAAACAATTTAAAATCAGAAGCTGGCTGTGAGGTCTGGATACGATCTTCCAGACAAGTAACACAAGTCCTAAAGTCCATAAAGTTTCCAGCATGTGTAACATTTTCTCCACTGTTCACCGACCATTTGAAAGCATGCAAATAAATATTACAAACACCATAAGTTTTAGTGAGATAACTGAAAGTCTGTATTTATCCAAATGTTTCCACATTATGACTTTTTTCTTTAAAGTTTGTTTATAACCCTAGTCCACAGACTGTGAGCCCAGCACTGCTCTTCTGTCCTTCACAAAGAAGCTCTAAATGCACTCATTTTAACTTGAATGTGTGAATCTTGCAACTTGTTGAAATTTCTCTTTAGAGTCCCTCTCCTGCAGCAACAGGGTAAGTTAAGGAAGAAAAGATTTACAGTCCTCACTTTTTAAAGAAATTTAAAAAGACCATAAAGATACAGAAACTCGGAGAAGCATACAAGTACTCTTGGATCCTGATGTCTACAGTTGAGAGCTGAAGATATGGAGGATCCCACAGATGCCTTACACAGATGTAGATGGTGACTAAAGAGAAAACAGCACAGAATCAATCTCTGAGGATGAGGAGATAACGTTATAATCTGGCAAAGAGCAGATTTTCAAGTGATATAGATTTAAAGAGGAACTTTGAAGAGGTTAGCTGCTGGCAATTTGAGCAGACTATGGATTCAAGCAAGCACACATTATGCTCATGTCATTGTAAACCCCACTAAAAAAATTATTTTTACCTGAACTCAAACATTTGTTTTGCCAACTTGGAACTCAATATTGCATTGCCACGTACAATAATTACAGAGAAATGTGAATGAACCCAAAAGATGTTGAAAATGACTGACTAAAAAGTGACCCCAAATCCAGGTATCTGATGAGGGCCATTTAGCTGCACCATGGCTTCATAAAGCAAATATAAAGCACGAATACTGAGTACATTGCAAAATGACTGTGACTCAGTAGTGAAAGCCCTAGCTGTAAACATCTCCAATATCCCCTAATGTGATTAAAAAGAAGAGAAAAGGAATATCATCTACAAACGACTTGCATTTCAACTGCTCGGTTTTACCTTTTGTTGTAAAAAAAAGAATTCTGATAGTATTGAATACTGAGGAGAGAGACACGCATCCTATGTCCATTCATAAAAACCAACTCTCCCATTTTGTCTGCTAATCTTTACCAGGTAAGTAATCCTTTCCAATCTTGTACTGAAGAAGCCATCAAATGTAAAGAAAACTAATCGATAATGTAATTACTGGTAAACTAATAGCAGAAAATCCAATAAAACAGCCTTTTAGGATCTAATAATGCATCACCTTTACTAATTAAGTAAAACTCCAAAAGATGGAACTGCACTCCAAATGTCCTGCTGGATATTTGCTGTTGAATATGAACAAATAGAATATGAGCAGGAGATAATGATGAGCAGAGCCAAAAAAAAAAAACCCCAAACAACAAAGCGCTGCGGTACCTACGCGTTTGAGAAGTAATGACCAACACATCACATAAACCCAACCTGGGGCGAGCGGCACACAGCGACTCAAGAGATGTCATGTTTCTGGAGTGACAGGTCTGCAGGTCTGCCACAGTTGTGTTTTTTAGAGAGTTTCTCCAAAAATAATATACCTTCCCTCTTCTCCTTCGGTGGTTAGCACTCCTATATAGGGAGCATCAAAGAATTTGGTTCTGCTTTTCATTTAACAATGTTCACATTCTGCTAAAACGGCAATCTTGATAGCTTTCCAGTTAAAAGAAGAGGGATGCATACTGCTTCTATAAATGGATCATATTCTTGCCCAGAAGCAGAGCCTGACAAAAAGGGAGTTTATAGAAAAGGGTCACTTGGAATTACATGTATTTCCACTTAAGCAGTAGAGTAATATCTGGGATGCAGTTGCTGTTATTAAGCATAGTAAGGAAGGGCCAATGCAATTCATTAAAACGTGAGCATGGCCTATATTACTTGCAGATTTTGCTCCACAACCATAGTCTGGTCCTATTCTGAATTTTTAAATCAAGGACTGGTGACCGATCTCACTGCTGGCAACTCCTCAGCTCTGTAGGTCACAATAGTAGAAAAATGGTTTGTTGCTGCAGCTAGGCCCTCTGGATTTGGTCTGCTGTTTGCACCAACACTGAATCGACATCAGATTATTCCATCC
The DNA here is from genome assembly GCF_059628265.1 of Tinamus guttatus. Taxonomy (NCBI): domain Eukaryota; kingdom Metazoa; phylum Chordata; class Aves; order Tinamiformes; family Tinamidae; genus Tinamus; species Tinamus guttatus. The sequence continues at coordinate 1,770,064 of NW_028288541.1, read as the reverse complement.
ATCTATCAGAAATAGTCCCCCAGTATCAAGCTGAAATCTGGGCTTATTTGCCAAGTCGTCTGCTCACGGTTTCCTATTTTCCTGCCTGTGACTTTCTGCTTCCTCCTGTACTTGGGGAAAGGGCTTATGATGTTCAGTTCCAAGGCAAACGCTCTGTGAGAAGCGGAGAGAGGCAAAAAGCAACTCTGCAGCATCTGCTGAAGAGTGCAGAGGCAGGAGCGGCCAGCGTGTGCTGCAGGGCATGTTTTGGGGGTGAGGACATGTTCTCTTCCACCCCATAGCAGACTCACTGGACTGCAGTGCTCTGTCGAAGGCCCAGGTCCTCTGACCGGCAAACGCTGTGAGACCAACCCCTCTATGGCACAAGAGCTTTGGGACTCAAGTTAGCACCGACTTCACTGATGCTACACCCGACTTATACCCACCTTATGACAATACCTTTTCATGGTCAGAAGGGTATTTTCATTATTTTTTAAATGATTATATCAATTGTTTATCAAATAGATAAATAGAAATCAAAACTGGAAGGAAAAACTGAAAAGGATTCTGGGCATCATGTTGCCAATTACGATTCATAGCATTTTCCTGCTTGAACACCCCCAACTCACCTTCCTTTGTATTGACAGCAAAATTACACAGAATTTTTCCAGCTAAATTAAAGTCTTGATAAGAAAAGGTCAGCCAGATCCCAGCATACATTTATAAAGACAAGAGGCAATCACCTCTTTAACATATGGTTAAATCTCTCCATTCGGTACATTACATCCCTAGGAAGCAGGACACCTAAGGTCTTATTCAAAGGGTTTTTAGTTAGAAGTAGCTAGTGGGAGGAGCAGGACTACAAAGGCCACTGAGGGAGGACAGGGAGGACTCCCTCAGCAGGAGGCTGGGCAGTGCACCAGTGTTTGCAGCACCTAGCGCTGAGGATGGGACTGGGGTGGGCGCTGCATAAGGACGGGGTCAAACCCGCCCCACGGCCAGGCTCACATCCCCTTCCTCAGGCACGCCACATGCTGTCGTCAGTCCGAGACGAGCAGCTCTGCAGGGCTGCCACGTCCACCACCCTCCCCTCATCCCCAGCTCTTTGGGCACCGAGAGCCGCAGCAACCCCCGCTCAGCCCCCGGGGCCACCTCGGCCACGTGCCTCCTGCGGCACAGCCGCCCCCAGCCCCTTTCCTCCACCCTGCTCACAAGTGTGAAGGGTCCCAGTCCCGCTAGCTCCATCACCTCCATTTGGTCCAGCGTGCTCTGCCAGCACCCTGTACCCAGCAGCTTCTGCAAACCACAGCTGCCACCCCAGGATGCACCAGGACCACGACCGTCCGGGAACCCATTCCAACCATCCAGATTCTCCTCACCTGAGCAGGAATCTAGACCTGAACAGGAGCAGCAAAGCATGTGCTTGCAGCAAGCCTGTACTTGAAATCACATACCAAACACCAGCCCAGACCGACAAACAAAACCCAAACAGGGGCAGAAGCATCAAATACAGCGTTATGGTCAGGAACAGACCAAACTCTCTGCTGATGGGCTGTCTGGATTCGGGACCAGGCAGGCACTGCCCATGGTGCAACGAGCAGTGCTGGGAATCCAACGGGAATCCAACACGTCACCGTGCAGAGCTGCACAGGGCATCACCAGAGGCAAATGCTCTCAGGAGGGATCAAGATAACCCTTTAAAATGTATATGTCTTTGCATTCCCTACCCAGAAGGTGCACTCAGTGTCTTTTATACGTTTGTATTTGCAGAAGGAAACACGGACAGGCTCCAAATGAGCATCCACGGTGACAAGCCAGCTCACGCGTGGTGCAGGCCTGCACAGAGCAGCCATAAGGAAACGAGGAGAGTGGATCCGAAGCCTCGGGATGGCCACCCCGGGCCGCGCCGGCAGACGCGGCCGCTACAAAGGGTGGCGCGGGAGGAGCCCTCCCCCGGCCCTCGCTGTCCCCCCGGCCCCTGCTGCTCCCTGCGGCGCCGCTGCCCTCCCGGCCCCGCGCACGGAGCCGCCGCCGCCGGGGGGCACCGCGGCGGAGCGGGACAAAGGTGGCGGGCGGGCAACGGTGTCCTGCGGCCACACCTCTGCGCTCCGCCGCAGCGCCGACCCCGGCTCCATCGCGGCGCCGACCCGGCTCCATCCCCGTCTCTGGGCCCTGCCCGGCCGCTCGCCCCGGCCCCATCACCCCCCGGCCCCGCTCGGGCCCCGCGCCCGCGCCGCCCTCGCCCCGGCCCCGGCCGCCGGGCGCTGCCGCGGGCGTTGCCGCTCACCGTGCCGCGGCCAGAGGAGGATGCCGAGGGCGAGGGCCGGGCGGGCCGCATCCATCTTCCCGCTGCAGCGGCCGCTCCAGCGCCGCTGCCGAGGGCGGGCGCGCCGCCCCGCCGCCTCCCCGCGGCGGAGCCTTGCGCTGCCGGGCCGGGGGCTGCGGAGGCGCCGCCCCTGCTGCAGCGCCGCGCTCGGCGCCATGGCAACGCCGCGCGCCGCCCCGAGGAGGCGGCCGAGGCCCGGGCGACGCCGGCCCCGGCCAGCGCGGAGCCGCCGGGGGGCCGCGTCCAGGGCCAAGAGCGCGGCCCGGGGACAGCGGGGCCGCTGGAGCACAAGGAGGTGCCCAGGGCGCGAGGGCATCCCGAGCACGAGGGCGGCCCGGGGACACGAGGGCGGCCCGGGGACACGAGGGCGGCCCGGTCCCGCAGGCCCTTGCCGCTCCTGCAGCTCAGGGCCCCCGGGCCTGCCGAGCCCCAGGGTGCTCCAGCAACGGGGACAGGGTGCAAGGGCCAGTGCCGCAGCCACCCTCGATGGAGGGTGTTGCGATCACAGGATGGATGTCCGCAGCCTCCTGCACGCTGCGTACATGCTGCACAACACAGCAACAGCTGAATTAACTCTAACAAAGATTCCCTAAATAAAAGTCAAATTTTGGTTACTATATTACACAAGGAGAAGAGAATATGAGAGGACAAGAGCTTGGAGAGAACTAGTCAGACCTATTGATAGTATTTCTGGTTTCGGCAACATCCTTTTGAGGAAGTGTATAAATACAGCTGGACTCTAGGAGAGTGAATAACGAATAATGAAGTATTATAACTGAAACTGGATAGAAGTAACATAGAAGGAAAACTGTAAGTAAGTACTGGAGAATACTTGTATCTGTTTAGAAACCAAAGCTTATTAAAATATTAATCTGTAAATGAAATTCATGTTAAAACCTGTATCATCTTTAAAGAGATCTATGAATATAAAACAGAACTTTTTCCCCATACAACAAATCATTAAGGGGCCAATATTAACAGTTCTCTGCAGTAAGACTGCTCCTAGAAAATACTAGGATTTTGACCACTGTTTTTCTATGCCTCCTCCATTAGGATGCTTTCATACATTTAAGAATTATTTATAATAAATGTAAAGCTTGCAAGTTTACTAGAAGAGACAGAATAGATCACCATTATAGTGATCACTAATTGTTATTACAAACTACTGATGTTTTTATAGCTCATTGAGGTTTGTAACAAGATGTGACAATCTTCTTTAATGTATGTACTAGTGCATTCAAAAAACTAGTTAGCTGGTTTATGGTTCTAAATATACTAATAGGTCACATTCCAAAACCGGAACCCATTCCATCTTCAGTCTTAAGATGTAGGTAATCTCTACTTCTGTGTAGTATCTCCTTACTCTTAATAAAGTGTACCCATCACACTTTCGGAGCTGGCAGACAGCAACAGACATGCAAAGCGGCACGTCAGTCAGCACACCTTCACTAAATGCAAGTTTCTGAACTCAGCATTAAGGGCCAGTGCTTAAGGTAAGAGAGAAAAAATGAACTTGTAATGCTTCCTGGGTTTCAGTGCATCCCAAAAACCTAACAGTCACAATTGTTGAACCCTAAAGCATCTTTTACAGATAGGTATTTAGAGTAGATAGAAAAGCTGCCCTCCAAATTCCACTTACTTTCCTGACAATTAAGGCCTTTCAGAAACTCAGCAGGCAAGGTACAGCGCATCAGGTGAAAGCAGTTCTGCTATTTAAATCTGGTGAACACAGTTCTTATAGACTATCTCCTGCAGTGATACCCAGCTATCAAATTTAATACAGGACCTTTAAAAACACCACAGTTTGAGTAATCCTTAAAAGATGTCCAGTTAAAATTTGGAACATTTCCTCCTGAGGAAATCTTTACACAATTGCAGACTAAATAGGAGATTCAGCTATTAGATACACCTGAGGAAACTAGAATTTGCTTAGAAAAGAACATTAGCAGATTATTCATAACTGCTCATTACCAGTCATTTATAGAAAACTCAAGGACTTCTAGAAATAGTTTCAAGCTGTATCCAGTTTACAAGATGAAACTGAATAGAACTGAGAGCATTGGTTTAAATCAAACTGAAGGTCATAAATCAACATAATACTACCCCCAAATTGGTGGTGTTTCTTCACATGTCTCTGCTCAAAACAAAATCACATTCCTCCTAGGAGGCAAAGCCCAAACATGATGCTGTTTGAAGGGCCCTACCTGTCAATGAGCAAGATAATTCAAATCAAAGTCGGCAAAGCTGTTGACTTCTATTCTTCCATTACCTTAGGGAAACTGAACAGACAAAAAATATGTGTAAGGATGTCTGGTTAACTGCTATGCAACATAAAAGACAAGGTGATAAACATCGATTGGTAACAGCAGGTAACTGAGACAGCACCACCCACAAGAACCCTTAAGACATGTTCAAGAGCCGTTAAAGGAAGGACTCAGATGTAACTTTGAAGAGATTTAAGCAGAAGCTTTGAAACCAGTAATGCTGTCATGGGATATTAGAAAGTGTCTTAAAGGAAAGAGCAAATTTGCTGTGAGAAGTCTGAAGAGGATTGTAGGACCACATAAAATCTATCACAGAATGTTTAGAATCTGTCTTAGAAGAAAGCGCTACAGCTGGATCAGGGAGAAACAAGTATGGTAAAAGGGAAGTGAGGGAGAGAATAAAAGCAGACAAATGCGAGTAAGCAGGCTGCTGGTCAGGAGTCTCTGCCTGGCCAAGCATTGTGCTTAATCACCACAGCATATTCTATACCTCTGTTAAACCCTATTTCCTGTATGAGCATGCTTCCTATTCTGGAAGCATTTCTTTCATATGAATGTTTAGAGTCCAGATATGGATGCTGGAAAGACTTATAGTCCTGGTCCGAGACTAGAGAGCGTGAGCATCACTAAGAGCATACCCATGTTCCTCTAGCAAACTTTAAGCCTGTTTTGTCAGCAAGCACGAACAGGATCATGCCATTTCTGCAGTTCATCCAAGTTTCATCCGAGTGCCTGTAAAAGCACCGTCCTCTTGTCTGTTCGTGGCCAACGTGCAGTCCATGCGTGCATCACTATAACTCACACTTCCTCAGCATTGGCCAGATGTAGGCAACATCTTGCGCCCAGCAGACTGGGATGGAAGAAATCTGTATCCTACAGTCCACCAGACCTGGAATAATCCATAGCAAATGAGTCCCTCCTGCTTCACCCAATTTCATTTGCTACAGTATACATGAAAGTTGCAGCATAAAAAAAGCCCAAGGACAGAAACTTTTTTTTTTAATTATATTATCCTACTGACTGCTTTTCTACCCAAAGTCAAAATATGTCAGAACCACAGATTGAACAACAATCAGCTGTCATCTGTGGATATTTGAAATTCCTGACATGTTCCATCTCTGAATTCCATTTTCCCCCCACATAGCCTAGGGCAGATCTAAGTACCCCATCCTGTTCTAATGGAACATCATCCATGTAGTTGAACACAGATAAAAGTCCATAAGCAGCCAAGGCAGGTAACAGTTTCTGATGTTGGCAGCAATACCACCATGAGAGGTCCTCCAAAGAAGTTCAGTAAAGCCAGAGATAACAGAGTAGAATCAGCAAACTTCAAACATGTTTTAACTCAAGCAGACAAGCTCTTTCCCACTCTCAGTTATGAGTAATCATACGTATTGAAACAGGTATGCCCTCTGACTGGAATGATCTGGTGAGATGTACAGCAGATTCTGACGTCTCAGCATAGGCACTTTCATGTAGGCTGCACCTTTCCTGTTTGGACACACCTGCAGACTATAATAATCCATACTCTCCAAGTCAAGGTAGCACTGAATGAAAAGACTTCACCGGAAAAAAAAATAGTTGCAGTAACAGGAACAAGTCCCATCTACAATGCCATATTCAGTGCATAGATTGGTTAGAGGTATCAGCATTGTTCATGGTGTAACAGAAGACAGATTGAGTGGAGACACACGACGTGTGGGAGTGTTGTTGGCTGACAGTGAAGCAGGAAGGAAAAAGGGAGTAGCGATTTCCGTGGACGAAGTTTCTCCTTGGTTGCGAAGTTGTAAAATCTGCCGCAGCAGAGCCTTCCCTTCTTCTCTAGTCTGAAAACAATTTATTAAATAAAAAAAAAAGAAAAGAAGAAAAAAAAGCTATGTTACATGAGTTGAAGTACAAGTCCATTTTCCATGAATGGATGATTTCTGAGTCAAATTCCATACACAAGCAATGTAAGCTACAGTAGTATGGCACTCTGCAAGACTATAAGATATTAAAAGTATTCTCTTCTTTTTCCTGCTATTTAACAAGAATAGTAAGATATGTCAAGCTTTTATTAAATAGCCCTTACTTCATTTGTTTACTTCATTTCCACATTACTTTGATATTTCAGGTTAAAATGGTACTAGAAATCATCAAGAGTGTCCAAATATTTCATCAAAAAGTAGACTGGGTAAATTTCAAATAAACCAAATTCTAGTTCTTCTCTTTCAAGTTCCAGACATCTTTGTTAAGTATAAGCCAAACACCTTGAACTCATGACTACTGAGTCCCCTGCTAGTCTGAAGTTAAAAATCCAACCAGTTCACTTACACCTTCAGAAGATCTTGTGATACTGAGTCACATACAGAAAATAAGTACTATTACATCCTCTGCATTGTATACATACAAACAAAATCAGAAACATGAGCTCACATTAATACTAGTACAATACAAGCTGCCTTGTGACCATTAGGCCCTTCTTCACCCCCAAGATTTTCTACAATCTTGAGACTTCCCCCAGGAGTCTCAAATGCTTTTACTTAGTCAACATGAATCCAGTATGACATGGCTCAGTTTTACTACCTATGCTGTATTCCCCCACCTTAGTCAGTCACGGCAAACAGCTATCATTCCTTCAACAATAGTTTCTGCCTACTCTGAGAGGAGCCAAGATCAATGACAGAAATCCCCTAAGAAGGAAGCACTGGGAAGTGTGCGACTACTTACATCATTGAATGCACAGCATTTCTGAGCACAGGCTGAGGCTTCATCCCAGAGTTTACACTTGAAGTAGTACTGGGCCAGGTAACGGAAGGCAGTACTGACCTCCAGGTGCTCTACTATCTCCTACAAGATCAGGGGGGAAATATCATCTTTGAATACCTTCCAAAGTAATTCTACATCATGTTTATTTCTCACTTCTATTCCTAAGATAGTCTTACCCCACAGGAATAGATATCCTGGATGTATTTGATATAGCACTGAGCAGCCTGTTCAGATTCATTCAGCTGTTCATGCAGCCTAGAAAAGAAAAAAAAGATGAGTCACTGTAATAAAAGGACATTGTGAAAGTTGCCTAGAGCAGGAACTCCTAGATCTTCTTGGTCTATGAGAAGGTACCTATTAAACCTGACCTAAACTAGTCAAGCCTTTCCCTTTATAATTTGCAAGACAGTTGCCATGTCCTGCACTTCAGGAAATAGTTTACCAGCATAAGGCCAGTCAGATGCTAAATGCTAGAAGCAGCTGCAGATATAGTCAAAACAGGGACCTTTACCTATTCTATTGCATTTTCTTTTCTAAACGGACCTTCTCTATCTTATTCTATTTCCTCCAGTGCTCCTTCTTCCCCTTTTATATGCCAAAATCTTTGTATAGCAGCTTCACCTTTCGCTTGCCCCCTTGTTTTTTTTATTTTTTTTCCCATTATATTACTTCTTCCTCAACAAAAGTTGGTACTAAAATTGAAGTCCTCACATTTATTGCAAGTTAAACCCTTCTCCCATGTTGCATCCATACATTTGATAAAACCAATATATTACCTCATATAATATCCAGCATCATGTACTTCTTTCTGAGTAGCTCTCAGAAGTGCTGCCAGTGCCCGCCAAAATCATTCCTAGTTTTAGAGGTTCCTTCCAATATACACTATCCTATGACTCCCTCTCTAACTATCCTGAGGGAAACCTAAAGCTAAGGCTGGACACTAGGTTACTAGCACTAGTAGTGCAGTAACAGTGGTTACCACAGTCCTCTAAGAAGGCTACATTACTACGTTGCTCAGAAAGTAAATATTGCCTAAAAGCAATTCCACTCATTTTCCATTTATTATTTCACCAATAGGCATCATAGTGCTTTAACTTCACTTAATACAATCTTGACGATTCAATGCTACTATATACTCACTTTGCCAGTTTCACCAATGCCATTTTCTCCACATCACCAACAGCATAGGCTCTCCAATAGCACTGCCAAGGGAAAAAAAAGAAGTCAGTCAAGCACCAGACAAAACTGACTCCAGCTCACAACTCTCATGCAAGCATGATACAAAATGAGAATTACACAGCTCTGCAAGAAAGGGACAAGTCCAGGGCATGATTACAAAGATGATTTGGAGACTGCAGCATCTTCCCTGTGAAGAAAGACTGAGAGAACTGGGCTAGTTTAGCCTGGAGAAGACTAAGAGGTGATCTTATCAATGTGTATAAATACCTTAAGGAAGAGTGTCAAGAGAATGGGGCCAGACTATTTTCAGTGATGCCCAGCAACGGGACAAGAGGCAACAGGCACAAACTGAAACACAAGGAGGTTCTGCCTGAATTTGAGGAAAAATTTGTTGACTGTGAGGGTGACACAGTCCTGGAACAAGTTGTCAGAAAGGTTATAGAGTCTACTTTTCTGGAGATACTCAAAACCTGCCAGGATGCAGTCCGGTGCAACATGCCCTAGGTGACCCTGCTTTAGCCAGGGACTTGAACCAGAACATCTCCAGAAATCTCTTCAATATACAATCTGTAGACAACTCTTTTTGCCAGCTGCTCCAGATATATTGAGGCAGAACTATTCAATTGTTATTGCAACAGGAGCAGTTTAAATAAGTCCCCAACAACATACTGTATGCATTTCCTTACATTCTGAGTCTAGGTTCAGGACTGCAATAACTATCAACAGCTACTCAAAGGTTCATCTCTGTCACTCTCCAAGGGACAGTTCTGGCAGTGCTGGCCACACAATTTTACTGCAACTCCACCTAGCGTCCTGGAAGACATTCTAACATCCAGCCTATCTTACTGTGTATTTTAGCGCTCACTTACCTTTTTGGCTTCCACCAACTGGTTGAGTTTCTCATAGCATTCTCCTAGAGCAACTAGCATACGGGAATCATTGGGTCTGTAAAAAAACAATTCCTAAATGTAGTTTAATGAACAGCCAACCCAGACAGTATCTGGCCAGTCCTTCATCTTCTCTCTTACATGAAATCTCACCTAGACTCCTGACCAGCACTCCTCAGTATTTAACTGACAAAGCCTTTGCTAAGGGTAGCAAATACAACTGAAAGAATTTAGCATAGTGAGACTGCACAAATCATGGAGTTGATGATTTTGCCCCTTTTGCCCAACTTATTTCCTGCATATAATTTTCTTAGCAGGCAGCAAGCAGTTCACAGTGAACTCCAAGAAATTTGGCCATGTTCTTAACTCTACCTGAGCTGGTGGGCCCGTCGGTAGTAATAGAGACAGTAAAACGGCATTTTGAGGATTTCATAGGTTTGCCCCAAGCCATACCATGCTCTGTAGTCCCTTTTGTTCACCTCTATTGCATGTCTGTTGAAGAAAAAGAAACACACTAATCAGGGAGCGATCCAGACGAGGACAAAATTCAGCAAAAGACTAACAAGGAAATATAGTAGATATTAATCCAATCCTTGTGTATGCAGACCTCAATGTTATTTTGTGGGATGCATAAGAGATACCTATAAGCTTGAATAGCTGCAGATGTGTTCTTCATTTCCATATACTCATGTCCCATAAGTGTCCAGGCTCCCAGATATCGAGGATTTAGTTTCAAGGCTCTCTGGAAATAAAGTGCTGCTTTTTCATGCTGAGAGCGTAAGCTATAATAATTTCCTAAAGCAAAAAAACAACAACAAAAACAAAACAAAAAAAACCCATAAATTTAAAACACAAAACACAGCAGAGAGATAAGAAACTCATGGAAGAGGCATTATTTACTACCTTTTAACTTAAAATAGCTGTCTGTTCTCCATTGTTCTGTTCAAATCCTTTTCCAGCAGCATGAACCAATTCAGATTCCATCCCTTGCCTTGAAAGCCTATTTCATGATCTAATAAATGAATTTCCCAGACCTGATACAGAACTATTTCTTTTGGAGTGTCAGGACTACAAATGAAGGGATTATGCACTACATGGGTCTTAGTAAGGTTTTCTTCAACTCCTCTTTGCATTGAGGATCTTGAAAGTGGCTTTTTCAGAGAGAAGATGGAAAGGGCTACTCTGTCATTTTGCCTGCATTTTAAGGCTGTGTGAGACCACACTCACAAATTGATTTCTACACCCTTGCTGGTGGATCCTTTCGTAAGAATTATTAAGACTTCCACAGTCTGCAGACAGCATAAGAACAAGTAATAGAACTGGTTCTCACCAATTACACAGCAGGTCTCAACACGATACTTGTCTATCTCACAGAGATTGTGAGCGAGGTAGCTTAATTCAGGCTTCATGCTCTAGTAAAACAAAAATGAAACTGGTGAGGGAAAAGCACATTACACTTTCTGGTAGACGAAAATCTAGGGGGTTGGCAACACACATCTGGCACCTATTCAATGGAGTGGTAAGGGGCAGAAAAAGGCTGAAAGCCTATCTTCAGAGAGGTTACGTAACAGCTGCTTTGCCAATGGGTACAGAACCTCTGATAAATACTAGTATGATATGCAACATACCATAGGCAACATAAAAGGTGCTTACCCTAACATACAGCAAGTTGGAGAAAGTGTCCATGTTTTCTATTCTGTAAGGGTCTTGTTTTCTTAGCTCGTTAAAGATGGATAAAGCTTTGTCAATATCTGAACAAGGAAAAGCAGATGTGAGAACAAAACCTACAATTGCTAAGTCTGCATCAAACGGCTCGGTCCTGCTAGTAAGCATCACTGACCTCGGATGTTGTGGTAGGCAACTGCAATCTGAGAGATGATGTAAGTGCTTTTAGAAAATCCTGCATCAATGAGACTCTGATACTTCTGCAAAGCCTCCTCTATCAGCTGCAGCTCTGTATAAATGTGCGCAAGAAAGAACTCTTTCATCCATGTATCCGGTAAGGACAGGAACTTCAACTAGCAAGAACCAAAGAAGAGATGACAATCAGTAGTATTCTAAGAGCCATGTGTGGCAAAGAATCCATTATCTTCCCTCCTATGGTCTTGTAGATGGTCTTGAGATAGGAGACTTTCCTGTAATCTTTTTCTTAGGCCATAATACCAACTATGAAAGAGCTGCATTAACACCAAGAATATCAGGTTCTTCCACTAGACAAAGTGATGCCTATAAATTAAGAATATTGAAACAAGAAAGAAGCATTAAGACAGCTGGTCTGAAAAACAGTACAATATGAATCACATTCAGTCACTCCCTCTGTGCTCCTGTGACTGACCAAACAGAATGACTGCAATTCTTCTGTAATTTCAACAACTACTGAAAAAAAGAAATGATCTTCTTTTTCATATATGAGAGCATTTGTCTTCTGCTTCTGCTACTGGCCTTACTTCTCCACTAAATTCAAATGGCCTTCAAAATATGTTATTTTTCTTACATATTTGAATATAAACAAATAAATAAATTGTTGGTATTTGTGTTGTGCCAAATGAATACAACTGCAAGTAATCTCATCAGAAATACTTTCCTCTTTTTCCACAAATCCATAAGACTCTCTTCTGTACCATCACTGCTTTTTAAAGTATTCTACCAGCCAGAATCGAGTGAGAATTCCTGGAGTGGTCACATCAGTCCCATGCATAAAGAAAAAAAAATCTTCTAATTTTCTGTATCTAAGTTCAGTTATTTGATACACTCCCTCATTTAATATGTGTGGCTTGTATTTGACAAATGGCACATCTCTCTCTCTCTCTCTCTCTATATATATATATTTTAGTTTGGATGAGAACTACACTTCTGAAGTGAACTTCTCAATTACCCCAACTATCCTATTTTGTTTCACATCAAGAAATTATATCAGAGAATGTAAACTATATTGTCTCAGGATGAAACTAAACTCAGAGATGCACTCTACTTACTAATTACCTATGACTAATAAGGATCTAAGCCACAAAATAGAACATTACAGCTAGTTCAAAGTAAACTCTCCAAATCATGTACAGTGGAAATACAAGGTCTCCAGATAAAATTTTTTCTCAATACAGATTCAAGCCTACTACACTGCACTTGCTAATAATGAAAGAACAGCCTTATTAAAAGCTTATTTGGTTGAATGGCTGTTTACCAAAGGATTAGTATCATTAATATAGACACAATAGTGTCAACAAAACCACAAACTTTCAATCATTCAAAAACGTTACCAATAGCATTTTTATATATAATTTCAGGCCACCAACAAAACTAATTAGCAACTGTGAAACCAGAACCAGATATGTTAATAAGAAAAAAAGAGATCTAATAAAGATCCCACTTACATGGCAATAAATATCTGACAACTATTTCAAAATGTGTGAAGTAGCCATTCTCATGGGTGAATGAGAAGTTAGCCCTGGCTGCAATAAAGATTCTCAGACTACAGCATGGCAAATAATTACAGAAAAATACAATTCAACAACAAATTTACTGTTTGGGTTGCTTCGCCTGACAGAGTCTCGCAGAAGAATAAGGCAGTATGTGGCACTAATCTCATGACAACTAATCTCTTAGTTACTGAATCATGTTAGACTCATTCATCAACACGTCCTGATATTTCCCAGTTTTTACCATCTCTTTATCTGTGATCAAGTTGCAAAGCTCGAGCCAGGCTCCCCAGTGCAAAGGTAAGACGTGAGCAGCTTCCACAAATACATCTATGGCTTCTTTCACCAGATCCAGCTTCCGCAGCACAACACCATACCTAGAGAAAAAGTTACCAAATTATCAGAGGCATATACTCTGTGTACCCATATAAGTGTACATGAGTACATTAGAAATATATGAAAACACTTACAAATAAAGGCCAAATCCGTCCAGTTCTCGTGCTTTGTGTTTCTTACTAAGCTCTACTCTTAATTCTCGTAGAGCTTCGTTTTTCACCTGCCCTTTTTCCAGAGGTCCTGCATGAAGACAAGGTCAAATAGCTTTCAACCAAGGTTCTTACCACAATAATTGTGAAGTCAAGGCTTAATTCAGAGTCTAGCACTGAAAGCTTACCACCCTCTGGTTATTCTTCTCTTCTTAAAAGATAATCTTTAAGTCTAATCAGCTACTTTAAAAATAGAACTACAAGATGCAAATCTGTAACCTGCATCAAGCCAATATATTGAGAGTGAAAGCAAACTATGTTACAGTGCATTATCCAAAGAATCAAGGTGAAAGTCATACAACTGAAATGATTTGCCTGAAGAGGCATTACTGGAAGCTTTACTATATTGTCTTATGTTCCTTGACATCAGAGACTTACCCAAACTATCCACTGTTTCATCATCTTTCTTCTTTTCTCCCGACTGTGGAAAATAGAATAAAAACAAGCTTGTTTTACAGTAGCATATTCCTTAGGTCTTCTATAACTCTAGCAGCAGCACCTCAACTGAGTTTTCAAGAGCACCAGAGACAATTCTACTTGTCTCAGTAAGAAAACAAACAACCAAAAAAAAAACAATCCTCCCCCCATATAATTTGCCTTTCTATACTGTCATTTGGAATGGGACCAAAAGCTAAGGTGTGCCAGCTTCTACAGGAGAGAGGGGAGGAAAGCAGATGAGTTCTGTGATAAAGTGATTTTTCCCATCTGGCTTACCAGGTACCTAGAGTACATATACAAGAAGTAAGCCTTCTGGCTCTTGCAGCCCCGCAGAAAATACGCAGCCCTGTCATATTCCTTCAGATCGAAGTAAGATTTAGCCAGTGTATAGGCATCCAAGTCACGAGCATCCTCCTGCAAGGACAAAGAAGAGTCCAAGACCTCAGAATCTGCTACACTTTAAGTCAATTATCAGTTAGAAACATATCAAAGAAACTGTTCAGAATAGTAAAAATATAATTTATTCATACTCAAGGTATCGGCGGTGTACCCATTGATAGCCTCTCCATTCCTTCCTGTGATTAATTCCTACTTCTCAAAGTAGAATGGTCAGAAACATTTAAAGTAAACTGTGCTATTCCAGAAGACAAACTGTGCCAAGCCACTGGAAGACATGAACTAACTGAATCTAAATCAGATTGCAGTGAATTAAAATCTTTAATAAAGTTGAACAAATCAAAACTAGACAGCAGAACTCCCAAGTTCTGCTTGCGGACTGTCTGTGGCAGGGTCCTACCAACGCGCACTCAGGGCGCTGTCACCCGGGCACCCGCGCTGCAGAGAAACGCGCGCAGCGGGGCGGCCCCGCACGGCCCCGCGCTTCGCTGGCTTTGGGGCGCGGGTCGGGAGCGGGGAGGGCCGGGGGCGCGGGCGCGACGCGCACCTCGGTGAGCGCGGGCGGCGGCGGGAGCTCGCTCAGCGGCAGCGGGTCCAGGGCGAAGGCCAGCTCGGAGGCCCTGCGGGGAGAGAGGCGCGGTGAGCGCGGCGCGGTGAGCGCCGGCGGGGCGGCCGGGGCGGCGCTCACCACTTGCCGCTGTGCTGCAGGCCGCGCTCGCGGCTCCGCTCCGCCACGCTCAGCAGCTGCTTCTTGATCTCCCGCAGGTCCGAGAAGTCGCCGCCGCTCAACGCCGCCACCGCCATCCTGCCGCGCGCCGCCGACCAATGGCAGCCCCGCGCCGCCGACCAATGGCAGCCCCGCGCACTGCGCACCGCCCCGCGCCGCCGACCAATGGCAGCCCCGCGCACTGCGCGCAGCCCTCATTGGGCGGTCTCGCTCCCAATCAAAGCAGCCACAGTGAGGTCGGGGCTCCCTATTGGCCGCCGGTCGCGAGGGCGCGCTCCGGTCGCGCTCCGGTCGCGTAGCGCGGCGGGATGGCGGCGGCTGCGCGTCCCCAGCGGCTCCCCCAGCGGCTCCCGGCGCTCCCCGGGCCCGCTGCTCCCCCTCCTGCTGTGGCGTCTCCGGGCGCCCCCAGGGTTGCTCTACCGCCTCGCTGAGGCGGCCGCGCGCCGGGGCTGTGACCCCCTCGCGCAGGCGTCCCCGCAGCGCTGCTTATCCGCGCGCCATCGTGCCCCCGCCTACTTTCATTCGTTGCGCAGAGTTTTGTTTTCCCTTTCCTTATTTTTTTCGGTTTCGTTCTCAAATATTGTGCACGCCCTTCGTTTGTTTTACATACTATCTATAAAGTTTTCTGTGTGTGTATGTGTATGTTACCTATCTTTACTAAGATAGATAAAATATCTCTTTAACAGCTGCGTACACTGAGGTGTTATCTCACTCACTTGAGCAAGAGAAAGGCAGAAGAAAAAGCTGGTTTGGAGGGCAGCTGAGGAAAGGTTAGTATAGTCAGCAGATTTTGCGAGGTCCTTCTCGAATTAGCATCAGCTGAAAATCTAGTTTCTGTTTCATGTATTTTGCCTTTTTTTTCTTTTTTTTTTTCTTTCTTTTTTTTTTCTTTCTTTTTTTATTAAAAGGTACTTGGTGTGCGTTTTAGACTGGCTATGGTAGTTCCTCAGCATGGATGCAAGTTAGGGAGACTGGTCCAATGACCCTGAAACTTTGTATTTCTTATGCGATCAGGAAACCCCAGTCTTTCCCCATGTTTCTAGCTGGCCAGTTCTTAGCTTATAAAGGAAACAGTTGCTGCTTAGTCTCTGTGTGCTCCCTTGCTCTTAAGTTCCAGTCTTCAAGGCCATCTGATTGCTTCCTATGGTACCTCAGTTTGCCTCTCTGTTGACAGTGCTTCCCAACTTAATATCCTCGCAAAATTTCACTTGTATGCTTATAATTTCTGTGTTGAAATTGTGATTTAAAAATGTTGAGTAAATCAGCCCTAATTCTGGCCTCTCTGGACTGTAATCAGTCCTAGATTGTTCCTCTTCATTTCTGCCTGTTTTTGTTTCCCCCTTCCATTTATCCTTCTCTGACAACTTTACCAGAGTTAGACTGGAATGCAATTTGGCTCTGAGTTTTTTTTTTTTTTCCATGGTGTTTAGATCTTAACAGTACAGAAATGTAAGCACTTGTTTGGGGGTTATCTGCCCCATAACTACCTAAGCTTTTTCAGAAAGGTCTTAGTAGCTCAGCTTGTGCTTATTGCAGTATCTAGAATGGCAATTTGGAGTTTTTTCGTTTGTTTGTTTGTTTTTAAGAAATTAAGAAGGAATACTGTGGAAATTTCATTTCCTTGCATCTTGCAGCCTATATGTTATTTTTTTTTGTCTCTTCTGTTCATAAAAACACTGTATTCTTTGTACGATGCAAACATCCTTCATTTTAACTTCTTTTATTGCAAAAGTGAGTTGAGTCAGAGGACCCAGTGCATGAATGGGTCAAGAGGTCACAGACTGACAATAAATCGATTAGCATGGTGTCGCCACAATTAATTCATGATTATCATAAGGAGAGTGTTTTGGTGGTGGTGTTTTTTGTGTGTATGTGTGTGTGAGCCACTGAGTTTTCAATCCAGATTGATTTCTAAGATCACTTACTTTCTGTTTGCTGAGGAACAAATTCTCAACTGTGCCTGCACATCTATCAAGAGCCATTTACTTTGGAGCTGCCTGCTGAAACAAAGGTGGTTTTACAGAGGTTGATAGAAATTAAAAGCTCAGTTTGCAGTTAGAGGTGGGAAACAATGAGTATCTTATAATTTTTCTTAGTCTTTGAAATAGACAAAAGTTGGTCAGCTGGTTGAAGTCTGTTTTTAATGTTGCACTGTTTTTCTCTTTTAATTTTAGCCAAGTATGTTGCAAATTCTGTTGTAGCTTAGACAGTAAATACCTGTATTATACTGCCAGGCTGTAAACTGAAGATGTGAATAAAAACTTCTTTCTTACTCTATTACAAGGTTGCATCTGATTAGCACACAGCCTACCCGGCTGTCTCGTTCCTCCCTTCCTCAAAAAACAATGATAAGAGAACTTGATATTTTTTTACCAGAAGGTTAATTTTGTTGTCCTTAGTCACTTATGCTCTCCGTATTTGGAGATCAGCTATTAGAGTGTACAATTCTTCTTTATTCCCAGATTTTGTACTTGTCTTTGTTATTTGCCCTAATTTAAGGTTTTTCAGTTTCTATAGGAGTCGAATGACTCTTGGTAATTTTATCAAAATCTGTTTGCCTTCTCTTCAGCTTTGGACTCACAGGATATTGCATGCTATATTCCTGGCTATATGCTAGAAGCGCTCAGAGATTTCGACAGGAAAGATGGAACTGTCTGCAAAAAGGCAAAGTTTTACTGCTGCAGATGCTTGCTGAAATGTAAGTAAAATGTCGTTGATGTCTCGATGTGGATATATGCCATTAGGCGGTTGCAGTCTAGCTGTTCATTTGATTGCTGCTCTATAAAAGCAGCAGCTCTGTCACATATGACATGAAAGTTTTCCTATTCAACAGCTCATTGTACGCGACCAGGGATATTTGAACGAGTGAATGCCCCGCCGTAGTTGCCGTAGAGCGGCAGTGCTCGCTGCTCTCGGTAGGATTTGTGGTTATTAAACAGGAGGTGGCGCTTTGGTCCCTTCCTTGACGCAGCAGAAGGGCCCGGGAGGCACGCACTGATGGCAGAGGTCAGTAATCCAATTTCCCAAGGCTTGTTTCATAATGAGAACTCATAATTCTTCCTGTCATTCCGTTGTTTAATAGATGCATCTTTTAAGTGACACTCAGGGCTGGCTTTTAGAGCAGGAGACTAATTAAGTACTATGTGCATGAAACTGATAATATCTCAGGGACTTACAGATTATGTACTTGCTGGAGACTATTAGAAGAGCAGAATTTTGCACACCATGTCATTGCACAGCTATCTGTCTCTCGTGCTCCATAAAAACATGGTGACAGAACTACTGAAGACCAGTGAAAAAACAAAAATTACGTCCATCACACAGATGAGTTGTGTAGGTGAAGTTACATCAATAGGATTAAATTTTTCAAAGTTAAAATCTTCAAATGTACAGCTGTTGTTCACTAAAATCTAATGTAAATGGTATTTATAAATATTGAATAGTCTTACTGGTAGGGAGAACTTTATCTGTTGACAGACGTTTTAGCATCCAGAGCTGAAAATGTAACCAACTTATACATGATCTGAAGCAGTTTCCTTATTAAAATTCTATCAAACTATCCTTTTTAATCTGTTTAAAAATCACCTCTGACCACAAGTTGTTGCCTAATTTTAGGCTGAGAAGCTTGATTTCATAAGAATTTCTTATCTAGAGTTATGTGACTCCTAGCTTTGCTTGTTATACATGTCTGCCAGGACATCATTAAGCTTAGAGCTTGGAAACCACGTGACCCTAAAATGCAAGGGAAACCATTTGTACTTGATTTACACCAGGAGTGAAGAATAAATCCTCTCAAGCTGTGGCCGAGTTGCAAAAGACAGGAGATTGCTTGTCAGAGATGAGAAATGTTACATTGAAATGTGTATCAACAATGCGACACAGATATTGAGTTCTCAAGAATGGGGTTACTTTTATTTTTAGGAGGATTCTTCAAACTTTTAATTGCAGGCAAACTTTTTCCAATATTCTTCTTATCATGTCTCTGATGACAGCAGCCCATGTTTTTAAAGAAATCTCATTCTTTGCTATTAAAAATGTAATTAGCAGGTGCTTGCCATATTTTTGTAAGTGTTTAGAAAAGAATTGTGAAAGTTTTTGATCTGATATTCTTGGGTATATTCCCAACAGCATATTCAATGAACCATTGAACTGTGTCATCCTCCTGTGATTCTTCTGTGAGATAGATTGTACATATTTGTCCTATAAATGCTGTAAATACATTACTAATATGTAGATGCTTGCAAAATTTCAATAATCAAAATAATGACTGGAAGAGTGTATATAACTTCAGTAGACAGTGACTCAGGGATCTTCTTATTCTGACTGTAACTTTTTGCATTTCTAAGAGAGTCTTCATTGCAGGTATATTCCTAGCCTGAGAGGTTAGTAGTGTGTAGATCTTTGTTAGTGGGAAGTCTTTAGATGCAATTGAACTGTGGAGCCAAATAATCAGCACAGCTGCTTGTGACAGGTACAAAGCTATCAAATACTTGTCCATAGACTGTATTGTATTTATTTTTTGTTCGTTGTACAGCAAAATCTTAGGGTAGATAGGTAGCAAAGCTTCTGTTCTTTTGTATGTTTTTAGGGGCTTTGATATAACTTCTGTCCACTCTAGTGTCTTTTTTTTTGGTCTTAGTGTACTAGGATTGCAGAATTTTGTGAACAGAAGTTCTGGAATAAAATGGCAAATATTTGAAAAAAAATGGTTTGAATATTAAGCAGGGATGAGATATTTCTTAATCTAATAGAAGAGGTGCTAAACTGGGGGGATAAATACTTGTAAGTGAACAGGACGTGAGAAATTGCTTGCGTAAAGAGGAAGCTTTAGCCTGATTGTGATTGCTCTGCATAGCACGGCTGTTCCTGATGTAGCTGTCCTGAGATGGCGCAGTGCTGGAGGTAAGAGACAGATCCGTTTAGGGAATGTGAGAGGGAGAATTAGCAAGAAGACGGCTGCAGGGGAATTAGGAGGATGAACCAGAAGGTTCAGAAGAACAATACTAGCATTATAGGTCTGGAATCTCTTGGATATAATTAGTTGTCCATGTAAGGGGGAGAATACCAAAGAGTGATAGAGCTAGAAGGAAGGGGGTTTTAATGCTATTAATTCAGCCTCTCTCAATTTTAGCAGCAGTTTTTCTGCTTTTGTTCTGATGAAATTCTTACAGAGCTGACTTCAGTAACATCACAGAATGGTTAAGGTTGGAAGGGACCTCTAGAGATCATCTAGTCCAGACCCTCTGTACAAGCAGGGACAGCCAGAGCAGGGAGCACAGGGTGGCATCCAGGCGGGTTTTGAAGATCTCCAGAGGAGACTCCACAGCCTCTTTGGGCAGCCCGTGCCAGGTATCTGTCACCCTCACAGTAAAGAAGTTCTTCCTCATATGGAGATTAAAATTCCTATGTTTCAACTTACACCCTTTACCCCTTGTCCTGTCACCGGCTACCAGAAGAAAAGAGCCTGGCCCCATCCTCCCTACAATCACCCCTCGGGTACTTGAACATGTTGATCAAATCTCCTCCCAGACTTCTCTTCTCCAGACTAAGCAGGCCCAGCTTGCTTAGTCTGTCCTCATATGACAAATGTTCCAGTCCCTTAATCATCTTCGTGGCTCTCCGCTGGACCCTCTCTAGAAGCTCAATGTCGTCCTTGTACTGTGGGGCCCAGAATCGCACACAGTGCTCCAGATGTGGTCACACCAGAGCTGAGTAGGGGGAAAGCACGTCTTTGTGCTTCCCCTGGCCAAACCATGTTTCTTCAGAATGCGTATTAAACAGGTCTGAGGGAAGGGTCAGTCTAGTAGAAAAATGTTTGAACAGCTCAAAGGTTTACAGGCTGCTATTAGGCCATAAGAATAGAGGAGCCACAGCAGCTGGGACAGAAACTGCAAGGTGTTGCAAGGGGTAGGAGGTTGGGAGTGGAGGTTGGATTTATTTGGAAAGCAACTGTCATCCTCTGCCATCCCTCTTTGGGATACTGTGGAGTTTTCAGTAAGACTGATGAGGGGTGGTGAGTGTATTGAAGCAGATTACTTTTCTCTGCCTGCCTGCTCTTGGAAGATCTTACTTTGGGATTTTTTGCACTCTGATGCGAAACAATTGTCAGGACCATCAACAAGATACTTGGCTATGTTAGATCATTGGTTTGGCATTTTTGTGTCACTGAGACCTAGAGAAATCTGTGTGCTTATCTTTCTTCATAGGAACTGGTTCTGGCCTGGTTTATTGCAATAGTGAATGTGGAAAATGTGTGACTCCTGCCAGTAATTCTAGAGGTGATTACTGTACACTGGACGAGTCATCAACAATCGTCACAATTTTTGCAAGTGCGCGAGAGCTTTAGAACTGCCCTGATTGAAAGCATAAAAAAGCAACCTTTCCTTATGATAGACATTATAGAAGCAAACCACTCACTGCAATTTTTTTTTCTTAAATATTATTCTTAAGTAAGAATTTAAATGAGAGATGCAATGCAGAGTCCTGGAAAGCAAGTAGTCTTCATCCACAAAATGATATCATGGGTAACAAAGTGGGAAGCTATGAATAAAATAACTGTGAGAAGTGTGCAAACCCACAGGAGACAGAATTATTTAGTATAAACTGGTGGTTCGACAAGTGATACAGAACTAAGAATGCTACTAAAACCAAACAAATAAATAAGCAGAAGAAAGACTTGCTTGTTAGTGAGGTACGTTGGTGTGGTCAGTGATCTGTTGGGGCAAAAACAAACAGTCCATGCTGTACCACATCTGAAATGCACTGAAAAATGAGATGTTGGTGTTTGAAATCTTCATGCAGGGTGGAAGGGGTGTTTTTTAGTATTGCTTTTCCATCTCCAATTTGTGATTCATTCCCAGTCCCATTATTTCTTCTCTTCCGTGTACGTGCTTGTTAATCTTATAAATCATATGTGCTGCAAGCAAAAACAGGGAGCCTTTATCATTAATTATTGGAAATTGACTGGAGAGTATCTCCTGTGACCAAGGGGCATTATTGTGCTCGTCATCTCTATGACTATGGACTATCTAAAACGTCTGATATCTACAGAGTGTGTTAATGTGAGTAATGGAGCATAGAATGGGATTCTTTTTCCCAGTTTGATGCTGTGCTATCTAGCCCTCAGCCCTTAGGAGACAAACAGTGATAAAGTACACTGTGGGAGGAGGCTTAGAACTGCCCTGATTGAAAGCAGACCTTCCCTTATTACAGGCGTGATGGAAGCAAACCACTCACTGCACTGATTGTGTACTCTTTTTCATTAAAAAAAAAAAAAAGGTACAGTGTAGAGTGCCAGAAAGCAAGTAATCCTCATCCTCAAAATTACAGCATGGGTAGTAAGTTGGGAAACTTTCCTACTGTACTTACATGTCAGCAGTTTGTATTACAATATTTACCTTTGTGTCCAAGGTGGGAATTTGAGGCCGTGAGAGACAAGCAGTTCAGTTTTGCTACAGTTAAGTCTGCTCTACCCACTTCAGACACTTTAATTGACAGTAAAATAAGCAGTTGGATTTCACTGTAAAAAAGATGAGTTGTGTGTAAATGTTCGCTTCTGCTTGATATCTCTGCAATGGCAAAATGTGTAGTTGAGAGACAACAGTTTCTTAAACCGTCGTTGAGAACGAGTCTTGCACAGGCCAGTCTCAGCACCTTTAGTTTCCTTTGCCGCAGTTTCATCATCCTTCCTCGCATGTCCCAGGCTGCTTTTTCCTAATGCCTGTGTCATGGTGGTGGTAGCAATTGCGCAGCCACAGAATCAATTGGATTGGGAAAGTGATCGACCTTTAGCAAATTTTGAATGAGAGAGTATGATCTAGCTTTCAGCTGAATCAGTAGCTTTATCCAGTTTGTGGGGAGGCTGTGGAACTGCTCACATGGATGCCAAAAAGGCTAGGAGAGAAATGGGACCATCTTTTACAGTAACAACTTGGGCTTGATTTCCATGCAAGTGATCTGGGAATCCATGTCTTTTATCCACTAGTGAGGAAGCCAGAGGGGGAAAGGAGCTGTGTTAGGAACTTATGGAGCCGAACTGAAACAACTGCTTGCTGGAATTGACCCAGTGATTCAATATGGAAAACTGTATTTACCCAGACATTATTATTTGTAAAGATCTGCATGAGAACTGCAGAAATGTATGTATTTTGAACACAAAAGATTTCCTGTATTCCTAAAGTGCTGGTGTAGTTTGGATTGTAATAGGCAATTTAACATTCTGAGCATTTGATGTAAACAGCACTATGGTCATAGTTTTGTTAAGCTTACTTGTTTTATGACTCGGGTATTTTGAGCGCAAGATAGTTTGATAATTTCTCGGCATTACTGGGGCTCTACGGGCCCTTGCACTTAGCTACAGCAACCCTTGTGATGAGCCTGTTCCATCTGTTAATCAGAGAATGCTGACTTCATACAGGCAGCAAGTATTCCAGCTCTGAAGGAAGCACTGATTTTTTTTTTTCTAGTATAATGGAAAAAAAAAGTCTTAATATAAGAATACTGACTCATTTCTGATGGTGCTGCTGCATAAAGGGTGGTGCTGGAGCAGCAGTGTTATAAAAGGTTATGACAGCTCTCAGAGTAACTTGAGTTTTTTTGGAAGTAGGAAAAGATAGAGGAGCATCATTACCCAGAAAATGCTATGAGAGTTGGAATTGTTTTTATTCTTCATTCTCAGCCTGTGCAGAAAGGACACAGGGAACACTTCAAATTCAAATAGTGTATTAAGATGCAGTTCAGAAAACTTCTTTAACTTTCAGCAGTAATAACTTCATTGGGGTCTAATCAGTAGCTGAAGTCATTTATCTTCTGTTTCACAGCAGGTGCTGGTTCTTTCTATACTCCTTCTCATATCAGTTTTCCTGTTGGAAATCTGCCTGTGATTCAAGTAATGCAGGATTGTGACATCAGAGCAGGCTTTTGTGTGTTCTCAGTAATGACTTTTGCTTGCTTGCTTGCTCAGATCTAAATTGCTGTCTTGTGAGGTTAATTGAGATGGAGTGCCATAAAATGTTTCTGAGGATTCTCGAGTCATCATAGAATCACAAAATGGCCTAGGTTGGCAGGAATCATCTAGTCCAACCCCCTGCTCAACGGGAACACCCAGAGCACGGGGCACAGGGCGGCATCCAGGCGGGTTTGAAGATCTCCGGGGACGGAGCCTCCACAGCCTCTCTGGGCAGCCTGTGCCAGGGCTCTGCCACCCTCACAGGAAAGAAGTTCTTCCTCACATGGAGATGGAACCTCCTGTGTTTCAACTTGTACCCACTACCCCTTGTCCTGTCACTGGCCACCACCGAGACCAGTTCTTCATATCTGGGAAATCTATTGACTCATGAAAAATGTTTTCAGTTTTGAAGAGATTTTTAGAATTGCAGCTTTTGATGAGCCTGAACGTAGTATCAGATTGTGCATGTATAACTAGCCCAAGCTCTGCCTTTGATGTGCACCATTTGCTTATTGTTTTTCCTGCCAAGACAAAGAGATATCACAGTGACACTGCTAAGAACCGCCTGAGATCTTAGTAATTCTGTCATTTACAACCCTTCATGTTGGTTGCTAAGCTCCAGTTCCTGCTGTAACAGAGGCAAAACTTGCTCTGAGTTTTAGACTTCTTTTTTTTTTTTTTTTTTTTCTCTTTTAAAGAGACCAAAGCAATTGGTTTAAACAATCTTCAAAAAATTATGACTGGGCTGAATCGTCATGGTTAGAGTAATTGGAGTGGATTGTGTTTAGCGTGCTGCTCTGCATCCTGGAAGCCAGGGAGAAGGAAACAGCCTAGGGGTGGTAGGTTGAGTAGTCATCCCCATCCTGTAGGTGAGCAGTAGGAAGCTGTTGCTGATGGATGGATGCAAGCCCACTTAGTATGGAAATGCTGTAACCTGTGGTGTTGCTGTTGCTTTCACCTGTCAAAAATCTGTATTTTTATGGAAAAGCTCAGTTTTATACCTTCCATCCTTGTTTTAATGGTAACGATTGTGTACCTAGATGGTGCACTGATCAAAGAACTGAACAGGCTTGAAGTCCATTGCAGTTTTTTTCTTGTTGTATGTCCACTAGAGCCAGCATAACAGTTAAAGGAGTGAAAAAGCTGGTTTCGTCCTTCCACATTTGTTAGTGGCAAAGATTTATGTTGGAGGACAGATGTAGAAGATATTGATAAGCAGTGATTTTTCTGCCTTCGCCAAAGAATCTTGAGCATAGAAGTAAAATAGTGGCTGAAGCTAATAGTTTACTTATGCATCAGAGCTCTGCTGCTGTAAAAAAATCAGTACAGATTTCTAATGTAAAAACTTTTAAATACGCTTAGTGAAAATCATTATTTGTATTTGGTCTGCCTAGGCATTTTTTTCCTTTTTTTTTTTTTCTATGTGTGTCTCCATTTGAGAAAGGAGCAGGATGTTTCACGGTGACCCATTACTGTGTTTTAAGGCAGCAGTTATTTTGCACAAATTAGAGGATTAATTTTGACATTACGAAGTAAATAAATGACCAGCACCAACAGCTTCTCTTGATTGTAAAAGGAAATTGTGGTTGTTCAGCACTTCATAAAATCAGGATGCTTGGTATCATTTCTGTTTTTGTATTCGTGTTGCTGAGAGAAAGTATTCAATAGGAAAGATGATAGCTTTAATTTGACCTTTTCAAATGAAACACAGTATTTCTCTAAAATCCAGTCATTCTTTTAAGCCTAGTTTCCTAATATTCTGATGTTTTCTGCAGTCTTCTTCAATAATAATAATAATAATAAACTCCAAATAAAGATTTTAGATAGTTTGTTTAAATAAAACAAAGACCACTCCAGCAGTAAAATCTGTTGTGAATGTGTTCCTCATGGGAGTGTTTCTGTGAGGTAAGTGAAGGCCTCAAAACCTTCAGGAAAAGCAGAGCTGTATATTTTTGAAAACAAAAAATAAAAGTGAATATTTCTTGAAAGAATCCATGGTTCCAGAGATGCTGAAAGTGCTAGTGCTATAGGTACTCTTGTAGAAGTTATATTAAAAAATTAGATAGTCTTGGCAACTACAGATAGCTTGTACTTGCTGAGCATCGTCAGTGCTCAAAAGCAGGAATTTGACTGTGGTGTCCAGGCAAGAAGATAGAATTAACATGCTCATCTAATTTGATTTTTTAAAGCCTTTAGAATAAGCCAAAGTCTGGCTAAGTAAATGGGGAGTTTGCAAAGTAGGACTTTTGAGTTTCATGTTATTCTTACCCTGACAGGGGTGGGGAGGCAGAAGGGGATAAGATGTAGGTGACAGGAAGAAACTTGAAAAATAAGCAGTAGCCTAGACAACACTTTGGCAGAGCCCTCTCAATTTGTGAAGTTTGGGAATATTTTTTTCCCTCCCTCTAGTTCTGAAAAAGGCAAATAGTAATTAGGTATTACGATCAAAGCAGAACAGGTTGTATGTATTCTGCAAGGAGACAGCGTCTGAGATTTGCTTCAGATGTAACTTTGAAGAATAGCTCAGGTATAATATTAAGCCTCTTATGTGTACAGCAGTTCAGAGAATGCTTCAATAACATTTTTTTTCTTCAAACTGTCATGTCTTATTATGAGACAAAAAAACCACAAAGCGATTTTGAGAGATCTTGTTACTCATAAGCAGATGCTATATGTTCAAAAAAGTCTGCACAGATTTCTCTGTCAGGCATATTGTATACAGTATGGTCTTGGTACTACTTTTAGAAAAATCAGCTTCTAGCAGTCAGAAGTATAATACTTGCTGTGTTGGCTTTGCTCTTGTGTAGGTGTATATTGTATCCTAGTGCATATAAGTGATATTGGTCAGTAAAAAGTGCTAAGGAAAACACTCTGTGATGTCATGATGTGGTATTTTGGTAGCCTCTGACCTTTTTGGGGCCAAGAAGCCCTTGTAGTCTGAAGCAGTAAAGCTATATGATCCCTTGCGAGGCACAGGCAGTGAGCAGGAACACATGAAACAGTTTGGTTCATTTCCTCCTCCAATTTCCCCAGTTGTTTTGAAATGTAATGGTTTGTGAGCCTTGCTGGAGTGCTGAGTTTCTGGGGACATTGTGAATACCCAAGTAAACAACAACTCTGGATTACAGTTTTTTTTTTTTTTTTTTTTCACTTCAGCTAATTATTTTAGCATTCCTGTCTCTTTAGCTGACTAGCTTATACTGATTCAAATTAAAGATAAAGTAGCACATATGTAGACTTCTGCCACATTAATTGCTGCAAATGGTTTCTGCTGTCACTGTATCTGATATAAATGTAAAATTTATTTCCTTAATATAACAATGTATTATATCATAGTAGATATCCTGAGGAAAATGAAGTTAAATATTACTAACCATGTTCTGCATGTAATTGACTGTGTTTTCTGTAATCAAGAGTGATGCTGTTCTGAAATAAAATTTAGTACAACTAAATTGTCTGGTGCTGACCACATTTTTGCTATATTAGAAAGTGTAAGAAGCTCAATAGTGACTTTTATGAACCACTTTTTTTTTGCAATAATTGACAGAAGTTGGTTTATTAAGAGCCTCTGTTTATCTGTTGCTTTAGCCTCAACCCTCATGTACTGAATACTAGCTAAAGCCATCAAAATAGTTTTTAATCATTTTAATAAGTTTTTAAACCATTTCTGACAGGTATACATGACATTCATCTAGATGCCCAGGTCTTTATTTTTAAATACATATGCAGAGTATGTCTCTTCTCCTCCCTTTTAAGAGCAAGAAGTATTAAGACCCTGTAAACCCTGCTACGTTAATAAACAAGAAATGCAGCATAGGGGAATTTCCAGTTTGTAGGGATGATTGGGGATAATGGAAGTGGATTGACTTTGTTTTTCTTTACTGTCATTCAGAGTTAGGAGGACTCCAAATCATCGTGGAGTGCATATGAAAATAAATCAGTACTGTATAGAAATTCCTAGTAATAGTCTTCACTGTGAAAAGATAAATATCGCACCATATACGTCTACTGCTAGTGGTATATAGCTTACTACTTATCATTCTGCTTTAATAGGTGCTGACATGTTCTGGAAAAACTTGTGCGTCACTTGATGATTTCTCTTCCCCGGTTGCATAGTTGGGTTTGGTCAGGTGACCATTAGTGATTAGGCTCATAGTGATTTAAACAATTACTGCTTCTTTTCTGGAGTTATCCCTTCATCTGCTGAAGGGTGACTATATATTATTCTCTGCTCATCTGTTGTAATTGAAAATAAAACAGGTTAGCTTAAATCACCATGGTGTTTCAGTGGACTAGAAATGTGTAGCAATCATTTGAAGGATAGTCATGTCTTAAAAATGTTCTGACTTGTCTGAGGTGGTCTTGCCATATTGCTATTATCCTGTCAGGTTAGATAGGTAGCAAGAGTCTATATCCAAAGGCAAAAGGAGGCTTTTTATATTCCCTCAATCAATGCTTTCTGACTCTAATTGAATATTGAGAGCAGATCAGATGCATTTGTTCTTGTTTATATAACTTGAAATTTTTCCAGCAGTTCAAGTTCAAGGAACTGTCCTTCCTCAACTTCTTGACTGCTCTAGATTAGCAGGCTAAAAGAGCTCTGTTGGTACCTAGCTCATCTAAATAATTCATCTCTACAGACATATTCAATTAATAACTAACAAACAAGGACCAAAGAGCAGTGCTTCCAAGAGTCTGAGTCTTCTGTGAGTGACAGGTACAATAAGCGGAAATGATTGGACTGAATCCAGTCAGTTAATAAATGGAGCAGTCGGCACTGGTAGCATGTCACAAGAATGTAAACACAAGATTTATCCAAGGAACATTTAATTAAACTGGAAGGTAATGGATAATGGAAGATACAGTGTGTAGCTCTTCCATTACAGAAAGTACTGCATGGCTTAGATGAGTTATTGCTGGGGGAACTAATGGCCTTATGTTTTCCAGGTCACAATATGAAAGTACTATATAGCATTTTTGAAAGCTACATGGATTACATTGATATAACCTTCAGAATTTTTCTTAAGCTAAGTTTGTTATTGGACAAAAGCAACAAATTCTGGCAGCATGTGTGAAGAGTTTTGGGTACTGTTGTTTAAAGAGTACATTTGACAAATAATACAATAAGTCAATAGGGGACACAGTGTATGATCTGATTCCTTCTGTCGATGTCTGTTTTGTGGATGTCAGCCAGCTCTTGATAGGCACGGCACTTTCTTAATATAGTCTGTAGTGTTAAAGCCTGTCATCTCTTAAAATGTTGTTACTGTTCTTCAGCTAAACTTGTCCTATTCTCATTGTACCCCTGTCTGTCCCTCTCTAATGGAGCGGACGTGGGTGACCATGATGCTTGTTTGCTAGAGACTTAGTGCTGCATATTTATTCTCTTGGGAGGATTCTGCATCTTGTACTCTTGGGAAATTGCATAAAGGGAAACTAATCTTTGCCATGTATTTTTGCAGGGGGCTTGCTCTTATAAGACAGTACTAGCTGAGGGTTAATTGAGTAATACTTTCCTGTTCATGCTGTAATAAAGTGCCTTTGTGCAGTGCATGAATGTTCTCTTCATTTAAACTTATTCTCATGCCCTTTACATTTGCTGACAAGCATCCCTTTCCTTTCTAATACTTGAGCTGCTCAAGGTACACAGAATGGAACAAAGAAACTTTGATCCAGAAAGAAGAAGAATTCAATATGGGAGACAGATTATTATTTTGTTCTAAAGCATCAGAATGTTTCACTATTGTCCCTTTGACTGGAAGGTAGTATGTAAATGAACTAGCCCTGTGAAATCTGGTATTTAGACCTGTTGCAATCAAGGCACTATTCCTCCTTGAGCTGTCCTGCTACTGTCCAGTGTCATGGACAGAAGGAGGTGAGATGAGACCCAAGATCTGTCTTCATATCTTTGTCTCCGTAATAAATGTTATAACTGGCTGGTAGAAGCTGTGCTGTTAGAACCACCCTTTTTTTTTTACTGAAAGTGACACCTGCCAAGTCTCCCTCATTTCCGAAGGAATCTCTGCTTCTGATACGTTTGGAAATTGATGTATGTGTTCTGTTCAATAGCCTCTGGTGGATGTATTCTGTCTGAACTTGTGCACAGCTTCTTTGAATGCACTTCTATTTCTAGGGTGTCCTTATATTTCTTGAGTGCACTTTCCTCGTTTTTTGTGTTGTATGATATCCTTGATAGGGTTTTCTTCAGTCTGCTATAATGTTCTATGTTATCACATTTATCGGTCTGAATGGCAATAATGGAAATTCCTTATTACTACTATTTACTACTTTACAGACACTGGTCCTCCCTAACGCTTTGTAGATATTGTAACCGTTCTTGTCAGACTGTAGTGTCAATCAGTGCTAGCAACAGTGCTGTCTGTTGCTGGTTGGGTATGGAGCTTAAATTTGCCAGTTCTGTGGTGTTCTTTAGTACAGGAAATGAATGTCTATTCCTCCTGAAGTGTCAAAAGCATTCATATTGGTCAGACATGTACAACTTAATAATATTCTGTTTCTTCTTGTATCACTGTCCTCTCACAGATCTACTTATTTTTTGTCTTAAATTAGGTAAGATTTTATTCAGAGGAAAAATTTGTCTTTGTAGTTTCCCAACAGAGCAGGAAGTGTATAGTCTAATTGCTGTGCTGTATGTGAAACAAAGCTGAGGTTAAAGATAACATCCTGGTTAAGTGACAGGCAGTATTACAGTTTTACTTAGGGAATACTCACAATGAATAATGTTTTAATTTATCATCAATAGTGCTTGTGCTGCTTCATAAAAAAAAATGCAGTGTTAAATTTTAAACTAGTGGATATTTTTGATTGGGTATTTTCCAGTTACTAACTTGCTGATTTCAAGTTTGTTTTATAATCTCTCCAGAGATTATAAATCTAAGGAAGAAGTTTACAGTCTAGTTTGACAGGTTCTTGAAAACAAAGCCTAAGACTGAAATTGCAAAAGAGGATGGACCTTCAGTTGGGGATATGGAGGTGGCTGGGCTTCACAGGATAGAGCACCTGTATTTAAGGATGCTTTTCAGTCACTTTTGCTTAAGGTAACTGTGAAAATAGTGCCATTAATATGTATCATTAAAGCCTTGCTGCCTTTATAGAAATAAATCTGGCTTCTCCAGACTGGGGACTGCCAATCCCGTTTGGGAGGGCATCTACCTTAATCTGACATCTTGTTTAGCAATGATAACACTGGAGAGTCCAATTAAAGTATTTCAAGAAGACATCCCAATACAAGACTACATTGATTGTCCGCTAATGCATATTGAATTTTAGCTAAATACAGCCCCGGGTGCTGTACTGGAAAACAGGGGAGCTTGCTGTCCAAGCTCTTAATTCATTTTATATCGATTTGGCTACTAATGATATAACCTTCTCCTCTAATTAACTGACATCTGCATTAGGCTGAACAAGAGCTCCCCTGCTAGGATCTGTCCACTAGGTTGTGTTGTGAGATATGTCCTCCTTTTATGTTAGGTTGTGTCTAGATTACCTTGTTCCCTGGAAAAAAAAAAAAGATTGCATAAAAGATTGACTTTTTGTAAAATAACTTGTAAAAAAAAGTTTGTCTTTCTGTTGCCCACATTCCTGCCTATGTGCCTAGTATTCATGTTGCTGTTGAGTCTGGCCAGGGCTGGTTGACTGCAGGATCCTTCTCTGTGCACTGTTTGCTCCTTAGACTAATGAAAGCCTGCCAAGAAAGTAGAAATGCAGACAGAGAGAAGATATGAACACCTTAGGGTAAATGGATCATTTTGTATGTC
This sequence comes from Tinamus guttatus, assembly GCF_059628265.1. Lineage (NCBI taxonomy): Eukaryota > Metazoa > Chordata > Aves > Tinamiformes > Tinamidae > Tinamus > Tinamus guttatus. Next base: position 1,738,434 of record NW_028288541.1, on the reverse strand, counting down.
TCAGAGCATCAAGCAACCCTCAGATGTAAAGGATATTTAGCTCAAAACTTAGTTAGGATAAAAGGGGTAATCTGCATGTAAATCTGCACATGATTTATTACCAAATCCAGAATCTGCCAGTTCTCAAGGCTTTGTTTTGTTTATAGTTAATGAGAATTTTTAATTTTGGCTTCTGAATAGCTAGAATCTGATTTTAATGCAAGACACTTTTTGCAGCACTTAACAGATCAAAGGCCATTTGTTTATAGAAGTGCATGAAAAGCAGCTGTGTTTTTTGTGCTGTGTGCTGCTGCTGTGTATGAGTTTATACATGTTTATACTGGGAGGAAGTTGTGAGTTGATCCTGAGTAAAGGTGATGTTAAATCAGGACTCTATGTTTTCAGCTTTGGAAGATGAAGAAGTTGAAGCTCTCTTTGCCTACAATGTGTTGAAGGTCTTTTCTTCTTCTTTGAATACAATCCAAGCCACCCTATTTTTCCATGTTATTTGTAGAGTTGACAGTCTCCTAAGAAATTAAGGTACCATTGGTCATTTGGTTGCTGTTCAGTCAATTGGACAGCTAGTAACTGTTTCCAAATGTCTGTGTTCCCCTGCACTTCTGAAGCAAGTACCTGTGAGGAGGAGAAACCGAAAATTGTCCTCAGAGAGAAGTTTGACATAACTTTTCATTCAGTGTGTCAGAAAGCAGCTTTTTCAGTCAGCGTGTGAGGATGGAGTCACTTAATGGTCAGCAGCTACCCCATCCGGGACCGGGTGTAGCATTTTCTGCCTCCTGCCTGGTGGGGATATGCGCAGGGCTGCGAGGATCATCAGGGGCCTGGAGCATCAGCCCTATGAGGAAAGGCTGAGGGAGCTGGGCCTGTTCAGTCTAGAGAAGAGAATGCTGAGGGCTGGTCAGTGTCTATAAATGCCTTAAGGGAGGGAGTAAGGAGGATGGTGCTGGCCTCTTTTCAGTGGTGGCCAGCGACAGAACTAGAGGAAACGGCCACAAACTGAAGCACCCGAAGTTTCACAGGAACTTAAGGAAAAATTTCTTAACAGTGAGGGTGACACAGCACTGGAACAGGCTGCCCAGAGAGGTTGTGGAGTCTCCTTCTCTGGAGGTCTTCAAACCCGCTTGGACGCAGTCCTGTGCCACGTGCTTTAGGTGACCCTGCGTGTGCAGGGGGTTGGACTAGATGATCCCTAGAGGTCCCTTCCAACCTTAAACATTCTGTGATTCTCTGATTCTGTGATACTAAGAACATGAGCTTACTGTGGTGTGTGTACTGTTCAAAGACAACAGATTTGTGAAATGAGGCTGCTTTATTTCTCTTAGGGAGCAAGTTGGTTCCTGTGTTATTTTAGTCCTATACTGATTAATGTGATCTGTGTGTAACAAAATAGTTCTAGTTCTGCTTTAGATACACTAAAATAATGATTGCATTCCTGTTTCTGCTCAGAAAGTGCACAGATTTCAGTTGTAGCTGATGTTTTTATTGACAACAATAGAACTCCTTTTTTCCTTATTGTGCCATGTTTGATGCCAGTAATAAAAGATAAAAACATTCATTATATTGCTTTCCTAGCATGCCTCTTGGAACATATTTAGATGCGTAATCAGCTGCTGAGAGCAGTCTTTTTTTTTCACCCCTCAGTGTTCTTCAGCACCCAAGGCCTTTGCTTCCCTTTACTTTCTCTTTACTAACCTTCTAACCTTTCTAACCTTTACCAACGTACTAACCTTTAGTAATACGTTCTTGCACAATTCACATGGCCTTTCACAAAGTTACTAGAGCAAAAATATAATTGATTTCTACAGTCTAACATACTGATAATGTAACGACAAGAAAATTCAGATTAAATAGAATGTAATGCATTGGTCTTGCATTGTACTTTTATTTTACAAACACTGAGAATGACTGGATGTAACAATATCTCATTGCAGTTTCAGTGTTGATTTGCCTTCTATAATGATCTCAACAAATGCTTCATGGTTTGTACTCCCTGAGTATCTGGGCATCTCAAGGTCACTATCTTGTCCAAGAACTGGAATTTTGCAAATGGAAAGCAGGAATCTTCATTTCTAAGAAGAGGAATTCTTTACCTTGAAACATTAATACTTCAGTGCTGACAGAATTAAAATGCAGTGAAGTTTTGGGTTATTGTTCAGTGCAGAGGAGGCAGGAAAGCTCAATTAAGACAGCTTTTAAGTCACACTGATAACTAAATATGTGCTTAAGTATTGGTGACGGACAGGAAAAGTGGATTTTCTAGACTGATGCTTTTCCTCCGCTGGCAAGGAGAGCTCAGGAAACCGTGTGCGACAACTAGCCTATACTTTTTTGTTTTATCCTATTGATTCCTAGTTATTCCCTTGAGTATATATTCATTAATTTTGCTTGAAGGAATCAGGACAACAAGTCCTGATTTAATTCTTGATCCATCACTTTGTTTTGTTTTTTGTTGAAGGGGCTTGCATGTATAATCAGTGCTGTCACCTTCTGTTAATACAAGTAGCCCATGCATTCACTTTAGGAGCAATGATGATATATTCTAGTAGGCCATGGCACAGATTTTGCAAAATCCGGTTTCTTTCCAGCTATTAGCTGTGCACAGCGAACAAAGGGAATGAGGAAAACACAATCAAGAATGTAGAGGAATAATAAATATTAACATTTTGTCATTGTGAAAAAATAACATAGGTGTGCCCCAAAGGTATTTAATGCCAATTACCTTTAATTTCAAAATTATCAATAAATGCAAGGAAGTAAACAGTACCCATAAATATATAGGATGCTTGAGGTAGTCATCAAAGGGATGCAATAAAGCTGAAGGAGTAGATGAGATGATTTCAGATGAAATTTGGTGCTGGCAGATGTTAGAAAATTGTATAAGGAGTGATCAGAATTCTCATTCTTATTAGAGATAAGGGGAGTTGATTAGGTGCACTCGACCACCTAATGATCTAGGTCAACATAGTGAATATCACTTCTCAGTGAACAACAGTAGCAGTTAGAAGGAAATAGTCTATCTTAAGATTTTGAATTTAGAAGTTTGAGAGTCTCCAAACTCTGAAGCCTCCCAACAGTTACGTTTTAACTATCCTTTGACTTTCTTGTATGAGCTATTCTACTTTGAAAGAGAATAAAAGTTTAAATCGGATAATTGCAAAAGGCACAGGCCAAGAAAGTGTTTTAGCTGGGGGTTCTGGTTGATACCAAAGAGACCAGTGCACTGACTGCCAGAGCCCACTTGCAGTAGTTTCCATTAATCCAGTACAAGGAAGCTGAACAATTCCGAGAAGAGACAATCTCCCTGGGAATTTACATGGTCCAGCCTCTGCTGCAGGCGGTTTGGGGCTGGGGGTGTGTGACAGTGGTTGGATAGTGGTACCATGGGCTGGCGAAGACAAGAGCATACCGCAGAGCGATTGATGCACATCCACACTTGAGTTTGTCTTTTCCTTCAGAATCGTTACTCTGTAGTTTACATGTAGATGGAGGGTTTTTTTTTTCATCCCTACCCCCTCCCCGGCGCTTTTTCCCCCCCCAGTCATCTGGTTTTGTTCAAGAGCTGAAAACAAAAATACAAGTGTTTTGTAAATGTACAGGATACATGTTTGCAGAGGAAAAAAGATTTGATTATTGAATGGGCAGCTAGGCTAGGTCATGGAAGAGGAGTTAAGCCTTAACACAGACAACCAGATCAGAGCTGAAAAGGTTGTAGTTGTAAGTCTTAAAATATAAGCTCCAGTGCATACAGGAGGAGTACTGTTAGCATAAATGATAGTTGGATTTTGGGTGAAATCTGTTAGCTGAGTTGAGGTCAATTTAAAATAAATGAATAGTAATTGATCTAATAAATCAATCAACCCATCATCTTTTTCCTCTCCTTACCATTTTGTTTTGCCTGATTCACTGCACTGGATATGTAATTTGGTGATGCTTGAAAAGAAGGGCCAACCTGGATCTTCTAGTATTGCAATTTTAGCTCCATGGAGCGAATGTATGTAGTAAGAATAAAAAAGCAGCCGAGATTTTATTCCCAACTTTTCAATAAGTCCCCTTGTGACAAGTCATGGCCTCGCTATTCCTCAGTGATCTTCTGTGTTTAAAACATACCTATATACAAACAAACATACATCTTGCATTTGCATGTGATTTGCAGGTATTTAGGAATATTAAGCCTGAAGTAATCAGTGCACTAAAAATATGCTTCTAGTGTGATATACTGCAGTTCCAGGTTGGATGTAGAAGAGCAAGCAGTTGTGTAGTAATTATCAAGACTCATACATTAAAGATTTTGTACAATCTGGTTTAAAAAAATGTGAGAGGGGTAAAGAAAACTCTACCTTACTGTTTCTGCTAGTCCTCACACAAAATACAAAGGTCCTGTGATTTGGAATAGATGTTTTTCCAAAGACAGTGAAATCCAGAGAGCATGGAAGAATTAGCTGTGAATCTCACATTTCTACAAAAAGACTGAGCAATTTCTGCTTTATTGCTCTGAAAACATAATGGAGCCCTAGGGACCACTGCCACAACTAGCTTCTGAGAGCCACTGGCACTTAGCAAAATTGACCTCAGTTAATCAAAATAATATTTTAAAAAGCTTCTGTGCTGATTTGGGAAGCTGCAAAAGAAGTAATGGTATGTAGATGGTTAAAGAAATTTCAGTTCCTTGAAGAGGAGCTCAGTGGTCTGTAGCACCAGTTTGTAAGGGGCAAACTTAGATAAAAGGGAAAATAATTTAAATGCTAGACTAGCATGAAGAAATGAAATGGAGGAGAGTAGAGCATGACAAGCACAACACTCTTTGCTCTTCCTTTATTAAAAACACTTCTTGAGGATATTGTAAATGAATCCGCAAGCACATAAGAGACTTCAGCACTAATAGCTGCAAAGAGAACAGAATTATCCAGGGTGCATGGAATATTAACATGCTCCACTATGAAGAAATATTTGCCGTAGTTCTGACTCATGTGCCAGGGATTTTGAAGTCATTTTTCCTTAGTGAAAGGAAGGATTCATATACCTGATGATCCACAGTTCTTGAGAGTTCTTGAATTTTTTTGAAGAGCCTGTGGAGCAATTTCTGATAGTGGAATCTAAACTGGCATGTAGGTTTGAGGTCAGTTGGGCTGTAACAGTGTCCTTTTTTAGGGGAAAGTGTATCGTATTATGCTCTGTTTATTTATTACTGTGGAGTGCAAGATGTTTTAATATAAATCATGAGGGAAAATATCATCTGTTGTATCATTCCATTTGAACGTCCGGTATTATTAAGAACAAAACCAAAACAACTAAAATAGCACATATGTGATGAAAACAGTTTTGAAAAAAAATCCCACTCCCTCTGTTTAGTGACTCAAGGCTATGAGGTCTTTCTTGTGTCACCACATCCAGTCTCCTGCTATCACAGGCTAATACATCCTTTTCTGAGAGTAAATGTCTTATGATTTCTGTGTCTCACAATAACTGGATAACTTTTTTATTTCAATGGGATTCAAATTAGTTGCTTGTAGATGCCCGGGAAATTTATTTTCAACAACAATTCCAGCATTATAAAACAGCCTGCAGCTTTTTCTTGATAAATATTTCTCCGTAAAATAAATGAAAACCAATAGTTCTGACTCTCTGCAAGTGTTGCAATGCCAGATGCTTCCATTAAATGTTTCCCCTGACCAAATGCCAGGGCAAAGGAAAGGTTGGGAATAGGAAAGAACATAATTTAAAACAAGAATCAGCATTATAGAGAACACACTCCTACCTTACTTATCTGAGCTGCATGCTGGAAAGAGGAAGATTGGAACACACCAAAGCCTTTAATTTAGTTCTGTCTGAGAATATACATCCCCTGGTACAGTGTGGAATTCTAGATTCTTCTTGCTGGAGAAAGAAAATGGAAGCCTCATGCAACAGTTATAGGAGAATAAGATGTACAACAGAATATATGTGCATGTGTTATACAGTTGTATAGGCCTTTTCTTTTGAAAAGGAGTTTCAGTTGTTCCAGCTCTTGGTATCTGGTGCTTTTCTATAATTTTGCTCTTCATTTTGATCAGCAGTTAACTCTAATAGCCTCCCCTGTTCTCAAACTCAGTAAATTATTGCTGCAAAATTGCTTCTAGAGGCTCCAGTCTGCGTATCTTACTCTTCAAGCATCTAGTAGTGTGAATTTGGGAGTCTTACCACATGGTGAAACAATAGGGGAAGCTGATTTTGTCTTAAGATTAAAATTTTGAATCTTGCATAAGAAAAAATGTCATTTGATTGGTCCTACCTGTTTTCCTATAAGCAGAAAGATGAGCAAAGAATCATGCAAGGAATTATTTAGCTTAGTGGTTGTGTTGCTCTGCCCAGAGGTAAATACCTAGTTATCTGCACCACTTATCAGGTATGTCATTTTAGAAGAAACTTGTTTAAAATCGAGTAGAGCCTCTTTTTTTCATCTTAATTAGGCAGTAACTCATTGATTCCAAGTGGGCCATCATTTTCTAATTATTTAGTACCTCATATAATGTCATTAAACATCTTTCAGTGGATAGGATTGCTCTAAAAGCTTTAGCTCCAGAGATCTAATATTAGACTCTTGGCATCCATCCCTGTGTGTGAAAAGCAGTCAGTTTGTTTACCAGGAATTTGGATTCGCATTACTGGGGGAATTAGCAGTGAGCTATTAGTCTGATTCAAGCACTTAACAATTACTGATCATCTCCTCCTAGCCTGTGGATAATGGAGATGATCAGCTGTAAATGGAAGGGATGTGGGGCTATTTTCATGAGGGCACTTGGAGAAAGTGCTGTATCCCATGACCTCTGCTAACCCTGGGTTTTGCAAGAAACCCAAACAGCGAATCGCTTCCTGGAGGAGGGTTAATCACCTATAAGAAGTTCCATTAGAGACCAAGCTCAACCTCAACAGAACCTCCCTCATCTTGAAAAGGGCTCAGCCACAAAATCCCTGAGGTAGAAGTGATTAGCTACTGATCATATTTACCATCATCTGTTTTGACGTGAGAAGCCCCTGCAGAATAGCAGTTGGTTGTGATTCCACAGCGGTACTGGTGGGTTTCGCACTTCTCTGCTGTCATGCCCAAAAGCTTTGGCTGCTGCAAAGACTCCTTGGCAATTACTCTTGAGTTTTCCCTCATGTTATTCTGTAAAATTGGCTTCTTTTTTTAGGAATTATGGTGACTTGTAATTTGTATGGTATGTTGAAAAGATAACTTCATTCTTTATGGGTGCTGAATTCATGGTGTTGCCCCCTCAGTCTGAAGTTATTTTTTAATGTGGATTTTTAGGAGTAATGGCAGGGATTTGTAGCCGGGAATTGTTTGAAGCCAAGGTTGGGTTTTTTTTGCATATCTATGATAGACATTGTGCCTCCCTTTGTGCAGTTACTTGGTCCTTATTTAAACTTAGGCAATTGTTGGAGGAAGCGAGAATGATTTTAAGGAAGAACAGGTACTTTCATCCTGAGCTTCCAAATTCAAGGCTTATCTCTGGCATCAGCTTACTTTTGACTGTAGGCAAGAAATGGGTATTCAAGCCTGTTGAGCATGAAAAGTCTAATATGGTGACTCTGAAGCTTACTGCTGTAGAAGAACTATCTGACTGCCCTTCACAAAAGCTGCATTATACCAAGTGAAGGGACTTCAAACACAGAAATCTGTCACAGCTTTAAGTCCCTGACAGTGAGTGATGTCTGTGCAAGTTGTTTTGAGACTGGCATGTAAGAGCACCTGTCTAATTCTGTTCCTTGGATTCCGTTCTCATAAGGCCTTTGATAGGAGTGTAGCTTTCACTGAACGCAAAGAAAGGCAGGAGACTTCCAGAGCTGCAAGATAAGTTTTATTAGTGTGATTTGGCAGCATTATACACTCTTAAAAATAACTTACATTACAACAATGAAAAGATTTCCTCCTTTCTGTGTGCTTGCTGGGAGCTCAACGTTAAGAGTGTCAGGATGCAGAATTTCTATTGGATTATTTTTGTATGTAGACAAAGATACTCTGCAGGATGTTGTATTCCAGTTTCTGGGGGCACTGAAGCTGAGTGGTTTTTGTTTTGTTTGTTTTTTTTACTCCTTTAAATTCCATCATAATAGAGATATAAAGAACTATTCTGGATGGCTTTGGGTAAGTCTGCTGGTCTTTCATCATTCATGGTGTTGGCAGAATTGTACTGATACTGATATTGCAAGCCAATTTTTATAGTTACACTTGTGCATGCATGTGTGCTGTGCGGCTGAACTGTGATATTTGGAGATCAGGTGTTACAAAAGCCTAAGAGAAAAAGGATTTGTGCAAATTAGTGTGAGCATCTGTGAGTGCACAGAATAACTGTTTGCAGTTATTGATGGAACAATCATTAGCAACTATGTATATAAAGGTGCATATCTACATGGAAAAACTTATAGCACATTTAGATAAAAATCTGAAATGTCGTGTTTTGCTTTAACTTCTGTCTATAGCAGGATTTGTTTAACTGTAAAGCATCTTCCTTTGTACTACAGGGCATGACAGGAAGTTGCAACTGCAATTCATCACCCTTTTACAAGAATTAAGAGGCTACACTTCACACAAGCTGATATGGCAAAACTTTAATATTTTGTTGTTAGCATTTTGTGTACAATAAATAAAATACAAATACTTTTTCCCAAATCAACCTGTGTGAGAGCACTGGTAGAGGAACATGGGATGAAAAGGAAAAGTTCAGTGCAGATGGCTGGGAGATGAATGCCAGACCTAGCACAAGTGCAGATTGCTCGGGGAAAGCTATGCTGTCATTCTTGCAGATGTCCTCCCTGGTGCATGGGTTATGGGGAAGAAAAACATTTTTCTTCTTTCCTGTCACTCTCCTGTAAACTCTGAAGATGGTGGAGCCTGCTACATTACAATCAAGAGACTTGACACAGATTTCTAGTTTTGCCATGGGGAAGATGGCCAAATGTAGATCTCAAAGTCCTCAGATAACATGAACTTTGCTTTCATTAAAAGGGGGGAGCAAGTGCTGTCTCTTGATCCAGATAGCCACATTTCAGTAGGGAAACGTCAAAATTCATATTCCTTTGAATTAAGAATACTAAACACTCTTTGTTCCTACTGCATGGAAAGTTGTTAATTCTCTGCCAGACAGAGGAGGTGGTTCTGCTCCATGCAGTGATTTTTCTGCTATAGCTGTCTAGGCAGTAAAGAGAAGGCTGCAATTTGAAACTGAAATACCACTGCAGGAGGACAGTGATTCCTATGCATGCAGCAGTGGGAAAAGCTCTAGTAAAAAGGTATCTGACTGGGAATCACAGCATGTTACCTAGCTGGAGTCTTTCTGGGCACAGATAAAGCAGAGTAAAGAGATACCCACTTGCTCTGCATCTATTAAGGACAGTAATATTGCTCAGCTGTGCATATTATTCAGATTTGTTGCATCTCACGGGATATGCAAGAGAAACCCTGTATATATGCACAGAAGCTGCCTGGACCTGACTTCTTCACTCTCCTGAAAGCATAATCTGACTGATGAGGCAACTCTTACAATTGATTGTAGACTATTAACCTATGCTCAGAAATCAATATTCACTTTAACACCACATTTTAACAGGCCAACGCAAAAAAAAAAAAAAAAAAAAGAGCAGTTACACGGTGCACACTTTTACACGCAGAATAAACAGGTCCTGAAATGGAACCTGGCAGCAGAGGAGGATATTGGGCAGTGGGGCAGCGATAGGGGAATATGGGGAAGCGCAAGGCAGTTCCAGCTCCCAGAGGTCTGAATGTCCCAGGGGGATGTGGTGCACATAGCTTCAGTGAGCCTACATATTTTCTCAAAACGTTGCTAAAAAGACACACTCTTACACCAGACAAAAGGTCAGGGTTATCTGGATAAGGCTGATTTCACTGCGTTTGAGTATGGAAAGCCATCCTAACCTATAAAAGCCATGCCTCTTAGTACCACTGCAAGGGCAAAACAGACATCAAAAATTTAACCTGGAGCACAGTGTCTTTGATCTGGGATGGTATTTTTCATATGCCTAAAAAAAATGGATTTGAAAATTTTGAAAAGGGAACTGAATGTAATACAGAACTGGTGTTCAACAGCAACTTTGGCTATGTTTACCTAGATACAGATACAGCCCATCCTGGAACGTGAGGACTTTCAGTTTTTTTAGGCAAAGTTTTTTGCTGTGCTCCCTGCCCAAGGAAGAACTCCAGAAGTTTGGGCAGTAGGACACTGTCATTTTTTTCCCTGCAGTCAGAAAGCACACTCCGTATAAGTTCTGGAAAAAAAAATCAGCCTTTTTTTTTTTTTTTTTTTTTAATATTGCCTTGGAAATTAGTCTGACTGATTGTTCCTCAACATGCTAACACGGCAGAAGTGCCAGTGGCAGCAGATCTGCAGCTACATCACGGGGAAAGTAAGGCATAGGCCAGGAGGAAGTTTTTAGTGACTGCAGGTCTGGGTTAAAGCTGTTCTATGCCTCTTTTTGGAAGCTGTCTGTTTGCCAAGAGTCAATTAACAAGGAGGTGCCTGGACAAGGGGCAAGATTAATAACATGGGGGCAAGAAATGCAGTTTGTGTCAAGTCAAGGTGGGCTGAGCAGCAGGGCCAGGAACAAAGCCAGAGATGGCCAGGAAATAGCAGCTCCAGAATATACAGAGGAAGCCAGAGGCATACTGCTGTGTTCAGAGATATCTCGTTGTGTCTTCACTTCAGCCACCTAGGAAATGTAAAGGAAGAATTAAGCCCAGTTAGACCTACTCATGCTCAATCCTCTGGCTCCAAAGCCTCCAGTCTGAGCACTGGCTGGAGACCACAGGAAGCTTCTGGGGCCAGGCAGTGTGGCCTCCTGTTTTTGTTTGCCTGTGGAAAGAATAGTTTGAGTTGAGGTGGCCCAAGGTTCTACACACTCATGCTCCCTCCCTTTGATGTCCAAAGTGGCATGTTTCCAGATGCTGGTTTTTCTGCAAATATTCTCTCTAGGCACCTTTACTCAGTGTTTTGTGCAGGCAACAAAGCAGTGCATACCTGGGACATTTCTGAAGCAAGAGATGTACTGGCGCTGTCACCTTGGAAGCTTAGGGATGATGAATAAAACAGTTCTTCCTGTCTTTCCAGAGCTGCCTGCTTCAGGTGCATTTGAGACCAAATTGCATTTTCTGCAAACAAAAGTAAAGCAAGAGTCTTGCATGTTTTTCTTGCACACACCTTGGAGATTAGCACACACAAGTGTGGGTAACTGTATCAGGAAATGTGCTCAGTCTGTATGTGGCTGCCTTTTGATACACAGAATGCATATTCTTTGCTCAGTGAGTGGCCTGTTACTGTGTGGGTTTATCTGAGACCTGCAGGAGACTGCAAATCAGATTGGCCCTATACTTGAGGACAATGGGGTCCCTTTGGAACTTTGCCAGCCATTTCTTAAGCAGCAGATATGTAATATCTCAGGTTTGCTGTTTATGCTCTAGGCATATCTGTGGTGCTGGGTGTAAGGCTTTTCTATATAGCAATAAAAATATTTAAATATTAATTATTTACCTAATGATTATAGTTTCTTTATTTGATGTCCTTTGGAAGCTTTTATGAACATAAAATATTTAAAACTTATTTAAGTATTTTGCTAAAATGCCAGGGAGATAAAAGAAATGCAGAGTTAGGTTTGCACAGTTGTATGTAACAAGATTTGGGATCTACTGCTATAATGCTGAATCTAAACACAGGGGCTGTGTCAGGAGTTACAGGTCTTGTCCTAGTAAGTGAGGGTCAAAGACAAGTATGAGAAAGGAGGAAAAAAAAAAAAGGCCTCTCATAATCTTGCTGCATTGATGTTGCTGCTCAGCAACCTATAGAGATCTGAACCTCTCTACTGACGTTGATTTATGTATTTATCGCAACACCTTCATTTGAGTGTTGTGTGGAAATAGCTTCAGGGACAAATGCTTGAGATGAACAGACATTTTGGTAAAAGATACAGAAATGCTTCTGAGCGCGAATCAAGGCTGGTTGCACAGGCTGGGCAGGACAGCATGGAAACAGTTAAGAGGAAGAGAAAAGTACATTTAGAAGTACAATGAACTTCTCTGGATATGAACTTCTCTGTGCTGAGCTGTTAGTTGCTCTGTGACACTCACCAAGGCATTTGTTACTTTCAAACATGCTGAGTATCTGGTCACACTTCTCCTTCTGGTTGCCGCTGCTCTCACACGTGCACCACAGGGAGACCTCCACACTGAAGTTACTGACATAGTTGGGTGTCATAGGTGTGCCTGTCCCAAACCCCCAGAAAGTGGAATCAGGTTTTACTTTAACCAAATGAAAGAAGTATGATTAGTCTGGTTATCTGGTTATTATTACACCAATTACATATATTATATATATAAAAAAGCCTTTTGCCAGAGAAATGCTGCACAGCTGTACTGTGCCATTTAGCCAGAGTTCATTTATCATGGAAAGGCAAAGACACTTGGAAAACCAAACTGTATCATCTAGATGCTGAGCTGTTCCCACTCTCTACAACTCACCTTTTAACAAGATGCATGTGGTACAGACCCCCAGGAAGCCACTCACAAGGGGTATTAGCAGACTGACAGTGAATGTCTGGACCAAGACAACCTTCCTTCTAACAGCTGGCAGTTATCTGCATTCACGTTGTTCTCGCTGGCTCTGAGAAGCTAGTATATACAACTTCTACAACCCAGAGGAGTCTAAACACTCAACAGTGAGGCAATGTCAGGTTTAACAAGGATCCTACTGGATTCTGCTGTGATGGCAAAGCTTTGCAGTGTAGCTTCTGCTGCAAGTATGGTTTGTTCATACAGCAAAGAGGGACTGGGTGTCAAACATTTATAGCAGTTTGCACCAGCTGCTGCATACAGGAGGGCAAGAATCCTGGGCAGGTGCTGTTGCTCTGATAGCAGAGGATAGGACTAAGGAGTCCCATGAAGGAGTCGTGGGCTGCATTTACATCACAAACAAGAAGGAGCACTAGCATCAGGCTGGGGCACATTCGTTGGCACACTGAGCGTTATGACCTGCAGCAGAGCAAGACAGTCTCCCACAACATGAGTGTGCCTGCAAGCTTACTACCTGTAAGCATCCAACCTGTATTTTCCTGCGGGTATCACTTACCAATCATGCCCATGTAGGCCTGCAGGCATGCAGCATGGTTGTGCTGAGAGCAGCCATCCGGGGACATGTCCGTAGGTTGGCAGTTTTGCTGGAAATCAGCCAGTCGGGATCTGTAGGAAGGAAAACAAGACCATCAGTGTCTATTCTTAGTGTCTCTCCATCTGTTCTCTTGTTTTGGCTAACGTCTTATGCTGCCAAACCTACTTGCAGATGTGGTCTTCCAAACAGGAGTCCAAAAGCCAGAGGCAGTTGGGTTTGGTGTTATATTGGAAGGAACAGTCAGGTACAATAGTTTTCCGGCGTCGTTCCCCACAGAGTTCATCTTGACATGGGCAGAATAGGATCCTTTTGGTGAAATCCTCAGGGACTTTCTCAAAGAAATTTCTTAGCGCTCTGTGGCATTTGCGATGATCGCACATGTCCTCACTTCCTGCTCCTTTAGTGCAGATAGAAGCATAGTCTGTGCGCAGACGAACACATTTTTTGCTCAGATTACAAACGTGAGTTGCTTTCAGGCATGGATTTGTTGTATCTCCTGCTAACTGTGAGCCTACAAAGACAAAAGAAATCCCACAGCAATTAACCATTTTCATTGATGATGTTAGGGTGTTTCTTTCAGAGAATGCATCACTGTAAGTTACTCCCTGTTTCATGGAGTCTGGGACTGTGCAGTATTTACACTTGGTAGGGGCCATATGTAGGCAAGTACCCAAAGAAAGCAGGCTTCTGATTAAAGGTGTCATTACCCAAACCATTATTCTCCCTTAATAAATTTCAACCCCTGAGAAGTTAATAAAGGGCAGCATTATATCATGTAGCCTCTTACAATCCCTACCTGATACCAGAGCTGCCAGTTTATTGTAATCTGTCTTCCAGTGTTCTTCATTTGCTGGACTCTCATATGGGGAGGTCTCCAGATTGAAATAACCTACGCAAGACACAAAATGCTTTATGCAGTGGGATAAATGCTCTGTGATTAGCATATGCTTTGGACTGACTTTGTTATTTGTGTTTGACTGTTTCCTTGGGCTGGAGCTCAGGAAGGCTCTGCCTTGCTCAGAGCTGACCGCCAAACACGGTTCTGTTGGAGGGATGAAGTGCTATTGCGCAGCAGGAGCATCGCATGTTGCGACTGGATTTCCTCCAGCTGCAGTTGGCTTGTGTGGTCTGGCTCAGCACGGGTGAGCGTTAGCCATGTGTGTGCTCCCACTGGTGGAAGCATCCCGGCGAAGCTGGAGAAATGCAGCAGCCTTAGGGTGCCATTACATGGTGTGTTATCGACACATGTCCGTTTCCAGGGATGGAAAGAAGAGACTCAGGTGATTTTCACAGGAATCTGCCCTCAGCACTCAATTTAAGTCTCTTAAAGTAACTATCTTTGTTTAGTAGGATTCCTAGTATATTTGAAGGGTCAGTCCCAGACTGGATCAGTTCTCTATGCTTATCGAACAGAGCAACAACTCTTTACTAGGAAATGTGGTTCCTAAGTGATACCTGCAGTGTTGGGAAGTGGCCTCTGACAGCTGTTTTCAGGTGGGCAGGCCTACTAACACCTGTAAATTTACAATCATCTCACCATCTGTCATGCTGGAGTGAACGGTCCAGAAAATGCGCAAGCAGTGCTCCTGTCTCCTCATGCGCCGGTGACACTTGCAGTGCAGTAAAGAACTGTTTCCAAGGACCAGCTCTGCATGCAGACATCTATCCCTGCTTTGGTGATCCAGTGGAAGGAAGCGAGTCCTAGCAAGGACACAGCTTTCCAGGATCCTGTAGGTGCCATTGCAGGTGGAGTCCAAGAGGCACAGCTGCTCCGCTGCTATGCAGTCACTCCTTGGCAGGGCCAGGAGGTCTCCTGGGCAAACAGGGAAAGGGAGGGGGTGTTAGGAGTTCCCCTGTGGTGAATGGATGCACGCAAGTACCTTGTCCTTGTTGCTGTTGGGATCCTTTTTTCAGCAGACCCCTCAAAAAAGGCAGAGCCATTGGGGTCCTTGTACAGGGTACTAGGGAACAAACACTCTAATCCTTCAGAAACAAAGGGGTGAGTACTAATGCAGGAAATGGGGGAGAAATGACCAAAGGATAAAAATATGTAATATTATCTGTAGCTTTCAACCTGGGCAGGGTCAGGAGTGCTCAGTATTTGCCCTGAGCATTAAATCCCTAGGGGAACCTCAGTGTTGTTGAGAGCTGGGTCTGATACAGCTTCAGAGAAAGCAGCAAGCACCAATATCATACACTGAGTGCTGCGAGCTGGGGCCACTGCCCCTGCCAAGAGGTGTCCTGAGGAGGGGTGGAACAATAACTTGGAAACTTAGGAATAACCACATGTATTAGCTCCATAGTAGAAGAAGCCCTTAGTGTTAGATGCAAGTACCTTCATATCAAAGAAGTGCCAATACGTGAACAATCTACAATATGTAGAACCCAGTCCCAAAAATACCTGCCAGCAGTGCCGAGATGCGTGCTTGGTTTGCATGCCTTCATCTCGTGGTCCCTTCTGAACTCTGTGCGTCCATTTGTATTTTGTAGCATGCACACATATTCATATATACATACACACACACACACATATATATGCACACACTCATTTCTCCCTCTTTTTTTAGAATAGAAAATCTATAATGTAATTCTTCTCTATGGTATTAAATAATCCCAAAATAACAACATAATCTTTAAAAGTTGTCTCCTTTTCTGTTTTTTGGTGGTGGTGGTGGTGGCTGGTTGGTTTTCTGTTTGTTTTTTTTTGTTACATGGACTCTGCTCTCTCCTAATAATAATATATGAGGGACGGGGAGAAGAGGGCTCTGATATGATCTGGTCTCTGGCAAAAGTCAACAGTAGGTGAATTAACTGTATATTCTTTCTTCATTTGTGTAGCATATCAATCTGTGGTTACAGTATGAGTACAATGATTGCTAATAGAATTTATATACACGCTAGGACACTTCCCTTTAGGATAACATTGCTTAGCTGCTTTTAGGAAATGACTGCACTGAGCCTAACATCTACTTTGGATGTTCTCTGGGTATTTGTTCTTGCCTATCTTTCCCTTGTTCAGCAGGTGCAGTACTACTTTTTCAATCTGCTTACTCTAGAGGTTAGAAAAAAAATCTTGGTGTAATTCATATTATCTGATATACTGTCTTCACTAGCTAGTTTGTTTTCTCACTTTCTTCTCTGTTACTGACTTCAGTAGTTTATTTGCTGTAAGCAGGGGCCCATGCAATTCCATGCTAGTCTTCTACTTTTCCTACAGTCCAGTAATGTTATCTAGGTGTCTTCCTCCCACTTGTACATGTTTCTTGGCTTTTAGAACAACCGATTGTACTTTGTGTTGATCTGGCTGTGATGTAGAGACTGTATGACTTTGTAAGTGCTCTGGAAAAAAATGTATCTCTCACCACAAATGTTTTATACGCAGCAGCTCGGGTTTTGGTTAGTCATTACTCCTAGGTACTACCTTAATAACCATGCGATTACATCCTGTAAGGTTGCAAGCAATGTAATTCCCAACAGTAATGGGTCCATTATTTCCAGTAGGTTGGAATTCTAAGCTGAGCAAATGAATATACCCCAGCAGACAAGACGGATGTACCATCTCTAGCACCGTCCCATCTCCAGCTGTGACCTACAGCAGCTCTGTAGTAAGTTTATAAAAGAACAGGACATATTTCCAAGCCTTAAGAATTCTGCTTAACAAGTACTTGAGCTTGAAGTGACATTTTAGAAACCTTAAAGTGATATGGTAATTGCCAGACTAGATCAGATCTAGGTGTTAGTGGATAGACTGTATTTTTACCACAGGCCTCTTAACAGTTCCTTTGGGTAAAGCTATAGAAAACCTTAAAGCAGAAAAATTGAGAACAATTATCCTCTAGGAACTTCATCTTTAAATACTTATGCATTGTCTTAAATCCTAATACATAACACTTTATTTCATTATTAAAAGTATTTACTTAGTATTTATAGCTCCACATAATCACATAAAAGAATTAACATACTACAGTCTAGGCTGCAGAAAGTATTCAAGTGTGTATAGGAGACCTTCTGTAATTAAAATATAGGGGGGAAAAAAGCTAATAATATATGCACTATCCATTATTATTTATACCTTGGGACAAAGGGATAGCTAACATAATATATTTTTATTTTTCATTTCACCTCTTGTCATATATTTATTGCAAAAGGGACAAGTGCAGAGGGGAAACGTTTCCTTTATTAAATACAGATTAACTAAGAAGCATTAGTATTTGGAAATAAGAACTTGGGGAAATCTATGGTGATCACACAGTGGTAAGTGCTACTGAGATCTCAGTGCAATAGTCCATTTTGCAGTCTGTAGCAGCAGCAACTGCAGCTTTGAGGGTCTAGGGGCACTTCAGAGCAGTTTCCTAACTTAGGTAGTTCTGGTCAGCGAGCTAGACAGACCCCATGAAAGACGAAAAGCAGAGTTGTTTCTGACCTCAGCTCTTGGTACTTAGCAATAGTAGCTGCCAGGGCAGGACAAATGGCTTAAATGCAGAGCTGCCTCTTTGTAGGAGCCCCTTAAATTGGTCTTTGCAGAACTACTAGCCTGAAACATTGCAGAAGCCCAAGGTCTGCATGGAGGAGGGTAGTGGAACACCAGCTCCCAGCAAAGTAATCAGTGAGAGCGGTAGGGTAGGGATGTGCTGAGAAAAGTCTAGTGTCTCCTCCAAGAGTTAGAAGAGTTCTTGGCCAGAGAGAGGCATTTTCTTCTCCCTGGGCATCACTTCACTTTGGTCACATCCACATTTGCAGCTCATGTTTCGAGTCAGGGAGGCAGCGTGGATTCCCTGTTCAGAAAAGCACCTCCCCGCACTGCTACCCGCACCCCGGGGCCGCGGAGTGGCCATGGCCAGAGCCGCGGAACAGCGTTTCCCACCTGGGACACGCTGCCAGCTCGGAGCAGCCATGGGGAGCCCCGACCCCGCAGAAACCGCCAGCTCAGCGCGGCCACCGGGACCGCCGAGCAGGGTGCCGCCGGCTTGGCCCCGACGGGAGCGCCCGACCCCGATGCCCATCCCGGCCCGGCCTTGCCCGCGCCCCGCGGCGTTACCGGCTCGGGAGAGGAGCAGCCCCAGGAGCAGGACGGGCCCCATGCTGCAGCTCGGCGCCGCCGTCGCTCACTCCGCGCCCTGCGGCCGCAGCTCACATGCTGCGCGCAGCCCGCCGCCGTCTGAGCGCCCGCCGCCTCGGCTGCGCGCCGCTCGGCACAGCGTGCCCGGCTCCGCTCCGCTCGGTTCGGCGCGGTTCGGCTCAGCACAGCGTGCCCGGCTCCGCTCCGCTCCGCTCGGTTCGGCTCAGCACAGCGTGCCCGGTTCCGCTCGGTTCGGCTCAGCACGGTGTGCCCGGCTCCGCTCCGCTCTGCTCGGTTCGGCGCGTTTCCGCTCAGCACAGCGTGCCCGTGCCCGGCTCGGCTTCGCTCCGCTCGGTTCGGCGCGGTCCGGCTCAGCACAGCGTGCCCGGCTCCGCTTCGCTCGGTTCGGCTCAGCACAGTGTGCCCGGCTCGGCTCGGCTCCGCTCTGCTCGGTTCGGCGCGGTTCGGCTCAGCACAGCGTGCCCAGCTTCGCTCGGTTCGGCTCAGCACAGCGTGCCCGTGCCCGGCTCCGCTCCGCTCGGTTCGGCGCGGTTCGGCTCAGCACAGCGTGCCCAGCTCCGCTCGGTTTGTCTCAGCACAGTGTGCCCGGCTCGGCTCCGCTCCGCTCGGTTCGGCGCGGTCCGGCTCAGCACAGCGTGCCCAGCTCCGCTCGGTTCGGCTCAGCACAGCGTGCCCGGCGCGGCCCCGCCCGCCCCGTCGGGTGCTGTCGCCGGGCACCGCCCCGCGGCCGCCCCCTCCCCCGGCGCGGGAGCTCCGTCCCGCGGGCGCGCGGGGCCGCGGCGGGGCGGGGAGCGGAGAGAGCGGCCGGGGCGCGGGGGTGGCGGGGTCGGGCCCGGCGGGATCAGCCCGCGGGGGCTGCGAGGCGCCTCCCGGCGGGGCCCCAGGGCCGTGGGGCGCGGGGAGGGGGCCGCGGAGGTGCTTCCCTCCGCGGAGGTGCCGGGGGTAGCGCGGGGGCAGCACAAGGCCTGTGAACCAGGGGCTGCCTCCTGGGGAACCCCCGTGTGCTCCCTGCTCTGGGGAGGGTGGCCGTGAGCTTCTGGCTCCGACCCGCCGACTGCAGCCTGAAGGGCTTCATTTCGGGATCTGGCCTGCTCCAGCTGTACCGTGCTGCGCTGCCTTTCAGTATTGCACTGAGGACGGTGTAGCTGAGAGTCTGGTGTTTAGGTGGCTGTGCTCCTTGTGGGACAGAGCCTTTTATTAGTCAGCAAGAAATAAGCTAAGGCAGAAAAAATAACCCTCTAATGCACGTGCATCAAACATATACACAAAAATACACTGTGTAGTGTATACACTATTAGTGTATACCAGAATATACTAACAGATCCAACCTTCTGTGAATATGTTGTTTGCACAAGTAGAGACCTACTCTTTGTGCCCCAAAAGCACAACAGAAAGGGTGATAATTATGCAAGCAAATTAAGTATTCATAATCGAACTCAGTGCTGCCGTCTTCATGGATTTTGAAACGGAGGAGTCCTTATTGCTGCGAGCTGATGTGAGAGAGTATTTCTGGATGTGAGCAAGTTGTCTGCAGCCACCGAGGGCTCTTACTCCTCCCCAGAGAGGAGAGAAAAGCATCTCACTGTGCCTCAAAGTCTAATCAGTGAAAGAAGCTTAATGAACATGGTGGGTGGAACTGAGCCCTTTTGTAGTAAAGTGCTTGCTAAGATACCCTCCAGGGGAGGGAAGAGAGCAAAGTTAAGACTGCAGAGAAGCTGAGGGTGAAAGGGCTGACAGAAGACAAAAGACAAGGGCAAAAAGGGGAGGTGGGCTGGTCCTGTGAATCCTCAGCGCTTTCGTGAGAAATAGGAAGAAAAAACATGCGGAGCTGGAAGTCAAAATTACAGTTTTTACAAAGGAGAGTGGTTGGGATAATTACTATGGCTGGACTTGTACAATGGACTTGCCAAGGACTACTACAACTTGCTCTACAACAGATAATTACTTTTATAGGTAGGGGAGAAACAGAAGAGACCCTCTGTCCTGGAGATCTTTTAAAAGCAGCTGTAGCCAGACCAGTCTAGTTGAGCTGTTCAAGAGGACTGGATCAGAGAACCTTTCAAGGTCCCTTCTAGCCTGTTTTTCTGATTCTGTGGTTATAAATCTTGATCCAAAGCCCACTGAAGTAATTCATTAACTTCATTTTGAATTATGCTCTGTAGCAAATTAAAGGAGGAGGGGAAATTCTTTTTATGTATTGAAACTGGATGCTGTGGTAGCATTTTCAGGTTGCCTTGGCAAGTGTCCAAGCAAAGGGATTGTAGCTGGATGTGTTGGTCACACAGGTTGGCCATCTCTCCAGTCACCATGGCCCAGGACTGCAGGGAGCCAGGACCATTCTCAGCTTGTGAAAACTTCCATGAATCTTTGCCTGGGAACCAGTGGAACACAATATGGTGTGGATGGTTTATTCTCCCCTCGCCCCCACAGCACAGACACACACACACACACACACATTCTCCCTCTCTCTCTCTGTAGGCAGTACTTTAACCTCATTACAGATCTCAGAGAATTGGATAATTACCAGCCCCTTATGACAAGAGCTTTCATTGCTCTTTCCATTTGAAATTGTATAGTCCAACTGTGACCTATGGGGGGTCACATGCCACTTTAATGTGGAATATCTCAGGGATCAGTTTCTCTAATTCCCTGCAAAGTCCAGGCCTTTGACCTACTCAAGCAGCTGCAGAAACTGTGATCAACTGTGGTCTGATTTCCTCAGCTTTTAGTGTTGGTTTGATGGTCTAATTTTTTTTTTCTCTCTACAGGTTCAAATAGGTTCTGAATGATTTGGGGTTGGCTGATGTCAGTATGTCTTGCAATGAAAGAGACGCATGACTATGAACCATAGTAAGGAAATTCTTGTGAGAGCTTTGTCAATATTTTGTGTATCTGGCACTATATCATCACTTACTTAAACATGCCAAGATACACACCAATTCATTCAAACTGTTATCCTTGTAGAGCTGTCACCTCGAAGCACTGACCTGTCTGAACTCATAAAGGAAGTCAATTTGCATGCAGATTCTTCAAGGGCAGAGCCAGGCAGTCACATTCATCTTTCTTTCCAGAGAGTCTATGGAGAATTTGCTCCTGAGCAACTTGCTGGTAAAGGGTGTCCTTTCTGCACATACTCGTGTGATGGGCTGTCCTTTCTGCTGAGCTGAGGGGAGCATTCTGTAGTCTGTCCTGGCAAGGCAACCGGTTATCTTACAGAGTCAGAACCAGCATTAATACAAAGCTGCATAGTTCCCTTCTGCCTAGCTTCAAACCCATGAAGACAGAACTTACTCTTCTTTGGCTCCAGGAGCAGACCACCTTCCCCTGCTTTTTTTCTGTCATGTAAATGCTTTCCTGCTCAAGGTGCATTGAGACTGAAGAGGACAGCTGTATGTAGGCTGACCAGGCATCAGGTTTGTACTGTCTGTTTCATAATCATTTACGTTTCAGCGAAGTTTTGTGGTTTTAACTGTTGCTGCTGAGAATCATAAACCAAAGAGAGATAACTGCTTTTATAGCAGTCATAGGAACCTTTTCACCACTACACTACCGGCAGCACCACAAGTGCAGTGTTGTACAATTCCTCCCCTCACTCCTCTTTCTACCGCCTTAGTTAGCTTCCTGTTTTTGTTTAATTATTCATGATTCTGGATCCTCAGATCCTTGTAATACAGATTACAACCCAACAGCCTCTAATGAAGAATAGTAGACCTGTACTACCCCGTGTACAGGGTTCTCCAAAGCATCACAGTAAAAATAATTTTATTCTCTGTGTAGGTGTGAACCTACAGCATACGTGCTGCTTTTTCCTATCAGTCAGCTGATTTACTGGTGGAAAGTACTAATGACTCTCTTGAAATATTGGATAGTAGCTATTAGAATAAATTAATTAGCATAAAATTAACTCTTTGTATGTCCACAACTCCATAATGAAAGGGGTTATTAAAGCTAGTTAAGAGTTACATAACTACTGAGAGATCAGCTTACTCTTTGTTTTACTGTTGACTAAATGGATATAGAGCAGTGATTGGTCAAAGGACATTCAGTGAATCTCTGCTAGTAGAGTTGACTATAGAAGCCACAAATTTAGGATCCTAGTTCTCGGGTTGTTATTCACTCCAGGGCAGTAGATGTGCTATTGGCATACATGTCATATTATTATATAACTATGTTTTGAAATAAAGGAGAATATTTGATTACTAACCTTGCAAGCCAGCAGCTATACTACTTTGGGTGCTTGTTCACATGCTACCTGTAGGAGTGTGGACAGCACAGGCACTTAAACTGAAAGACTTTTCCCCTTATACAGTCTTTAATACTGCATTTGTTTTCCTCTTCCCACAAACAACACCTTCCAAAATGTGGTTAAAAATCTTAAACTTCCCCTTCTGGATTCATTCTCTCATTTTTCTTCACTTTTACGTCCTTTTGTAGGCTGATCAGTTAATTCCTGTCATGTCTTGGCTTCCATCACTGGTTAGTGCAAGTTATACAATTGGCTCTTAGCCACTGGACAACTTGGCTGTTATCAGACAACTGAGCGGTAAGAAACCTTGTGAAATTCAACAAGGCCAAGTGCAAGGTCCTGCACCTGGGGAGGAATAACCCCAGACACCAGTACAGGCTGGGGACCGACCTTCTGGAGAGCAGCTCTGCAGAGAGGGACCTGGGTGTCGTGGTGGATGACAAGTTGACCATGAGGCAGCAGTGTGCCCTCGTGGGCGAGAAGGCCAATGGGATCCTGGGGTGCATTAAGAAGAGCGTCTCCAGCAGGTTGAGGGAGGTGATCCTGCCCCTCTACTCAGCTCTGCTGAGGCCACATCTGGAGTATTGTGTCCAGTTCTGGGCCCCACAGTACAAGAGGGATGTGGAACTGCTGGAGAGAGTCCAGCGCAGGGCTACAAGGATGATCAGGGGCCTGGAACATCTGCTCTATGAGGAGAGGCTGAGGGAGCTGGGCCTGTTCAGCCTGGAGAAGAGAAGGCTGAGACAAAATCTGATCAGTGTCTATAAGTACATCAAGGGAGGGAGTGAAGAGGGTGGTGCTGGCCTCTTTTCAGTGGTGGCCAGCGACAGGACAAGAGGAAACGGCCACAAACTGAAGCACCCAAAGTTTCACAGGAACTTAAGGAAAATTTTCTCAACAGTGAGGGTGACACAGCACTGGAACAGGTTGCCAAGCAA
Organism: Tinamus guttatus; assembly: GCF_059628265.1. Lineage (NCBI taxonomy): Eukaryota > Metazoa > Chordata > Aves > Tinamiformes > Tinamidae > Tinamus > Tinamus guttatus. Next base: position 1,715,022 of record NW_028288541.1, on the reverse strand, counting down.
GGTTGTGCAATCTCCTTCTCTGGAGATCTTCAAAACCCACTTGGACGCAGTCCTGTGCCACGTGCTCTAGGTGACCCTGCGTGTGCAGGGGGGTTGGACTAGATGATCTCTAGAGGTCCCTTCCAACCTTTATGATTCTGTGATTCTATTGATACTGGAACCTTTTTGCTTTCTAATCCTTCTGCCCTGTGCCCTTTCAGAGTCCCCTCTCCCATGACATTTTATGTCATCTTGGTGGGAGAGGATAAATAAGGGCTGGTCTGTTTCTCCTTGAGGAGAAGGGCTTTGCAATGTGTATTTTTGAACTCAAGAAGAAAAGGATGATGTTCAGCCTAAGGCAGCCAAATGCCTTCATGTGCAAAGTTAAGAGGATGTCTGACAACTCCAATGTTGTTGACCGTTATGAGGATTAATTTACAACTCTGACATAAAGTTTGCCAACCTTTTGCTTCCCTACCAGAACAGTTCATCAAAAACATCCACAGCTCACAAGAAATTGAGACCACATATCAAAACCTTCCATTGGCCTTGCTGTGGCAATAAGAATCTTCACAAGGGTCCTAGTAACAATGATGTAGTTCTTTAGATTCAACAGAGTAGCCCAGATGGATGCCTAGTTACTAGAACAATAAACAGTGAGTACAACTCAGTTTCTATGATAGGAAAAAAAAATCTCTGGGCTTTTACCAAGAGAATTTCAGTCGGGAATTCTTTGTGTTGTTCTTCAAGTTCATTGAAGCTATCACATTTTGTCTCCTCAAACTGCTTCCAGGCTATGAAGGAGTTGATACAGTGCATAAAAGTTATAGTAAGAACTCATTCAACTGGTTTGGGTGCATGGCAGTCCATATCCATGTTACATCTTATTTTAGAGTATGCGTGAGGTGCAGGCAGTCATCTATGGATCAAGTCCATTCAACATGCCAGTGCTGTTTTATCATTAGTTGCTCCTCTCTACAGTGGTGGGAAGATCCCTGCAAAATCTGCAGGAGGATATTGTTTCACTTTCCTCTTCTGGACACTGGGGAGTTCATTTCTATGAAATGAGTGCACAAATCTTTGGTCTCCTTCTGAAATTACTGTATACCACTGTATTAAAGCAGGCAGCAATATGTACCGTGCATTTCTACTCTGCATCTGGGGCTGCCACAGCCAGAGAAGAATGGATTTGACCAAACAAAACTTTTTTTTTTGCAATATGTGCTAAATTACTCAGTTGTATCTTATTTTATTTAGTATAGTGCTCATCTTCTGAAGATTATAGCATATTGGCACTTTTGCTGCATTTTACAGAATTTGATCACTACAACCCTTTTTGAGTCAAAACCAGAGCTTGTCACTGAGCAATCTCGCTGTCTATCAGTGAGCAGAAGATGCTGAGACTTGGGCAGCTGAGCCTTGACCATTTGTAAGACGTACTAACAGGGTACTACTGCAGGAGGCAGCATAGAGGAAGGCTGTGCAAACATTTCTTTGCCTGGGCTAATATTTACAGCACCACACTCTGCTCTTAACAGGGCTAGAGACAGACACCAGACACTCACAACTCACATTAACACCTGTACACTATGGAAACATTAACCTAAAACAAACAGGCCAGCAGAAGTTAATGTCTATATTCATAGAAAACCAAACAAAACCTTTTTCATTTCCTAACATGAGTGCTAGTGCCCTATGAACAGCTCTGGCTGCTCATTGCCAGTTCAAGGATTTGCCATCCAAAGCAGCAATCACCTTTTTTTTTTTTTCTTCAGTACCTGTGGTATTTAGCCACTTGTGGCCCCAATAGTCCTATTATTTTGTTCTATCATTAAAGTATTCAAAACTGGTCCTTTATTCTGACCTCAGTTTTGTTCACAACAAGATTAAAAGACTAAGACATTTAGGTGTCTGTCTGGATAGTTGCAACATCATGTATCTCAATAATTCTCTTTAAGTCATCCCACAGAAAACAGGAACTAGCAAATCTATGTGATAATATTTGAGTGATCAGAGTGATTGATGTGCTGAACAACAGAGCTTCAATGCAGAGGGACCTTGACAAATTCAAGGGCTGGGCCAACAGAGACTTGTGATTTTCATGAAGGAGCTTGAAATTCTGCAACAGGGCAGAATGATCCCATACATACAGACTGAGAACTGGCTAAGAAGCAGCTCCACTGGAAAGAATTTGGAGGTTGCACCAGTGTGCCATCATCCTGACTAAGACAAACTGGATACTATGCTATATTAGGAAGAGAATGGTTAGGGAATTGAAGAAAGCTTTTCCTTTCTGCTTTGCACTGGTGAATCTGCATCTGGGAATACTGTGTGCAGTTTCCTACCCACCAGACTCAGGAAGGATGTGGAAGAACTAGGGAGTGTCCAGTGGATAGCTACAAAGATGGTAACATATGATCCTGCAAAGAGAGGTAAAGGGAACTGGCTATGTCTGGCAGATGACATAACAAGTGACAGTGGCCACAAGGAGTAGCCTGAGGGATTCAGATAGGACGCTAAAAAGCTTTTTCACTAAGAAGTTAATGCAATACCTAAAGCAATTATTCCAAGAAATGTTGGAGTCTCCATCTTTGAACATTTCTCAAGACTTAAAGGAAAAGCCTGACCTGCTCTGGTGTTGATGATAGTACCACCTAGAGCAGACTTTGGACTAGAGACTCCCTGAATGGACAAGCCTTCCCACCTGCTTGTCCAGTTGCATGGCTAGTGTGCACATGTTTGACTGTGAGGTTCTGGTGCAACGTAAGTCGTGAACAGCTCAGGAGACTGTTTGTAAGGGGAATCACAAAGTCTTTCTTAAAGAGTGAAAAGAACAAGTTCCTTCTAACAAACAACACTGTTCTGCTACTTTGAGCCTTATTTTTTCAAAGACAAAAATAGAACAAGTAGCGATATCAGCCCAGAGTTAGTGTTATTAACTCATTCCACTAGATTTTGATTAAAAGACATTTAAGTGAAGGACTACGAGCCCTGCAAATGGAGGATTGTTGTTTTGATCCTGATATTGAGAATGCATATTGCCAAAGCATCTGCTTGCCCTTTCCTTGCCTAAAGTGAAGCTAAATTAGCATGCAGGACAGCAGACATGGCAGCAGCAAGACAGACTCGGGCACATACTGCAGTACTTGCGAGCAGTAGCTGCAGAAACACAAGCTGTACTGAACATGGTAACAGAAAAATAATGGAACTGAGAACAAGATTTTACAACTGCTGTAGGCTGACAAGGTATCTAAACAAACACAAGAGAATCAGAGTGACAGAACATGCATGAGACTAGTTTCCCTGGATTCAGTAGCAACCCCACCAGTAGTGAAATGGCTTGAGTTTCTGTTCATTCGGAACCATCACCCAGGTGGAGGATCACACTGGAGTCAGCAGGCTCCAGCTGCTTTCAGTAGGGCTTTATTTTAATCACCCGTGCACATTTTCACCTTTTTGGCTGTGACGGAGATGGGCACATGGCAGAGCAGCCGCACAGGGGCTGATGTTTACTTTGCATCTTATCAGCAGCTTTAGATGCTTTAGAGACTGCCAGGAAAGACCCGGGTACGAGCCGCTCCCACATGGCAGGACTTTGAACCACGACATAGGGCTGCTGTGTCCAGATGGACAAGGCTTTTCTACTAGTCATGCCCCTGGCAACAAGGTTTCTAGGACTGCCAATTTATTTGTTTTCCTTAAAAAGAAAGAAAAAGAAAAAAAAACACATCACTCTCTCTTTATTATTTTATTTCATTTTATTTTATTTTGGCATACAGCTAATTACTAACCCTAAGACCCTAAGAACTATCCACGAGATACATGGTTAGCAGCCTGGGATGCTACCTCACTGTGAGAGGCTTTATAGAAACCCTATCACTAATATGCTCATGCATCTCTAAAGACTTAGGTAATCTGTAATAAAACGGAATATGCAGTTCCAGCTAGAGGCCCAGATCAGGGCCCTGCTCACTGCGTGCTCAGTTGGGCAGGCAGTATAGCTAGGACTAACACAGGCTAGTACCCAGCTATCTCTGCCTGATCACGTATATCATGGTAGAGTTCCTGTATTGGAGTCTGTCCAGGTTGTGAGGGCTGAGGCTCAGGAATATGAGACATCCTGCTGGGCTCTGCAGTTTGTTTGTGCTGTCTTTCAGGAGATACCTGTCCTAATTTCCTCTGCTTTTTCCTAGGAGCGAGATGTGCTGGAAGAGCAGTTGCTGTGCCAGAGCATGGCATGGCCCCTGGCCGTGCTGCAGGAGTGCCATCTTGTGGGTCCCTTCCCCAGGCGGTGCCTGGTAGGTCTGGACAGAGCCCTCCTGGGTGCACAGCCAGGGAAGTACCCAACCCATTAAAGACAAGCATCCACTAAGTGGTGTGAAGAAAATAGATAGGGACAGTGCTATGTTTATTCCTATCATCCCAGCAGATGCATGGAAAAGGTGATTCTCTTCTACCACTGAATAAGATGCTAGGGCTCTCGCGTGGGTTCTGCAAGGTTAAGAGCTGATAACTGAATATGGATCCATCTTCTGAGGTTCATGGCTCTCAAAAACATTTCTCCTTGGGGCAGAGAAAGTTAAAAGATGCCAACAGAACAAATGGCTGATAGATTACAATTTTTTCTCCTTTGTCGTCTAACTGCATTTCAACAGAAAAGCAGTATTTGCTTCTTTTTATCCTCTGCTACCATTGCCTCCATTTTGTGCCTTTTTGAATTGTAGTTGCAAGCTCTGTGGTGAGGGGTAACTTGGCTAATATACAGGCTGCTACTCTATGATAGCTTGGTAATATTTTAACTTCAGGGGTCACAAAGCTAAGACTGTTGTCCCATTATGCACATTCTCGGCGCACCTTTCAAACCTTTGGGGTGGCAGAAGAGGCAAAGTAAGAGCAAAGTCTCTGAAAACAGCCACCCTTAGTGGTTCTATAGGAGGATGTAAAAAACGTTTTCAGAAACAATTTGAGCAGCTGTTTCCTACAGAAAGCTGTCTGCTAACCTCATCTAGTGGCTGCTACTACATATGTAAAGCTATCAGAGTTTCAGCCTTGTCTTCCTCGCCCCAAACAGTCTAAATGGAGATAGCAGCAATTCAATTACAGTGAGCTGCTATTCAAGAATTATTTGCGAGTGTGGTTTAATAGCTGATCCTTGGGAAGGGCATGGCTGACATATCAATAAAACACAATACAGAAGCTATAGTTTTTCTGACTCTCACTGTTGATCTTTAATGGAGGCGGTTTGCTGGAAACTGACTTGCTAGGCATACTGATCCTGGCTGGTACTGGGCTAAGAAAGCACCATTTTAGATAACCAGAAGCACATGCATGCTTATCTTTCTTAACACTGAATTGCCACAGGGAGGGAAGAACCCTGCTAAAAACACCTTGGTTTGTTCTAGCTGTTTATTATTCCAGTCATGACAAATAACAACAAAAATCTACATTAAACAAGAACATGGAGACTCATGTCTGGAGCAGGAGGCTGTGAGAGCTCAACCCATGACACACCATCTTTCAGCCTTTATGCAAGATAGCCTAGCAGGAGGTTCAGTCTTTACTGAACAAAGCCTGTTCTTTCTCCAGGCAGTTATGCTACACCTTTTATTTGTGGCTTTCTCTTGAGCCTGTGTCTTTCAGAGGCAATATCAAAACTTTCAAAACAGATCTCATTCGTCCTTGCAGTCTCAAGGGGACAAGGCTTTCTTTCACCTTTCCAGTCTGGCTGTCTTCAGAGACCATAGCTTTGTTGTGAAAGACAGAGTCATTTTATGAAGCTTCTGCTCCAGGTATAGTTTCGGTGCTCACAGTTTCATGAGACGAGTAATCTGCTCACGCTTCCTCCGCTCCACATTCCATGACTTGTTCTTCATGCGGAATTTCATCAGCTCTGCTTTGAAATCCCGATGATGCATTGGACAGTAGCTCTGAGGGTTGCACAGATCCTGAGGAATGAAGGAAAAATACATAATGTTCATTAATTGGCAATGAGGGAATGGTGGTCAGATACAACCAGTAATTCTGTCACAGGAGTCAGTATGTTCTCACTGTGAGCAGAATAGCCAAGACCTACAGGTGAGACAGGGGCACAGTCCACTGTCTTAGGCAGCCTGAGAAGTGTTCTCAGGCTAGAGAACACTTAATTTGAGTGCACTCAAATCCTTGGGATCTGATGGGATACACCCATGAGCACTGAGGGAGCTGGCTGATGTCCCTGCAACTTCACTCTTAAGTGAAGTTCCTCAGGACCAGAAGGTAACAAGTATCAGTCATCTTCAAGAAGGACAATCTGGAGAACCACTGGCTGGTCAGCTTCACCTTGATCCCTGTGAAGGTAATGGCACAACTAATCCTTGAAACTATTTTAAGACATAGGAAGGTGATCTAGAATAGCAAGCATGGATTTAAAAAGGGGAAGATTGTGTCAGTGTATTCTCAAGGAATTTGCTCCTAACTCTACCTCTTGCCCAGAGGTCCTGCCATTACCTTGTACTCAGAGAAAAAATCCTTATAGCCCCCCTTCAGGACATACAGCTCAGGGTAATGCAGCGCAGGGTACTCATTCATGGCACGATCTTCTTCCCTAAGATAGCGACACCTTTGAATGCCAAGAAGGATGCAGTCAGCAAGGGAGGGAGTTACATCTCAGCATGAACCATTATTTTTGCTAAAGGCACTTTCTTCCCACCCACCAGATACAGTGAAGGTCAGAGCTCACATTTTGGGACCCCTCTCAGAGGAGAATTCACAGTGAAACACAAGGATCAGACGTTTCTGTGGCACAGAAGGGAGAAGAGGCTTCTTCAGGAAGAACTCAAAGATGTCTTCCTGCCTGTGAAAGTTAACAGCTCCCTGCATGGAGAAGACAACCATTGGCCCTCAGCAATGTCACCTCTTCCAACAGTCTGCCATGACAAATACATTTAAAACCATGGGAGACAACAGCATGATTGGGATATTGTTTCATCTCTTTAAGCCTCTCTACCTATTCTCCTTCCCCTCCCTCTCAGCTCCCTTCTACCATGGCTTAATCTAGTTCCCTCACCTTGATGTGCCCCCCCTTGTATTCATAAGGGTAACGGCAGTCAAGGATGTAGAACTTGTCAATCAAGCTTTGAAATTGCCCAGAGAGCAGAGCAGCCACCTGTAAAACATAAATGGAGTATTTTCATAGAGTTGTAACACAGAGTTGTCATGGTGAAAAATAAAAGCAGGGAGAGGGGGATGGCCAAGACAGAGTGCTCTGGCTTCAGAGTAAAATCTGTCTGGGAAAGGGCCATTTCACTGGGTTTAATATACATAGAACCATGACCTTAGCTAACATCCAGAAACAGCAGAGGGGCTGCACAAGTGACACAGAACACCAGGTTCTACTAAACTCCCTGGATATTGAAGCATATTAGTGAGGAAGGCAAAGAAGCAGTTGGGCAGCGTGGTTAGGTAACAGGCAGAAAGACACCCAGTCTCACAGGGAGTGGACAGAAGGAAAGACCATTGCTCACAGTCTCTGGAGTGATGTAGCGCAGATCTTGGTGCCGTCCTGACACTGTTGGTAGTGCATACACCTAAGGAGACAGCAGTAATAGCTCAGAAAAATAATTACTGACACACTCCTTGTCCTTGAAGCCGAATAGGTTCTCAGGATTCACCCCCAGAGCAGCTGTTCCCACTTTCCCTCCCAAAATACCCCAAAATGTCTATCTGAACACATAAATTGATGTGCTTGAAATCGTCAGCATCTTCTTCCTTATGCCCCCATATGGCAGCAGGTATTTCATTCAAATACAAGTTTGTTTCACAGAAAGACCAAATTAATTCCTTTCACATTTTCATCTTGCTTTCATCTTGTTTGCTGTGCAACCAGGAAAGTCATTCAGTCATTTACAAACCAAGTCTCCAGCAGTCCTTCCTCTCAGTTATCCTGAGAGCAGGGGGCTAGAGCAAACATTTACTTTGGAGAAGTCCCCGATGAGCTGTCTGAGACCATTGTCCTCATCTAGGAGTTTGATGATGTCCATGTTGGAGAGTGAAGCTGTCTTCTTCAGAGTCGCACTCTGCAACAAAACAGCCATCATCAATTGTCTACAGTATGCAAGTACTGCAACTGAGGTGCAGTCTTATAGATTGTCAGGCTTCTTCATCTGCAGTCTGGACTATCCCCAGAACACACTGCCTGAGCTGATTTTTGTTTGTTTGTGCAGACCCAGATGTTGCTGCTTCTAACTGCAAAGAAATGTAAGGGCAGGGACCAGACTTAAATACCACAACATAAATGGAGAAGATTGATTCCCAAGCTATCTCCCTTACCCGCTCTGCTTCATTATGCACTTGGCTGCACCTCCGTTTCATCTTTACAGGAGTTTCATTATCCTGGCACATGACTATTCGTTTCAGTACTGGCCTGTTCAAATTCTCTGGCATTGAAGGAGAGCGGTACAGACGGCTTCTGTTCATGGAGACCTGGCCCAGAATAGGAAAAAAAAAGTCACAGAGGACATAATGTTGACAGAGCAGTGCTGTAAAATTTGCAGTGGGATTATGCAGGTCGCCTTTTACAGAATGCTGTCAAGTTACAGGTAAAAGCTGTTCTTGCCATGACAAACAGCGGATACTAAATTATGCAAATCCAAACGACTACAGGCAAAAGTTGTTGCCGCAGATCCCGGGCCCTGTTTAGGTCCTTTGCCATAAGGCATTGTAAGGAAATGCACTCACCTCGCTGATACTGATGTCTTGGGTGAGAAGGGGTCCAGAGAGCAAGACAGCCATGCTGGAAGACAGATCCCCAGCTACCAGTTTCTGCTGAGCGGGAGATGAAGTTGAAAAGCACAGGGAGCATTAAACATGCAATTGCCACAACCAGGGGTAACCTGTGAGTGTTTGCATCCATAGCTGATGTGGAAATTATGCTCAAGTGAAAAAGCAATATACATTTGAAAAAAGCTGTCATATATCCAGGAAGGCTATTCTGCCTGTCTCAAGTCAACTGCGTTTTCCCAGATACAGAAGAGCAGTAGGTCTACACCTTCTATCTGCTACACAGCATCCTATAACTTCCTCTAAATAACAGCTACTAAAGCTGTCCAGTAACAACTTAAGAACAGTGGAAATGCTCTCTAATGCATACAGGCTTATGGTACCCTTGAAATTCAGGCCAGCAAAAACTGTGCAGTGCTAACTTCTCCACCCAGCAAGTCACACCATGAAGCAAAACATACTATGCTTACCTCCCTGCTTACCTCCATCTCTTCTTGTTCGTTGGGGAACAGCTCTGCAAAACCATCCACGCTCCCCAGTATTCTCTGTGTATAAGATTCTGTGACAGCGATTGGGCTGCCCAGATCTTTCATCTCAGACAGCAAGCTCCCTGTGTCCTTCCAGGGGAATAGAAAATGCTTATATCATATGCGACCTATATGCAAAAGTAGCTGCAGACAATGTAGCTTTCTTAGCACAGCTGAGCAGGTTAGTCTGTGAGCATTAGCTATGGCTGGACCATAGCAAAATCCACTAGCTGCATCACAAAACCACCATACAGTAATATATGTGTACACAGGCATCTCCATAGTTTCCAGCCAGAATTTCTTCAGATAGCAGACTCTGCCCTGTTCTTTATCCATAGAGGCAAGATGAGACCCTCCTAACCTAGGCTTGGGCTACCATGACACTACTGCCTTAGCACCCTACTAGGAGACTGAAGCATGAACTCACAAGTGGAGGAGTCAACAGGGTCAGAGGGTCTGGGCCTTCCTTCTGAAACAGCAGGCCTCATGCAACATGATAGCCCAAGTACTTAAACCAACTACTCTCTCCTGAAAAGGATGAGGAGAAAGGCCTGAATCACTTCAGGGATGCTCAAAACCAGCATCCTCAGTCCCAATATCTAGAACTCACAATGAGTGACTGTCCTTCCCAAACTGCTAGAAGGATCTGCAGAATTCAGAGGCTTTCCCCCTCCCAGATTCTGATTCCTGTACCAAGGAGTCTCAAGCTAACAGGAAACATCTCTGTCCTTTACCTGTCTGAAAGCAAGCTCACCTTTGGGGGGCTATCAGTCTCCCTGCTGTCTTGCTGGACAGCATCTTTGAAAGTTGGTGTAGAGCACAGCACCTGTGGCTAAAATGGACAGAAAATATTCACTGCGGATCCTGAGAACCGCAGCCAGCAGCCCAGTACTGAAGCTGCTCACAAACACTGCCTTCCTTCTGGCTGTCCCTCACATGCGTGGCAGCCCTTCCTCCAGGGAGTGGAGCTGCTTACCGGTAAGGGTCTCACATGCTGCTTCTGTGACACTCTGTGGGGAATAAAGTTGCCAGTCAGATTTGCAGCAGGCAGCTGCATGCAGTACGCAACTTAATTTCACCTGTTCATGAAACTGCTGCTCTAAGTGGGGTAAATGCAACTTTCCATTTAAATCTGTCTTCTCCCTGAGGCTGCTGTGGAAGCAGTAGTTTTTTTTTTTTTTTTTTTTTTTTTTTTACAAAGTATAAGCCTGTCATCCAAGAATTACCATAAGTGTCTTCAGAAGCGACAGCAGCAAATCGCTCAGAACATAGTAAAAATTATGTGTGGCTAGCATTGGGCCAGAAGGACGCTCGTGTCTGTCACTAAGATCTCCAGCAAAGAAGTGATCTTAAGAGGAGGCGTTTGGAAGGGCTGCTCAATGAGCTGTCTTATGGAAGCCAATCAGACGGCCGCACATTAACTCCCCTGTGGGGGCCCACGGCCGTGGCCCCGCGCGATCGCCAGCGGGCAGGGCCAAGGCGGGGGCGCCCCGCGGGAGGGCGGGCAGGGGCCGCGCCGCCGCCCCAGCGGCTTCGGGAGAGAGCGCGGCCGGGACCCCCGGCCGGCCGCAAGGACTCCTACTCGGGCCCCACCGCCGCTCTGCGCAGCCCGGACCGGCTTCCCTCCCCCGCCGCGGGCCGGGCCCCGCCGCCCCTCACCCGGGCGCCGTGCTGAGCCGGCGGAAGCCGCGCGCCAGGTCGGCGAGCGGCGTGCGGGGCCGCTCGGGGCTGCTGGGCGGCGAGCGGGCGGCCCCAAGCGGCGGGAGAGCGGGGCGCGGGCGCGGCGCCCCGGCCATGCCGCCCGCGGCCACGCTTGAACGCAAATCGCACGCGCCGCCCCCCGACGGCCAATCACGGCGCCTGCCGCCCCGGCGGCCAATCGGGTCGGCGGGCGGGCCGCGAGTCCCGAGAGAGGAGACGGACCCGTGGGAGGGTCGTGCCGCGGGAGGCTCGGCCAATCACGGCCCCGCCTGCGGGAGGCGTGGCCGCGCCCATAAAGGGAGGCCCCGCCCCCGCGCCAGAGGCTGTAGTGGCTCGCGGGGCTCGGCTCGGCTCGGCTCGGCTCGGCTCGGCTCGGCTCGGCTCGCCCCGCCCCGCCCCGCCCCGCCCCGCCCCGCCCCGCCCCGCCCCTGAAGCGGCCGGGCCGCCCTCGCGCCTGCGCCGCCGTCTCGGGGCGCTGTCTCGGTGCCGTCTCACCCGCCGCTTCCGCGGCTCCGAGCGCGGGGCCGGACCGCCCGGAGCTCTCACCCGGCGAAACGGGCCTTAGGGGGCTGTAGGAGCTGGAGCTCCCGTAGGACAGGGCAGCCCTGGAGCCTGGCTGCCAGCTGTCCAGTCTGCAGAGCTGCCAGCTCAGTGGTTTCCTCGCACCCGCGCAGGCCTTGTCGCCAGGGCCTTTCCCCTCGGCGCGAACATGATCAGCGTTGGCGTGGGGACCAGGACGGCCATCTCACACACATCCCGCTCAGCCTCCAGGTCAGTGCTGGCACCTGGAGCGGCAGCACCGGGGCTCTGCCCTGCCTCAGCACTGTCCTTCCTCCCCAGGCCAGACGTGGAGCGAGACGAGGCTGTCCTGCGAAGGAGGCAGAAGCAGATTGACTATGGCAAGAACACTGTGGGCTACCAGCACTTCCTTCAGCAAGTCCCCAAGTGAGGCGGTGCTGGGCTACAGAATTACCCGCAGTCCTGGTTCTGGTCAACTGTAAATATTCGTGGGGCAAAGCGCCTGCAATGCCCGTTTCACAGCCCTCTCCCTTTGAATGCAATAAGAATAACTCCATGACCTTTTCTTATTTCCGCTGAGGGTGTATCCTCGTGTTTCATCAGTCTCCTGCCAGAAGCTGGATGTCTTCTGCATGGCATTCTGGCAGTTGTGGGGAATGGGGAGATTTGCTGCCAGATAAGAGGGTTTCAGTAAGGTTCATTACTGCTAATGATACTGTACTTTGCTCTTAGGGCTGCTCGGCAGCCAGGCGTTCACCCTCAAACTCCAAACAAGTACAAGAAATACAGCCGCCGCTCCTGGGACATGCAGATCAAGCTGTGGAGACGAGCTCTGCATGCCTGGGATCCTCCTGACAGGTGTCCTGCTCAAGATGCACCAGGACTTCTGGAAGACACTTCTGTCTGTTGCCCTAGGTGTCTATTCAGTTGTATACAAGAAAGATCCTCTTTGAAGGAAGGAAAAAGGGGGAAATCTACTCATGCTAATCTTAGATGTGTTCACACCTGTGGGTTCTCCTCTGTTTGTTGGTGTTTTTCACGCTTGGGCAGCTCAAGCTTATTAAATGGCATTGGCTCAGTGTGCATAGCAGGCATCCTGTGAGATTTTGCACTCTGAAGCATGTGGGGCTCCTTAGAGGAGCGACCAGAGGCTCTCAATGCCTGCCACTTCTTGTGGCTGTTCAGCACCTACCGCTGCAGTCCTTCCAGCTCCTCTCTGTGGACTGAAGAATTAGGTGCTGCCACCTGTGCTTGCTGTCACCCAGCTTTGTTCCATCATTGCTGACAACCCCTGGGACGTACAAATCCAGGCTGTGGGCTTGGGTCTGTTACTGTAGTGCTCATGGTGCAGGCATTCTTCTGTAGCTTAGAGGGAGGGGACCTGACCACTTAACCCATTTCAGAGAAACAGCCCTGGCTTTTGGCGTGTTTAATGCATCGGGCAACTCGACGGTGTTTCCTTCCTGGCCTGGTGAAGATGGCTGTTGGCCTGCACGGCAGGGGCTGGGGGCTGCAGCGGTGTGCTCCTGTCACCTGCAGCCTGAAGAAACCCTGTCCAGAGGTGCAGCGGAGGGGCAGGTACGTGCAAGCACTGGGGCGCCGCAGTGCTCACCAGGACGCGGGTGCTACGCTGCGGCACGGCACTCACCGGCCGCTCTGTGCCTGGCCTGCAGCTCGAGCCGGTGCCGCTGGGACCTGCCTGGCCGTGGCTTCCCAGGGAGGATCCTGACACCTGGCTGTGCCACCCGGGAGATGCACAGACCTGCCCCTGCTGCTGCTGGATGACACTGTAGTGGCCCTGGGGTGGCCCGACCGTGCTCGGCCCCATCCATTCCTGCCCGCACTACCAAGACCGGCCCGGGGATGCTTCCACCAAGGTGCTCGGCACTCATGGCTGTGGCAGAACAGGTGGCAGGTGTTGGAGGAGCTGCTGCTCAACGAGTGCCTGGTGTGGCAGCTCCTGTGCATCATTCCTGGACTGCCTTGATGGGGCTGCAGCAGCCATTGCTTGCCATGGACCCCTGTGGTGCAGCTGCCACAGGGCACCTGGGCAGCGGGGCCTGCTGACACTGAGTGCACCCTTCTGGTCTTGCTTGGTTTGGCCTCCTCCTCTGCCTCCTATTCTGTGTCCCTTCCCTTTCAGCCTGTGACCCCAGCTCAGGAATGAGCTGGCCACTGGCAGTCGGGGAGCAAATGTGCTCCTTCTTTCATGTGCTCCTTTGTGTGGATGTCTGAGATGCTTCGACTTGGTGTCATCACACTCAATCAGCAGACTCTCCTGCTATTGCTTTTGGAGAAACACAGATAGTGGAGGTGATCTTTCCTTTACATCCAGGCTCCCACTGTGATATCTTAATGCTCTGCTGAGGGAAAGGCGAGTTAAGTTTTGGTTATGCAGAATACAGGCTGGGATGAAGAAGATTTATCACTCACTGTGTCCTCAGCTGTCCTGTCCTGCTTGCTCCATTTGCATGTTTTTTTTGCCACCCCACCCTTCCCACGAAGTTTGCAAGCTTCCTCACTTGATCAGAAGAAAAATGTTTAGGGAAATTTGGGTAGAAATGACACTGGGACCTCCGGCCAGAAATACGGCCATCACTAGTAATGCTGATGTGTTAGAAACTTCTGTGTTCCTATGCGGCTCCCTCGCATAGGGAGCACAAGCAGTTGTGGTGACTGGGTGGGAGGCTGGAGCATGCTGACAGCCAGTGCACAAGTGGGGCCAGACCCTCCTCCAAGATAGGCAGTGAGCATCCTCCCCCAGCAGACAGCTCAGAGCAGGACTTTTCTCTAAGGAGTTATTGCTACATGGGATTGCGGAGTGCTGGGCTGATGGCGTGGTGTCTTCGCAGGACACGTGTGGGGAACATGGCTGAAAGGCAGAGTGGCAGAAGCAGAGATGTTCTGAGTGGCTCCCTGTTTTGTCTCCTTCCTGGGAGTCCTGACCCCACATCCTAGGATTAATCCTTGCCCAGGCAACGTAGGCTTTGGTAACCGCCGTTCCTGGCGGCCTCCTTGCAGCTAGGACACCTCTCAGTGCTGAGCTGCATCTTGGACATCTTGGGGCCTCTTCCACTTGGGGAAGGAGTTCAGTTCCCTTTCCCAAGCTCGCTCTCTGATCCAGAGGAGCCGCCTTGGCTGAGCACAGCCAAGCCCAGGGCGCCTGTGTCCCCAGTTCTGGTAAAGCCTCTGCCGTCCCACTCCGGTGCCAGGTCGGTAACGAACAGAGTCACTGGGCCCCGTCACTGAGCGCCTGGGACCCGGGGCACCCCGGGCTGCGCCGCTTGTCGCGCTCGAGTCCCGGCCCCTTCGCGCAGCGCCTCCCGCTGCAGGGCGGCCGCAGCGGAGCGGCCCCGGCGCCCTCCGCACGGCCGCGCTGCGCAGGCGCCGCGAGGGGGCGGGAGCGCGAGGCACGGGGCGGGCGGGCGTCGCCGGAAGCGCGTGGCGCTCTGTACTGCGGCGGCTCTATGGTTTCTGGGCGGGCTTGCAGCCGGCCCTTCCGCTTCCGTCCGGGAGCCGCAGCGCGGCGGGCGCGGGCGGCGGGTGCCTTCGCAGCGCCGCGGGACGGCGCGGCCCGGCCCGGCGCGGCCCATGGACCGGCACAAAGTGAAGCGGCAGCGGCTGGACCGGATTTGCGAAGGTGAGGGGTGGGTGGGCACCTCCGTCGCGCCCGGCAGCTCCGCGCAGGCCCCGTGGCCCCGGTAGCGCCGCTTCCTGCCGGGCCCTGCGCGGCGGGAGCCGGTGTCGCCGTGGGGCCGGTGCAAGGCCGAGACGGCGCCTCAGACGCCCTGCGCTGCCCCTGGCTGCGGGGGAAGCGCTGGAGTAGCAGTCGCAGAATCGTTTTTTTTTTTCCTTCCTTCTTCCCCCCCCCCCCCTTTTTTTTTTCTCTTTTCTTGCTGGCTCCTTTCTTCTAAGATCGGTTTTGCTATTTGCTTCTTTTGTTTGGACTAATTCCTACCCAAATACGGCAGACATTTAAGTGAGTGAGTGGCTCTTTCTGGGTAAAGAAGCATTTAGACTCCCCCAAACCGCGGCTGCAGAAGCCCTGTGTTGCACACAGTCCCTTGTGCTGACTTCCCTCAACAGGCATTCGCCCTCCGGTTGTGAACGGCCCCATGCCGGCTCGCCCGCTGGTTGCACTCTTGGACGGAAGGGACTGCACTGTGGAGATGCCCATCTTGAAGGATGTTGCTACGGTGGCGTTCTGTGATGCTCAGTCAACTCAGGAAATTCACGAAAAGGTGCAAACGAATGTGTGTAAGCATTTGAGCATGAAGGTTGGTTGATAGAGATTATTTGCTTGACTTGGAGTGATTTTTATTCATAGGTGCTGAACGAGGCGGTAGGCGCTCTGATGTATCACACCATTACCCTCTCTCGTCAGGATCTAGAGAAGTTCAAAGCCCTCAGGGTCATCGTGCGCATTGGCAGTGGCTACGATAATGTGGACATTAAATCGGCTGCAGAGTTAGGTATGGCAACACTGTTAGCCTCACTGTATGTGGTTCTCTGCCTTTACCTGGGTGTTTTTAACACTGTTAAGTACAAAGATTTTGAGCTGTTTATTATTGGGCATCTTTAGGAAGAAGAAAAATATCTCAGCTGGTAGGTGGCTTAAGAATGATCTGGGTTTCTCACATTATTCTGCTATAGATGTCACAGAACCTTTGCTACTGTCTGGGATTCAGAAGCCTAAATACAGTATCTAGATAATTTCTTCTCAGTGAGGTAATTTGGGGTTGTTTGTGGGAAAAGCATTGAGCAAGCCGTGATGTCTGAGCATCTGCGAATGTCTATGTGGGGTAAGCTCACTGTAGATACTTGACTTTTTTTTTTTTTTTTTCCTCCCCCTGTTAGCTTTTATGTGCAGGTAGGTTCTGAGTCAATGCATCATTAGAGATTCTTTTTGAAGCTTGGAGTCCAGGAATGTGCACTCACTGGGTCAGATGACAAAATGCTGCCTTTTTATTAAACACACGGCAATGTGACATTTGGACCCTGTAGCCCTCTTGGGGAGGCTGATAATTTAAATGCCCCTTCTTTTCTAGGGCTGTGTCTGTGATTTGAAACCGTTCCTAATGCAAAGTGGGTTTAAGCTTAAACCAAATACAAGCAGAAATTTTTAAAATTCAAACAGACAACAAATTTTCAAAATCTGTAAGAACAAGTTAGTTTCAAATAAATGAGGAACACCCATCTGTGCGGCACTTGAATTAGGTGTAAAAACTCACTCTGAATGATTCAACTGAATATTCTCAAGTGTTCCTGGCAAGATTTTTGGCTGTCATCCACCCATTACGTTTTCAGGAAGCTAGACCATGCTTGTGGCTCTCTGCTTTTTATAGTTGCAGTTCTTATTTTTGACTCATTCAGAATCAAAGCTTTCCTTTTTCCTCACTGAGAATTCTTTTCGCATCAGATTGTGCTTCCTGCTTTCATGTGGGGGCGGGAAGGAGTGTGTGGTGTGCCTTAGGCATGCGCAGATCTCCTCTCACAGATGTCTTCTATGCTTAGCCTGGCCCCTTAATTCATTTGGAGACGTGGCACCATTCTTTACGAGTTCTGAATATTCAAGTCAGACCCGATAACTGTGGTGTGGGTTTGTGTTTTCCACATTTGTACATTGTATTTCATGTAAATACATGTTTGTATCTTATCTAGTTATATAACAGATTAACTTATGTAGCTTTTTTGAAGTTGAATGAAATGTTGAGCAGGTTAAAAGAAGTTAGGTTTCCATCTCCCTTCTTCATCTTGCCTGTGTCTTCCGTATGGTATTACAGCACAGTTGTGAAAGAACAAGAGAAGAGGGGTCTGATATCTGGGATTGTGTTATTCTCCTTGTTCCTTTGTGAGTGTATGGTCTGAGTTTGTTTAAATATCTGCTCTGCCATAGGCTTTCAGTTATATTGTAAACTGAATTGTATGTGCCTTCAGTCATCACCCAGATTTCATTCCTACTTTTCAGGTAGCTGGTGGACTTCTGGGAAGAAGTTGCCTTGGCTTGTCAAGTGGCTCGGGTTACACACGGGGGTTTTAATCTAACTAGTTGTTACCAGAAGCTTTGCCAGCTGAAAAATTCTGTTGTATACATGTGTCCATTCAGGTGGTAAAGATGATTGAATGAAGGATGGTAGCAGTGTAGTAATGTTATCAGCCTGTTATTCTGGTGGGCTGTTCAGGAATGACTAGGTTGTGCTGTAGTGCTTAGACATGTTCCTGTTTGCTGTCAGTAATGTATGCTTTCAGGACCTTAACTTTGCCATTAGTGATTTACCTGATCATTATAGACGTGGCTTTTATGGTCCCTTGTGGCTAGATGTTATCTCTAGAGTAGGAGCATTATGTGTCACTATTTTTAGATGCAATTTCAAATGGATTTCAAGGGGCACCTATGGTTTCTGTTTGCATTTAATAAGTTATTGTCACTCCTGGGGAGGCTGATGCTTGCCATAAGCATCTGGAATCCAAGGCCTGAAAGAGATCAACCATCTGTCTTCTTAATTCTTCTATACTCTGTCAGTTAATCTGTCAGGAATGCCTCTGGTATAAGTTTGTCTTTTGGATACAGACTTTTTCAAATAGTGATTTTCTTGGGCTGCTTTTATAATCCAGTTTTCTCATTTCAGACTGATTATCTGGTGATGCTGACAGTCTAATGATATTTAGAAGCAAGCAGTTGTGTTTTCCGGAGGTTAGAATGCTGACTGCTCTCATTCATTTTGCTGCAGAATCAGCTCCTGAAGTGTATCCTGTGTGTTTTCTTGGCAGTAGTTTTGAAGCACAGAGTTGTCTTCTAGCCCTTGTGCCTTAAGAGCTGCATGTTGGTTTAGTGTGATGCTAAAAAATCTTATTTGAACTCTGTGGCTTTGTAGGCATTGCAGTTTGCAACATCCCTTCCTCCTCAGTAGAGGAAACTGCTGACTCCACTCTCTGTCACATCTTGAACCTCTATCGCCGTGTTACGTGGCTACATCAGGCTATGCGGGAAGGGAATCGAGCCTCGAGTGTAGAACAGATTCGAGAAGTGGCTGGAGGTGCTGTGCGTATCCGTGGGGAGACTTTGGGCATCATTGGACTTGGTAAGTGATGGGGATTGTTAGACTAAAAAGTAAACTGTGAATGTTTTGGGGAACTTGGAACTTGGGAATCACTGACTAAAAGGTGGATAATTTTACAGCTGTTCGTTGTGAAACACACTAACTCATATGGAATGCTAGTGCCCTATTCTGTGATGCTGGACATCTTCAAGAGTAGGGTGTATGTCATGGGATTGGGGCTTTTCTTTACTCAAATAGAAAAAATGGAACATTCAGACAGCTCTTCCTAGTGATTTTTTCCCGGTGTGGCAGGCTCTGTATCTTTAACACAGCCACCTGAAAGCTTCCTCGAGCTCTTGTAATCAGGTTGTTGCTGCCTTACTGCCTCAGAGTACAGATCTGACTTGAAAAACACCTCCTTTAAGGCTAAATGAAGGCTATTGCATGGGGAAAGACGAGAGTAAGCAGCATGGGATCAGCATTGAACAACCTTCTCTGGATCCCTGTGGCAGTCCAGGGCTGCAGTATCTTGGGCCCTGGCAGTAAACTCAGTCTGAGTAAACTCAGTCTAGGATCCCAGTCTCCCTCAGTATCTTGTCTTTAAAGTTTGTTTTACCTTTCCTTGATGATTGTGGGTTTTCTTTTGTGAAGGCCGAGTTGGACAGGCAGTGGCTCTGCGAGCCAAGTCCTTTGGCTTCAACGTGATTTTCTATGATCCATATCTGCCGGATGGAGTGGAGCGATCCTTGGGTTTACAGCGAGTAGGAACCCTGCAGGATCTACTAATGCACAGCGATTGCATCACATTGCACTGCAGCCTGAATGAACATAACCATCACCTCATCAATGACTTCACTATTAAACAGGTGCAGCAGGAGCTTGGTTTCCCCCACAGAATACTGTGGAAATGAATGCAAACGCAAACTGCTGCTTCCCCAGAGGCTGAGAGCGTGTGAATCCTGCTGCCTCTGCTGTGTGCCTCCTGCTGCCTTTGGGGTCTGGGAGCGTGTGGATCTGGGTGCCTGTGCTTTGTGCTGTATAGAATTTCTTGCTAAGAGGAGAATAGGACTGGCTCTTTTTGCTGAGTAATTTCACTTAGAATGTTTTAGGTGATCGAATAGTTTTAAATTACCTTTAAAATGAGTAACTGCTGGTTACAGCCAGGTGTGGTGTGGCTGGGACTAAGCTTCTTTATGCAGCTCTGCCAAAACATCTCTGCCCAAGCCCACTGCAAGCCCCAGTCTTGGGCTCTGTTCCAGTAGTCTAAATGTCTTTAAGTGCTTTCGTGAACACCAAAGTCCAGCTTTGTATAACAGGATGCTTGATTCATGTCCTCTTTTTTTTTCTTTTTTTTTTCTTTTTTTTAGTAGTAGGATGACTATGGAGTGCAAAACTTGAGCTCCTCCACTTCTACCCTTGTTGTCTTACAGTTTTATTTATTTATTTTAAATTTCTTGAGCATTGCTTGCAGGCATTTCCCCTGTGTTTAGCTTGGCAGTGAGAGCATTCCTAGTCTATTCTCTGACTGTCTAGGCCTCTTCTAATCACTGCAGGCTCCTGCTCATTTCCAGTAGACTTCACTTTGCTTCCATGAAATAGTCTCATTCTCAACCCATTTAATTTTTTTTTCCTTTTCCAGATGCGCCAGGGCTGTTTTTTGGTGAACACAGCCCGAGGAGGGCTGGTAGACGAGAAAGCCTTAGCACAAGCCTTGAAGGAGGGAAGAATCAGAGGAACAGCGTTGGACGTGCATGAGTCTGAGCCTTTCAGGTAACACTGCATCTATGTGCTTGCTGCTGTTCTGCAACTCCCCTGCACGAGGTGGTTCTTTCATTCTGAGTTACAGTGATACCTGGGAGGACAGATGGGCTTATTGCTTTTGGGGAGAAACCTTTTTTTTTCTTTTTTTTTTTTTTTTTTCCCCCACAGCTTTGCTCAGGGGCCCTTAAAAGATGCACCCAATGTGATCTGCACCCCTCACACAGCCTGGTACAGTGAACAGGCTTCCATTGAATCCAGAGAAGATGCAGCTAAAGAGATCCGCAGAGCTATTACAGGTAAGGAGCAAAGTGGTGTGCTCTGCAGCTGCTGCTGGATTAGGATTCTTTTGTTAGTTTGCTGCAAAGATTATGTAATGGGAACTGCTGACTGTTCCTAAAACTTACAATCAATGATTTGTCTCCCAAACTAGACTATGATTTGGTAATTGGCTCTCTATCTTGCAAGAATCTTGTAGCTGTTACTGGAGTGGCACTTTCCCTCTGTGAAATAGATTTGTACTTCTCACCGTGTACATCTTCTAAATTCTTTGCAATAATTCCTCAAACAGTTATACTGTCTATCTTATTCTGGAGTAGCACATACCGTCTCCTGGGAAAGGTGAGACCTGACAATTGCAGTTTATATGGCTGCTAGTATCTCCAAGATCCCAGAAGTGAAAAGGAAAGCTTGGTTTCCTGTAATTTTCCAGAGACCAGTTTTTCATAAGACAAATCTCCCCTGCCCAGTGTTATCCTATGAGAAAAGATGAGAAAGGATACTGAGCATTTCCTTTCTGCTTTCCTTTGCAAATGCTTCTGGAAATAAGTTTGTCTGTCTCTGTTTTTGTTTTTCGTTTGTGGTGCTCCTACAGGTCACATACCTGATGCTTTGAGGAACTGTGTTAATAAAGAGTATTTGCTGTTAGCAGCTCAATGGTCTGGTATTGATCCTGCAACTGTCCACCCTGAACTCAATGGAGCTGCAGCTTACAGGTAAGATAAATTCGTTATCTGAGTTACTGCTTTTATGAATAGATATCTTTCTGTTGAAGCAGACTAACATGTCTCCATGTCTGAGAATTCCTTATGCCTGAAATCAAATATATTCCTGTATGATCTGTGGTATAGGCTCTTTTCAATAATCTAATAGCAACATGTCATCAGGTGACTTAGAGACACAAAGCTTCAGGAACTGTACCAAGATTTAAATGTTTTATTGATTGTCTTTATTATCAGTTAATTTTTATAAATCCTTGCAAGATATGCCCAAGAGACTTATGATGTTTGAAAACCTGCTAGGTTTTCAAGATGGCCTGAAAAGGGGTGTCTTAACATTTAAAAGTTGTTCATATTATTATTGCTGTATAAGCAAAAAAACAGTTAGCTGTACTGCAAGCTTGGGCTATAAATAAGAGAATTGTTTACAAAATATATTGATCAGTGAATGGGGCATGACCTAAACAAGGTGTGTTTCAGGCTATTTGTCTGTTAGAGACCTGCCAAGTCATTGTGGGCACATTGCTTCCCTTCTGTTTTTCACCCATGTGTAAAGTAGGAAATATATTCTCTAAGACAGCTCCAGATATAGTGACAGAGAGGAAGAATGGAAGGAAAGGGTTTATTAGACACTTATTAGTTTCTCCTATTTTTTTTTCATCTTATATTTGCCTATTTTCTTAATTTAGCTTTTTTTTTTTTTTTTTTTTTTTCTTCCCTCCCTGTCTTACAGCTAGTGAGAGATAACTGACAGCTTGCACTTCTGCTGGTGGGGAGGGAATTTCCAGCCTTTCATGGTACCTCCATGCATTATCTCATAGCATTTTCTGTTGGAGACAAGTTTTGTACCTGTTTTGTAAATGCTTAGTATGCAGCCTGACTCTCTCTCTGCCTGTCTGGTACTGGGAAATAACTGACACTCTTCAGCCCTGTAGATATTTCCTGTATTCCATCTCTGAGTGGCTTTGTTAGAGATTTGTATTCAGCAGGTGGGTGAGGGCACAACTTCTTTCCCTTTGCACAATTCCTTTTGACAAATGTGTAATTTCCATGTTTCTGTTGGTTTCAGGTTTCCTCCAGGAGTAGTGGGGGTAGCAACCCCTGGGCTTCCGGAACCACCAGTAGTGGAGGGGATTGTAGCTCATGGGATTCCTTCTGTTTCTCACTCTGCTCCACGTACCCCTTCCCCAGGAGAGACGAGCAAACTGGATGCAGACAGAGAGATTCCTGCTGACCAGTAGCAACCTCTCCTCTTTTCTGGCAACAGAAAAAGAATGGGAGGGTATGTCCTCCTAGGACTTTCTTTAACACCCTTCAGAGACTGTTCCCTGTTCATACAGGACAGGAGAATGCATTTCATTACTGGCAAACTTAGCTCTTGCCTTTATTTTGTAACCTATTTAGTTTTAATCTCTTGATGAATCTTCCTCCTTTTCTGGGGCAGGGCAGCAGTGACCTTGCCTCCCCTTGGAAATACTTGGTTTAACCAATGTGGTTTCCCATATATCTGCCTCGGTTGTCTGTAACAGGGAACTGTCCTTGTGCACTTGAATACAGGAGAGGTGGGAGCTGCCTGATAGACAGGTACTAACAGCCAGACATCAGTGCACATTTTTCAGCTGTGATGTATAGCAGCTTAAGTTTCTTTTGACTGAATATCTTGACGTGTAAGCACAGGGAACATTAAGACAGGATTACTGAACTGGAGAGGTTATGAATACTGTCTGTATTATGCCCTAGGCAGAAGGCTCAGCTCTCCCTTACCTTGCTCATTAACCTCAGTAAGGTTTCTGAGAGAACAGGTATGGTGCAGGCATTCCTAGTTCTTGATCATATGAAGTTTTGTCTATGCAGTATTAGGCCTCAAGGTAAAATAGGAGATAGTGACAGCCTCACATTCACTCTTGTAAATGATTTGGAAGTGATTACAGTGTCCTCAGATATGTTTTGGTGCCATGTGTATTTGTGAGGCTTCAGAAGAGTTCACTCTGGAGTCTTGTTTACCTCAGAAAGCAAGAGAATGCAGAAATAGGAGAAACTTGCACCAGAAGGATAGCAAGTAGCAATAATTTGCAGCTGCAATCACTGATTGATTCCTCGCACACAGTACCTCACAGTCTAATAATGCTGTTTATCTACAAGATAACTACTAATGTTATCTGTGCTACAGAATTTCACTGATGTAACTGCATCAACTAAAGTACCACACCAGTGCTGGTGATGTGCGTGTCTGTGCTGATGGAGAAGGCAGCTTTCAACAGTTGACCAAATTGCTTCAGGTGGTGCATCTCTGCTAGCATATACTGCATCTCCAATAATGGGCTGTGCCGCCAGAGCAAGGCAGACCCTTTTAATATGAGCAAGCCCTGCAATATAAAGGGAGAAAGAGAGCACAGTTACCTCCTCATGTGAGGGCAAGTCAGAAGTGTTTCTTTCAAGGCTTTTCCACTTTTTTACCAAATGATTGAGTATGCACCACTTCTTTGAGGGTGGAGGAGTCTTTGGTATAATGAGTTCCACTGGAGAAGATTTTTCTTAATTCTAAGTCTTCTTTTAATTTCATCTTTAGTTATGGACTTTCCATGTACACTGAATTGACAGTTCTCTTGAGATGCAACAACTCCTGATTGATTTCTCTTGCTCAGGTATATTAAAAAAAAAAAAAGTTGCTGTTTGAGGCACATGCTATGTGTGGACCTGTCTGCCTTTTCTCCTTCTTTTTGTGTGTCTCTTGGAGCTGAACAGCTGGGAACAGAGTGGGAATACAACTTAAAGGATGAACAGTTCTGGTATTGGAAGCATCTATTGATAGAACTGCATAAGATTCAGTGAGGAGTGGACTAGATGATGATTAGGTTGTTCACAGTTTGCAAAAGTGAACAAAGCTTTCAGACTCTAAGTTTTCAGGCTTTTTTAAATGGTTTTAAGTTATTCTTCAGTCCTGCCTTCGTATACTGGCTTACTGTGTAACTTAACTGCTGATACGGTGAGGTGAGTGGTTCTGTCTCCACCAGCTTTCTTGGCAATTCAAGGAAAGAAAATAGGCAGGAAGTGAACTTCAGGTGTTTTTCTTGTGGATTTTTAACTGTGTAGCGCTAATGAGACGATGTTAGTTCTGTAGTACTGAGTGTCTTTTTTGATGAGGATTTGTATTGGTACAGGCTCTTGGGTTTTATGTTTTCCTGATTGATGCTGATTTTATTTAAAATTCATGTACCTCTTTGGCTGCTCATGTTTAGCAGGCCAGACTAGGAATTCATGGTAGGCACTAGTTTAGAGGAGAAATTTTTGAGCAGAAGCCTGAAGCTCAGAGCACTTCATTTGGAGCTGTACCTGCAATAACCAGCAGCAATTTGTCTTAGTTCTCTGTCTCCAAGAAATCTAAATTTAACAAGCTACTGGCTCAGAAAGCTGTTCCTACAGGCTGATGAGAAAAAGATTTCTTTAGGATCTGAGAGCAGATTTTCTTTCTACTGCTGTAGTAGGGAAACAGTCTGTCAATAAATGCTGTTTTCTTATTTGCTACTGAAAATTTCTGCCCTGCTTAGAGGTTCAAGCATACAGATTATTTTGTGGTAAGGGGCTTCTAGTTATGAACTTTATAAATGCAGAGGCTCAGAGTCAATTAATCTTGTCTCTTCTAGAGCAGAATGCAAGATACATTTTAAGAGGCAGCATTTTTTTCCCAACTGTATTTCTCAAGATCTGTCAAATAAATTCTCTGAGCAGAAGTGGAGAAGATCTCATCTGGGGGACACTGAGTTTCTCAATTCTTGTATTTGATGACTAGATAAACTGCTGATTGGTAAGAATAGGACAAAATAAATAGTGTCATAAGAAATATTTATAATTGTGGATATGGAGGAATTCAGCCTGACAGCACTGATGATGGTGGCTCTGTTTTATCCAACATCACGTAGACTTCTGATTGGTATGAAAGCAGCTTCTCACTTGATTAAAGCCACAGCAGAAGATGCTGAGGTAAAACTTTGTTGAATCTGTAACCCCACCTCAGATAAGGGCTCTAGTCTTATGGCATTAGTACTTCAATTAATATTGCAGACTGAGCCTGCTATCACAAGGCTGTTTTGAACAGATTGTTCAAAGAAAAACTTCTCAATTAAGTACTGTGTTATGTTCCCCATCCCCCGAGTGCCAAATCCTTCTTTGATAGCACCCTCTCCTGTGTGATACACTGGTTTGCAGCTCCCTCTCCCAGGTTTAATGCAGTATAGAGAAGTGGAAGGATTTTTTTTTTCCCCTCACTTAAAATACCACCAGTACTAGTGTGGAGCTTTAATCCCAAAGAACAGAAGTCTCCAGGGTGATGCAGGAGTGCCCTGTCTGCACTTATCTGCTTGCAGGAGGTGCTCACACTGTCCTAAGGTACATTCTCTTTGTCAGGGTCACTGCTGCTGACCAGCTTTTTTTATAGAGGACTCAGAGTTTCAGAAATATATTTTTGTAGACAATGACTAAACTGTGAAATGTTTAAAAAATAAAGCATGTAAACAAAAACTTACAGCATTGTCCCCTGTACAGATGTTTTTCTCACTTCAGTTCTCTCTTGACTCATTAGAAAATGTTTGATTATTTCTTGGATATATTTTAATAAAGTTCTGCGAAGAATGTGGCTGCTGTTTGTGGAGGGGTAGCCTGAAATGCAATTTATTTTGAAGGGGAGGGTGGAAAATCCGTACAGGTAAGGGGCAGCCTGAGTCCCACTTTCTTTCTCAAATTAGGCGAGTCACATCTTCCCCGTCACACTCTTGACCCATCGCTCTGGCAAGTGACGTTCTTGCATTGACTGTCACTTGGACTGGAGTGTGCTGCATGGAAAGCAGACCCCTTACTGCTTATGAGCCAACGTTGGAGGTAGCCTGGAGCTTGTCTTAGCCCATGACTTAGGACAATTCAATGTTGGGGTGAGTGTTTTTGCAGCCTGCTAAGCCTGCATCCACAGTACTTTACTGTCTAAAGGTAAACTAGTATTTGAAATTAATACATAGCAGAGTTAGTCTGGGAAACTTTCTACTCTAAGGTACAATAAAAGCCCAGGGCAGTAGAATTTTAGAATGGTTAATATTTATGTAGTTATGGGAATATAAATTTAATTCATGTTATAGGACCTACATCCTTTGTGTAAATCGTTAAGATAAGTTTGGAAGCCTCTCCCCTTCTTTGCAGGTTACACTACTCTTTCTCTGCAGCGATGGAGGAAGCATCCCTGTCCCAGCGGAAGGTCTGCCTGTCGTCTAGCATTAAAGGAAAGAGTCGCAGGAATCGCCTCTGCTGTCACGTAGAATCTGCTCCTGGCTCCGTTGCAGCGCCGGCCCCCGGCACAGCGCGTTACCGGGGCGGCCTGGGCGCCCACGGCCCGGAGCGACCCCGGGGCGGCCGCGGCGCCGCCGCCCGCCGCGCGCTCGGCCCTCAGCGCGGCCCCGCCCCGCCGCCGCTGGCGCTGGCGCCGCGCGGGGCACGCCGGGCCGGAGGAGGCGGCGCGGCGCGGGGCACGCCGGGCCGGGGGCGGGCGGCGCTCGGAGGCCCAGCGCGGGGCAGGCGCCTGCTCGCTCGGCTTCTCAGGACGGCGGCGGCCGTCGGGCTCGGCCGGCTGCGGAGGCTCCTGCCCGGCGGCGATGGCGGACGCGGCGGCCTCCCCCGTGGGGAAGCGGCTCCTGCTGCTGCTGGCGGCGGGGCCGGGCGAGGGCGAGGCGGCAGGGCCGGAGCCGGGGCCTGCGCTGCCCTCCCGGGCCTGGCGGAGCGGCACGGTGCGGGCCATGAGCGGAGCCGTTCCCCAGGACCTGGCGGTGAGGCACGGGGACAGAACGAGACGCGACGGAGGGCGGGCTGGGGCCGGGCCGCCCGCGTGGGCCGCGGGCCTCCCGCCCCTGGCTCGGGGCGACCTGGGCAGGGCTGCGGGCGAGACGGCGCGGGGGGCCGCGGGGCGCCCCCCGCTGGGCGGGCGGCGTCCGCTGCGGGCGGGCGGGAGCGGCGGAGCGGGGCTGGAGCGGGCGCGGAGCCGCGCGCAGCTCGCGGGCCCTCGGGGCGGCCGGGCCGCCGCAAGCGAGGTGGAGAACGAAACTCCCCCTTCGGGGCCCGGGCCGGGCCGCGGCGGCCGTTCTCAGCCGCGGCGCGTTGTGTAACGTGTTTACGGGCCTCTGTGTGTTCTCGGCCGGCCTGCGGCAGGGCTGGCGGGAGCGAAGAGCCCGCGGACGCGCCTGTCTGCCGTTCCCCTTCGCACGCGTTTGCTTCTCAAGGGCTCTTAGGGAAGCTCGGTGGGAGGCCTCCTTGTAACAGCGAAGTACTGACTTGTGGCTGGGGCATGCAGGCCTGTGTTGGCAAAGCGTCACATTAGCTCTGTAGGATTAGAGTTTTGAAAAGTTTTATTGTTACTGCAGTAAGATTTTAGGTTATCTGTAGGGTGCTGGTTCAAAGTATTTACTTGATGTCTTAAAGTGGTGCTGCTTTCCTTGGTCTTGCTTTAAAGCAAGAGGGGTTTTTGTTTGTTTAGTTTTGTTTTTGTGCTCTAGTGGTCACAAGGATGAATTCAGAGAAGTCCGTGCCCCTTTCTAAAGAGGCCAGGCTGGACCCGAACACCAGGTGCTCTCAGTAGGAAGCCGTGTGCCGCCCTTCGCTTTGCGAGCCCTGCTCGTGTGGCCCCCATCTCTGCACCGGGGAGTGTGGATACACCTTAGCTGCTCCCTGTTGGTGTCAGGGGGAAATAGACACACAAAAGGGGGATCATTAGGCAGAAATTGAGAGCTGTGTTTGAGGCCCCATTTGAAAGATGAAAGTTTATCCAAGCTAAGGACTGATCTGGAGAGCTGCTCCTGTAGCAGACTGTATTAGGTGTGTTTGTTGGTGTCCTGGCATTACAGTATCATCTCCTCAACACGAGCGGGTTGAAATGGATTTCTGGTATGCCTAATTCTATGACTATTGTAGCGAAACTGGGGGAGCGTTGCCTTTACTTGTGGATTTTTGCCCAGCAAACAGCAGTCATTTGTTTCCTGGTTAGTCATCACTGTCCAACCGCTTGAAAGTTGTGAGACTACGTAAGAAAGCAAAGAACGCGCTCTGTGCTTGGTGGTGCATGGGAAATAAATATTTTGAGAATTCATAACTTTTATTAGAATCACTGCACTTCTTAACTCCTTTTGTTAATTATCTGCTTAGCACAGTTTGTGTTGCAGTTGTGCAATGCCTGTCCAGGGATTCTTGAGTGTGACCTGTGTTTTTTTTTTTTTAAAAAAAAAACCCTGAATGCATAATTTCCGGAATTCTGTAATGTGGAATTTTTAATGTTGTTACAGAGCCTTCATGCACAGTGAGCACTTATTTGACAAAACTAACTATGTCCTATCAAGAAAAGTCTTTTTTTTTTTTTTTTTTTTTTTTTTTTTCAAATTTGTTCGGCCAGGATTAGTGAGGATTTGGCACCACGTAGGGAACCCCAGTTTAAGGAATTACAGATCTAAGGTAAAGTAATAATGTGAGCTGTGTCTGAAGAAGGTTAGAAATAGTTTATCTGACTCTTTTAATTACTTAAGCCTGTGCTTTCTCACAGTGCTCTGTAGAGATGGTTTCGTTGTGCACCACGTAGTCTGGTTGGTGATAGGCCTTTAGCAAGGTGAAACTGGCTGGAAATCTTCACCTTTCAAGGGAAAACACTGGGGGATAGATATGGAGCTTTACGTACTTCAAAAATCCTCTAAACTGTCTTCTCACTTTGAGAAAATGTTCTCGAAGTGAGAAAATGTGGAGTAGTCTAATTATGGTTCATCCACAAAAATACAATGATCTACCCTATTTGATCCATCTTCAGAGCACCTGGAAATACAGAGGAGAATCTGCCCTGCTGTTAGAGAGCAGCCTTGTGTCTTCTAAATAGAAACAGATCCTACTCCTTCTCCCATATGGTTATTAGGACAGAGTTATAAAGACCTATCAAGGTTTAAAGCTCGTTGTGATCATCATTGCACTGGAAAAGCACATTACAGATTAATGGCAAAATAGCTCAATGTGAAAGGTACCTGGCAATATTGCTTTTGCTTATGTGCAAGTCAGGGATGCAAGAGGATTACTTTCATGAGTAGACAGGCTGTGCAATTACCTTATGCCCTAGACTTCCTAAATGTGCTGTAAGTTTTGAACTTTTTTTTTTCTTTTGAAATGACCAGAATATATTTATTGGAGCAGATGGATATTTTTCTATCCTTATGGATTATGAGTCATGTCTGACATAAGGTCTTTTTTTTTTTCAGTCACTGAGCTTTACGTACCTCATGCAATACTCTACACCTAGAATTTGATATGCTCCAAAGTGTTTGTAGACCATGCTATATGTTTTTGCTCCATATCTTTTTCTTCAGTAAGGTTTATTCTTAGCAGTTATTTGGATCATGAACTAAGCTCAATTCCGATTGCGACTTCACTTAGCAGACACCAAAAGGTTTGAGTTAGACCATAGATATCAGGGTATTTCAACCAACTTCTCCAACTAGGTCACGCTGGAAAATTGTGTTATATCCTCTGATGAGTGTATGTTTGTGGATGAGTGATGCTGAAATGGTCTAGAGCTGCACATGCTCTCGATGGCTTTGAGATACTACTTGAAAATAGTGAAGCATGGAGAAGCCATGAGCGCGTGCCCTGTGTGGGGCCGGGTGTCTGCAGGGTCTTGCCAGCTGCAGGCATCTGCTGGCTGCAGCATTTCAGTGCTCTGATTGGAACTTGCAAACTCCTCTTTCAACATACCCTGCACGAGGAAGTCTCTGCAAGTGAGGAGCTGAAACTGGGACATTCTGGAAGTGGTGAGAAGGCTTGCAGAGAGCTAGGACTATGTGTGTGGGATATCCAAACTGCTTCCTTTGCCACTGCTTTCACCTTCACTTCCTTCAGTCCCTCAGTTATGATCCTGCTTCAGAATTCAGGATCCTGTCAGCAAGACACTGGATGGGTTTGTGTCTTGGGAGGGAATGTGAGGGGAAGGGACCGCAGAAAGTGGTTCTGTCTTTACCTCCCTTTCGAAGCAGCAACAGCTGTTGCAGTTGAAGGCCAAATTCTAGGCTGGATGGATTTGGTCAGGTCCATAGGGTATTTCTTCAATATTTGTTATTATAAAATAAATATTTTAGAGCAAACAGGATGTTGAGGGGTTTTTTTTTTTTGGGTAATAAATTTTATTTGCTTTGCAAATAAGATACAGCTCTTTGAAGGATAGTTGACTGCAAAGCAACAAAGGCATGTTTGCTCTACTTGTTTTATGGTTCCTTTTTTTTTGTGATGGCCCAGGTACAAAGTAGCGAATGCTTATTATGTCACAGTTTTTCTTGTTGGCCTTTCTTATGTGAGAAAGATGACAACTTTGAAACATTTCAGTTTTCCCAATGTCTTTTGCAACCCCATTCATTACCTTTTTCAGAGCTTAAAAGGGACAGGCTTATGCTACTGTAGTGCAGGGAACAGGACTCATGTAAATGCATCAAATACATCTATAGTTGTGGATTATGTAAGTATGTTTGCATGTTTTATTAAGAAAAAAAGGAAACTTTGTCTGCTTTGGTGATATCGTTGCAGTAGAGGAAGGTTGGCAGGGGTCTCAGAAGGATTCTTGGTAGATCTGAGGTGGACGCACATTGTAGAGGAGGCGTGGCATGGAAACTTGGCTAGCTGTCCTTCCTGTCCGGTGTCCCCCCTGGCAGGATGTCCCCCGCTCCCCCGGGGGGCAGGTCACAGCAGGTCTCAGCAATGACGTTATCGGGGCTGGCATGCGAAGGGTGCTTGTCCGCGCGTGGCTGTGGGGCAACAGGAGTCATGACATTTGTGTGACAGTGTGCGGTGGGTGGTACTCGTTAGCCTGTTAAAATGCATGCACAATGCTGACTGTGTCCGTGGGGTTTTTAACCCTGCTGCCTTCCACATGTCTATTCATCAAGGCATTCTGGGTTCCTGTTACCCTGCCTAAGGAAAAGGTTTTGTTGTTGTTTTATTTTACTTGAGGATATTTCTTGAAGTTCCTTGACACCAGCTAGCAAATACTGTATGTGTGCAGGAGTTTACATTGAACCGTTTTTTCCTGGGGGTTACGTTTTGGTACTCCGTGTGTGCTCACTTGCATACATGCAGTGCTCGGCATACTCCAGGAAGTGTCAGATTTCTGATTGTGAGCTATGCCGATCTGTGTGTGTGCGCAGTTGTTTTCTGGTGGACATGGACAGAATGAATATGGAGACATCCATGTAGAATTTTGAGCTGTATGTTGAGAAGACAATTTTCAGGCAGACGGATACCTGATACAGAGAAATGCTGCCTTTAGTACAGGAAACAGAATATTTTACCTTTATTGCAGTAAAAGGTCAGCTGTAAGAAATGAGATGAAAGGTCCCCCAAGTGTGCCTTCACCTCTTCCCTGGCTCATCTTGCCTTTCAATGGTTGTAAGTTATGTCCACACACTGCTATGAAAGGAATCAAAGTCCTTCCACCATTAATGGACTACAAGCTATATAATTTCTGGAATGGAGCTTAGCTGGAAAAATATACAGGGCATGACTGCTATGTATTTGCATCAGTTGAAGGGCAGTAAAATAACTTCTTTCTCATGTGGTAGTTGGTGCTCTCTAGAGCTACCTGATACTCAGTTGACCTTGGAGGTTGGTCTGTTCTTTCTCCTGCTTGCTGTGAGTTACATCAGAATCAAAGTTTCAGTCCAGTTTCCCTAGTTCAGAGCTGGTGATCCACATTTGTCTCTGGAGAGCTGCTGCTCAAATAGACTTACTGCTAAAAATGCTTACTTGGGGGTCTCTTCATAGAGTAGAACAATCTTAATATTTGTATCTGTAAGTTCTGTAGTGATATAAACATATGAGGAATCATAGGATTATTGCATGTTAAGTTAATATAGCATATTCAGATGCAGTTCTTGCAAGTGAGTGGTGGCATGTTACTATTAAGTACTGCAAAATGTCCGCAAGAAGCTCTTCAAAGGTAAAAGGTTTGTTCTGCAAATGCAAACACTTTAAAGAAGCTGAATGTTTTAGGTGCAAGAAATTTAGAGGGTTCACCAAAATTGTTTTGGCTGCTTATTGCTGACATTCAATACTTAAATAAATAAGAGAAAAAGGCTAGAAAAATTATATATATATATACATATATATATACACACACACACACACACACACTTTATCAAAACCTTAGGGTTTTTTCCCATCATTTGCATAACATAGTGTGTTTTTCTTCTGACACTTTATCTTCTCGAGTGGACAGTGTATGTACTAGGTTTGCTTTTTCCTAAATAAGTTATCATAAACTGGCAAAGTAGAAACCATATGTTTTGTGGTCTGTTTCATAAATATATAGCCACTTCGTTTAGCTGATTTTTAATTATGGCTACAGAAAGCAGGAGACTCTAAGAACTATATAAATAGAGTAAAATTTAACAAGAAGAATACAAATATATATAATCGTAATTGAGATGTGTGTCCTGACATATTTGTTGATTTTTTTTTTTAAGGCAATTGTATGTGTCACGCCTAGGAAAAAAAAAAAAGACCAAATCATTAATTTGTAATGGCAATAATTCAGCACTAGCATTAATGGGAAGCTTTTTGAGTTATAGACGTGGAACTTGGATTGATTGCATTGCTCAAGTGGTAGCAGAAAGTCTGATTTCTCTAATGGCTATACTGAGGTTTTTGTTTTTCCTTCCTTTTTTTTTTTTTTTTTTTTTTTTTTTAAAAAGTTTATGGCCAGGATTACAGTACAGTGCCTGCTCCAGGAATTCCTAGGAATACCAGTATTTGCTTACTCTTTCTGTCCGACTCTGTCAGTAGAAGACCAGCTGTTCGGTACCAAGTGAAAATATGTGGACTTCTTTATATGGAACAACTTCTACTTTAAAAGCAAGCATCTATAGCAGGAAGTTGGGAAGTGAGGTGTGTGTTTGTTGTTGTTTTGCTTTGTTTTTCCTGAGATACTACAGTCTTACATTTCTCTGCTTAAATGATAGTCCATTTTCTGAATGTTTTAGATGAAGGAGAGGTTGGCCAGTGTTTTAACCAAACAACAGCTTCAAGAAATCTGTTTTGTATTTTTATTTAAGGTACAAGACCTTCATTTTTTTCTATAGTAGAACTAACTACATTCTGCATGTGATATGCATGCGCATATTCCTTTGGAGTGCTCAGTACCTGTTTTATTTTGGCCGTTTTCCTTCCTTGTTTCAGTGAATTCCTTGATTTTTTAATTCGACTGACCATTCTTTTATTTTTTTTCTTCAAGGTTGATATCACAATCACCCACGTTTCTAGAATTTATTTTCATGTGCGTGCTTTGGTTGCTTCATGATGCTACCAGTTGTCTTTTTTTTTTTTTAATAACAGACCTTTCATGTCTTTAACCTGCTTCCAAGCTGACTGTTTCTGTATAACCACATCATGTTCTAGTAGAAATGCTTGTAAAAAAGCAAAGTAAAAGAGGTAGGCATTAAAAAAAAAAAAAAAAAGACTTGCAGAGTTGTAGGGTTTTATTTATTCCAAAGGGGGTCTGTTTCTGTCTGTGCCTCAGGAAGGGCCCTTGTTGCAGGAAGTTGCTATAGGAGTGCAGACATATTCTGAGCAAAGATTCTAGAAAGCGATGCATACACCACAATTACCAAAGCATTTTGCAGCACAAGGGATGCTAAATAACTGATGTGAGATAGAACTTACGTAAAGTGGTCCTGTGTCTAGTAGGTGAGGCATTGCAGGTTTTGAAATGATCACTCTTGCAAGCTCACCTTAATCAGGAAGCTGCAGGGCAATGAGTTTGCTGAGCTTAAGTTGATGTTTGTTAACAGGAACCTGACACAGTCTCTTCTGGTTTGATGTGGATCCAGACTCTCCAAATCGGTTCATATCTGGAAATCCTCAGTTGTTTGACTGCTATCATGAATCCTAGTGGATAAACCGTGCGCTACAGAATATAGGAGAGATGATAGTCCAGTGTTTATGTTGATACTCAGCATGTGTAAGAAAAGGACTCATCAGTGAGGACTCCAGGGCAAAAGTTCAGTTTGATCTCAAGTCACTGTAATAGCCAGCTACTTTCAAAAGGAAGTAATCACCCTTCCCATCTCTTGTGTGAGATGTTTCAGTGGACTGTAGTGAACTTGCTTGGGTAAAAAAATTGGCGGAAAGCTAACGGTTCTGGGATTGTCTATTAGATCTTTTTCAAACTTTTAACTGTGGCTTTTTTTCATTTGTTCCTGTTTCCGCTTGAAATTTCTGTCACTTCTTAAATCTTGCAATGTTTATTTTCTTCTCTTTTATTCTAAAGTCAAAAAAGGGAGGGAAAACTGTCTTGTCCCCAAAGTGTCAAATGAACTGAATAAACATTTTTTTCAGATGTGATTATTTGTAGGCACTCTAAGATCTGAACTGTACTGTAGAGGATGCCATATGTTCTGTGCTATCAGAGCATATGCAGTCAGTGTATATGATCGTAATGTCTGTGCAGAGAGATCTAAGTTTAACAAGTTATTTTGATTCAGTAGCTATATGAAGTGGGAAGAATTTTACAACTGATTATTGCTCTGTTGAGTCAGACAGCTTCTTTGCATAAAGAACATTTCAGAAAGGCAACCGGTACTGATTTGGTTCTCCATCTCATATTGTCTTCTCTCTCTTTTTAATCTTGTTCCGTAAGTGGTTGTCTCGGAATAGCAGTAATACATTTTCTCCCCTCCTACCCTGAGCAGGTAGGACTGCACTGTTATTTCCACTGTTTACTTTGGAGATTTTTAAATAGGCTGCCAGTTTTATCACTGGTGATGTGTCTTGGTCACTGATACATCAAAACTAAATAA
This sequence comes from Tinamus guttatus, assembly GCF_059628265.1. NCBI lineage: Eukaryota > Metazoa > Chordata > Aves > Tinamiformes > Tinamidae > Tinamus > Tinamus guttatus. Next base: position 1,679,899 of record NW_028288541.1, on the reverse strand, counting down.
TATTGGACTAAATTCCAGTTCTTGTTGAGATGTGCATAAAATGTTTCGCCCTCAATGCTAGGTTAACAGATTTTAATGCCTTTAACCCATATTTCCTATTTTGTCTGTACAGTACTGTGTAGCACTAATATTTCACAGAAATATTGTGAAAACATGTACTTTTTTTTTTTCTAATTTGAGGTAGACCTGTCGCCTACATAGTTGTATTTTCGTTCTCATGCTGTGGATCCTTTTATTTTGGCCAGAACTGCTGTTAGGTTCCCTCTGCAATTGGATTCCTGTTTTGCTTTAGAAAAGATGGAGATTAAAACATTTGGATTGAAAATTATCTTTTTTGATCATTTATTAACAGCTTGCTACCCCTCATTAGATAATAGCCTTAATAATGTTAAGATTTCTCTTTTTTTTCTTGTATATTTAAATACTTCTACTTATGCTGATCTTGGCAAAGACTTTTTTTCCTTTATTATTAGTATGCATTGCTAGCATAGAAAGGTGCTAAGGATTTTAAAAGAAAAAGAGTATATTTTCTAAATTTATAAATATTTACTGTCTTTACTTTATATCTTAATCTGTATCAGCCTTTAAGTACAGTGTAGTTGTTCTCTCCAATAATTACGTTTTCTGAAGCTTTTGTAGGGGCTTGAGGGTGGGGGAAGAAGAATTCCTAAATGTAAGTTATTTCAAATGAAAAATTTTCTTTTTTGTTTGTTTGCCTTTTTTTTTTTTTGGTTAAGCGCCTATCATTTGTGTTTCAGATAGGAACTTTCTTTATTTGCTTCTAAGAATTAGAGTTTAGGCGTGATTATTGGTTTGGGAGATGATGGTTTTCTGGGCGTAAGAGTTGTATTCATCTTTTTCTGCCAAACAATTCCAAAGCAATACTGTGGTTACATTATATATTAGAAAACTGCTGTAGTTTAATTTTTTTTTAAAGTATAATAATAGCTGCATGAGACCTTGGGTGCATCTCCCAGAATAAAATCTCAGTATCTACCTTTCTTTTTATTCTCTCTCACATGTTGACAGCATAATTCTACTTGTTAATGAGTAAGTGGTCGTGGACCAACTTGTTACCTAGTTTTATTTGGTAGTCTGCAACAAATTCCTACCAATGCCTCCTTTCTGGGCATAAGTACTATTATTCCAATTTACAGATGGGGAAACTCAGCCAGTGAGACTAAATGGCTTGACCAAGGTCATGCAGGAAGCCTCTGATGGAGCAGGGAATTGAACCTGGGTCTCTGGCTACTCTCTAGCAACTGATGGACCATCCTTCCTTTCAAAACTAGGTAAAATTTAAGACCATTTTAAGGGATTATTTTTAAACTTGGATTTTTTTTTATGCCATCTTCTGCTTTTTTAATATATAAAATCCTAAAATGTAAAGGTTTTCTTATGTTTTTCCTTAGATGGCATCTACTGTAGATCTTTGTGCAAATTCTAATGAAATAAGCTCCAGCAGTTTTTCTGTTACAAATCATGTTTGGGCTATGTGTATCATGTGACAAAAAAGACAGGTATATCTGTCTTATCTAAACTTTGTTCCTCTTATTGCTACCACTTTTGTAGTGGAATGGATTTTGGAAAACAACTTTGGAGGAAGTTCCCATCTGAAGAAGCCTATATAGTTTACTAGGGTGTATTACAGTCTGAATGTTAATATAACTGGGTAGACAAGAAAGCATGTTCTAGAGAGATGCTTCAGGCTGTCAGATAGAAATCTATCTTATGTCAGATTGAAAGCAGAGCAGTGGGTGGAGGGGGAGAGGGGAGATGTCAAAAAGCAAAGTTGTGGGAGTGTTGGGAGAATGTTTGTATACCTTCTACCATTTATGTTTCAAGAAAATTGCAGATGAAAAAATCTAAAAATCATTATTATTTGTAGTAGGATATTGCTTAAGGAATGCTTTCTCTTTCCCTGTAGGAGGACTTGGAAGTCTTGTAGGTGCATTTTGTCTAAGCAGCATCAGTTATTTCTCTTGATAAGGACATGTTCACACAAACTGTTTAAGCATTGGTATTAACAAAGCCCTTTTGCTATTGTTATGAACAGCTCGTCTAACTGGATTGTGAGCAGAGTTAGGAGAGTCAAGAGAAGATGTTGTCTGGAGAGGTGACTGTATGAATTATGAGACCACTCATACATCTGAGATGTAACTTTTCTAGCAATAACTGTTCTAATGTAGCCAGGGCTTTCGTATCCAGACCTTTCCTTTTTGACACAGAGTTATGGTTTTTAAAAGGAGTTTGAGAAATAACAGAAACTTTTTGTTATAATGCAGCAGTTTTCCTCAAGGATTCTGGCTTTTTCAACAAAGTTGTTTTTTTCAAATGTATAATATTGCTGTTTACCACTTCACATATCAAAAGCAAATGTTCTATTCTCGTATCTGTCTTGTCTGTCCTTATTTTCTTTGATTTTTTTTTTTTTTCCTGTCAGGATTCCCTTAGCTTTTATATATATGTATATATATGTATGTGTATGTATACGTGTGTGTGTGTGTGTATATATATATATATATAAAATTTTTTTTGCTTGCTTCCCCACCCCCCACCAGAATCTAAGCATATTGGGCGTCAATTCCTGAATATAGCTGTAACTATTTCCTGTAGTCGTACAAAGCAGTATATGTGCAAACATTCCTAGTTTTCTGTGCAAGTCAGCTTCTGCTTCCATCTTCACACTTAGAGTACTGCAGATCCTGGAAACAGAAAGTGAGAACATACCTGTTTGGCTTGTAAGTTTTCTGCCTTTTTGTTGCTCTGTGGTCTGCTTGAACCTACTGAGGTATTTTTTTTTCCCAATGTAACACTCAATATTGCATGACTACCCTGTGTATCCATATGTGGAAAAATACTCTGCTTGGTATTGGTTTAGAATTGATAATACCTAAATAGTTGTAAATGAAAGTTTGGCAAAACTTACTTGCTTACATTGAATATGCAAAAATGAAAGAAAACTTAGTATTGGTATGTATCCAGTGTCTGCATGTAAGATAAACTTGCCATATCTTCTGCTGTTTTGCAGCAGTGAGAGAAGGGCATCATATGACTGCGCTGAAAAAATCTTTTTTTTTTTTTTTTTCCCCTTTGATGCAGTCATGGGCCTGTGGATTCAGAAAGGAAAACTTAAAGGTTTGTTTTCTGAGTGAAGTAACAGCAAGTATTGCTGCTGCTTTGCTTATGACAGGTGTCCCAATATCTAATGCACACCTTACAAAAACATGGAAGGTCCATCTTGAAGTCCATCATAGACTTTTTTTTTTTTTTTTTAAACAAGAAGTGAACTTAAATTTGCAACTAAAAGGACTGTTCCACTGCAGCGATTCATAGAAGTGTGAGGTTAGGACTGGAAGAAATTTCAGACAGGTCTTGTTTCATGTATGTTACAAGGTAAACTTACTTGCATAATCTTTTATGAAGTAATACATTGAAAATAGACTTAGTAGGAATTCGTTTTCTTTGGAGAGAAGGAAAAAGTACACTTTATTGCTCCTTTGAATTTCTGTGCTTTTTAGTATCTTTCACAACTATTTCAAGGGATATTCCAGTGAGAAGTCTCTTCTGGTTTGATCAAATCTCCACTCCTTTTTATTCAGTTCTTGGATAGCTTACAAAAGGCATATGCGCCAGAGTTGACATCACATAGGTCTTTTTGACAATTTTCTGTATGAATTTCACAGTATGAGTGTCGTAACAATATATAAAAGCACATCTTTCCATTTCATTTATTGTACACGACAGTCCTCTCTTTATATACCACATTCTACTGCCGAAGTAATGTAGGTACATTATCAAGAAAGATGTGTGGGCCAATAAGGCAGGAAAGGCATTCAGACCAGTTTCCACTGTGTTGCTGAGGCTGAGTTTGAGGAAAGATGTCTTGAAAAGCCCTGTCGCCTTTCTCTGGAGGACAGTTTAAACAGTAATGAAGTTCATGAATTCAGCAGGAAGCTGCTTTGTAGTCCTGCCTGTCTGGGGGGAGGGATGAAGAGGTACGAATGATCTCTAATGCCCCTTTTAAGAAGGATTTCTGCTTGAGCAGAGAGCTGTCTGGCTGCCACTTTCAGTGATTGTGTAATTGTTGTCAAAGTCTATATTTCAACTATCCAGTTTGTTTCTTAATTAATTAGTGATAGTTTGTGTAATATGCAAGTTGTCTAAGTAAAAGTTTGAAACATTGCTGTGTTTTAACACTTAATAACTCCTACTGTTAGAGGGGAATGAGGCTTTGTAACCTATGTTCGTGCTCCTAGCATTTTTGTGGCTTTAACATTTGTCTTCTTATGGTATGAAGAGGATGCTGAGAGTTGTAATTCAAAATTGAACATGGTTTGAATTGTCACACTGAAAATATCTCACAAAATATCTAGCGAGTATTTATGGATAATATAATTTATCATCAGAAATACTAACATTTGGTCGGGGAATTTAGTGATGTACAAGGCAACAGAGAGGTTCTTACTTAGAGAAGGCTTCATGGACAGAACTTTCTCAAAGGAGTGTGAGTTACAATGCTGTCCATAATGAGACTAGCCTTCTGTTGGAATATTGGGTAGAAGTGTTTAAAATCTCTAAAATTCCTTATGAGAGGTTTGCTTTGGGTCATCCGTTATATTTTGGAGTAAATGGGTTTCATGTCCTTAATCTTGTATGGGAAAAGCAGGATTTGGAGCTAATGGATTTGTGGTGGTGGTGGTGGGTTTTTTGTTTTTCAGCCAGAGCTGCTCTCTCTCTATTCCTGAGGGTTATCAGAAGTTTTTTTCTACTTAGTGACTGAAACAAGAGTATAAATACTTTTTCTCTTTTTCTATCCTCAGATCTTTGTGGAATTTGATGGCTGTAACTGGAAGCAACATGCCTGGGTGAAAGTCCATGCTGAAGAAGTTATAGTATTGTTGCTGGAAGGGTCTTTGGTTTGGGCACCTCGAAGTGAACCAGTTATGCTTCAAGGGACTCGAGTCTCTCTGACGCAATGGCCAGCACTGGTGAGTATTCAGCCATAAATCTTTGTGTGCTCTAAGATTCTCACCACCGGCCGTACTTAGAAACATAGGACTTTGAAATCCAAAAGACTGACATTATATAGATACCACAAAAGAAATTTGTGGGTAGGTCTTCTTTTGATTGTTAAATAGGAGAGCAGGGAGCTGTAAGTTGCAGTGTTGGGTCTCTGAAGAAAATGTGGTGCATACTTGGAAAGATTGAGTTGTGTCAGAACCTACTGGAAGACTGTTAGAAGCAAATATGGGTTCATAGACTTTTGGAAAAGTGTTTCCATCCCCAGTAGTGTGAAAAACCATCTGAGTGCTCAAACTTTCACTCAGCTCTTTCAGCCCTACTCAGATAACTGCATGGGAATACTGATTGGGTTAACTAAAGAAGCAAGTGTGCATATATAAAATGTGAAGAATTTTGAGAAAAGAGCTGCTTACCATTATGAAGGTGTCTTTTTTGAGATATCACCTCTCTGTGTTCACCCTGTATTGCCTCTAATTTCTTCAAGTCCTGGTCAACTCTAGGAGATCCAGTTTTAGATGAACTGAGAACATAAATATGCAATGCCATTTTTGTTTGTATAGACAGGTACAGGAGAATAGGGTGCAAACAAGCTTCATGAGAGCTGTTAGAGCAAAAATGTCATAAATACTTGTGTGTTAAAAAGTTGTTAGTATCAGCATGAGATGCAGAAAGTAAATTCCAAAGGTTCCAGTCTTCAGCAGCAACTTACAAGATTATAATTCTGACTCTGCTAGGCATTTTTCCATGAGTAATTTATCCTTCAGCTTGGATGTCAATACTACACATGATATAAATTTCAGTTTTGCATAAAACAGTAGTAACAAAAAATGCTTCCCTTTATTAACATGCCTGCAGTGATGTTTATTCCTGGACAGAATTCAGGTGTAAAGGTGGTTCTTTCAGAAGATCATATAAATTGTTTCAAACAAAGCTTTTATTATTACCTAAACATCAGAGGATCCTTACTCTATGAAAATTAAATACTATAAAAGGCATTTTTCAGTTCTGCCCTAAGTTCTAAAGGAGTCTATATTCTCTAATATTCCTTTTTCTATTATAGAATGCCACACTTGCAGGAAGTATTGGCTTAGACATAATAAGTCATGATTTGCATTAAAACTCATGGACTTGGGAAGTTCAAGCTGAGAAATTAAACTTTTTATTCTTTGTTATACTTAAATAGCATGTGAAAATAACTCTTTTTGGTCTCTATATATACTTTTTTGTTTTGTTTTTTTTAAATAACTTTAATTGTTGTTGTTCATCCCAGACCTTCACTCCTCTAGTAGATAAGCTGGGTTTAGGCTCTGTGGTCCCAGTGGAGTTTCTTCTGGACAGACATCTACGTTTCCTCTCTGATGCCAGTGGATTACGCTTGTTTCAGGTACTTGAAATATGTTAGCACAATAGCACAAATTTAACTTCAGGCTGTGCTTGTCAGATTTTAATGTTCCACTTTCATATTTTTGTCTTCCTCCTTCCACTGCCCTAGACATTGTGGTTTGTCTTCTTGCCTTTAAAGAAACTTACACGAACTTCCATCAGCATTAAAAGTGTTGTATCTCGTGTTTCATATCAGTCAGCTGGAGAGCTAGTTGTCGAATATCATGCAGCCCATAACTGCAATTGAAGTAGTTCCACGACTGCTTTTGCATGGCTAGCTAGTCCCTTTTTTCTCTTGACATGTTTAGCAATGTTTCCTCCTCCTCCTCCTCCTTTTTCTTCTTCTTTTGGTTTGTCCTTCTCTGAGAGCAGTCCAGGATAAGCTGTAACTCAAAAACTAATTATTCTGTTATGATAAAAGACTCTACTTTTATGTTAAAAGATTTCTTTCTTTGTAGATGGGAACAGAGAGTCAAAATCAGATTCTGCAGGAACAGGCTGCACTAAGAGAGTCTGTCAATACCTTGATCAGTGACCAGAAGCTCCAAGAGATATTTAGTAGAGGTAAGAGTAACTGATTTTCCAGTCCAGAACTTTTGACTGTTGTGAGACTTCTGAATTATGCTGCATTTTGTGGAGAACAGTGGCAGTATGTGTTACGATTTGTCTTGGAAGATCAGCTTTCTGTGGTCTTTCAGAAGTTCTTCACAAGGAACACTATTTCATAACCTACTGAAAAGTAGGTAAAGGAGGAGAACATACAAGTGGCCATGCTCGTGTGTTTGTAGCTTTCTCATTTTAAGTCTTGTAGGTTTGAATTTTTTTAAAGCTTTCATTATGATCTAATGTGGATATTTTGGGAAATATAGGACTGAACTTTAAAGACAGAGAAGAATTTATTTTGTTATCACAAATATGAATTTTGCTTTTTTGACAATTAATACAGTAATTATTTAGGTTCTAAATTTGGTGGGACCATGGATATTGAGCGCAATGTTAGTACCTGGACTGTTACCTGGATTGCATAGTTCTAAGCTTGATTATAGCATCTGGTTGTCAAATAGGGATCTTCTTGTTCATGGGGTAAAATGATTAGCAATTCAGAACTTGGATTCAGGGATCTCATGGCCTCCCTAGAGACAGGCATTGTGTTACATTTGAAAGGGAAACATTTACATATTTCCTAATGGGGACTTGGTGCTTTTTGATTTAAGAAAATATTTACTGATACAAGTGATACGAAGAGAATAGTTCTTATACAGCCATGTAACTTTGGAATTGTCCAATATAGGACAATTCTCCTAGATTCTGAAGCATCTAGGAGTGATTGCATCAGGTACATGCTTATTAGTTTGCATGAATCTTGGTAATCTAATATTAACTTTTTTATTTGGATTTAAGACAAGAGGAAGACTGCATGCTGATGTGGAGACCAGGGATGTGTTGTGGGGGACCCTTTCAGTAGCTTATTTTGATCTTTTATTCAGTTCGCAAATAGAAGAAATGTGAATTTCATCTTTGTAATGTCTTTGTGTTACTACTGTAAAGGTTTACTCTTTTCAGTGGAGTTACATGGCTTGCACAGGATTTGCAGCAGATGCCCCACTGAGAAGCTGTTGCTTTAGGCTCTAATTATATGCATCAAACTATTTTTATTACATGACCCTCAATTGCTATGGCACAAAGCTTGTCTGAAATTATACTTAAAACACTTCTTTTCCAGGTCCTTACAGTGTCCAAGGCCAAAGAGTTAAAGTTTACCAGCCAGAGGATGAAAATAGCTGGCTATGTGGTGTTGTGAGCCATCAAGACCCAATAACTCGTCTTATGGAGGTGTCTATAACTGAGGTAAAAAAAAAAAAAAAAAATAGACAGACAATACTTTGGTTTTCTAAAACACAGCTCCTCAATATTCCATGAAGAGTATCAGCTTTACCACAGCTTGAGCGTTTGCTTTTTAGTTCATTGTTTTAAAGATATGTAGTTATTCACTTTGATGAAAAAAAAAAAACAAAACTTTGTCATTATGATGACTTTACATAAAAAAAATGATAATACACAACTCACTTCATCAAGAGGCAAGAAGAAAGCCTTTGAAAATGGACTCTTTGTAGGGAAAAATTGAAGTAGCTTTCTGGATGGGAAGTGTTCTCATGTACAGAAAACTGGGGTTTGGGAGTATCTCATGCTATGGTCTTTATATGCTTTTTCTCTTAGCTCCTATCTGATGGGCTTTACAGATAGTTTGAAACAAATGTATGGTAGAATATAAAATTCGAGTCTAAAATGTAAAGATTGATGTATTTTAGCTTAGGCTATTTGTTCTTTTTTGAATTCCAGACAGTAAATCTGGTGGGCATGGTAAATAGCACAGAATATCTGTGCAGTATGAGAGTCATTTGGTTTGCTTAATGGGGTTCTGTGGAGTCTGATAGTTTTAACCAGCAACCTGCTCTTGATTTGGGAGACAACTTGGAATTGTCTGGTGGGGTGAGGTGTACATTACTGCGGCAGCAGCAGTGCCCTGTCGGGGCAGGGGAAGGAACTGGGGGTTGTTCCACCAAAGCCTTTTTCTATGTCCGTAGAGTGCATGTGCAGAACGAGTGCACTGCGTGTATAAAGTACTGTTAAGTCAGCCTGACATTCTGGAGAGCCTGGCACTGATGTTGTGGAATATGTGCTCCCAGCATAGGCATGTCAGGAAGCACTCAATTTACCGTCTGAAATAAAAAAGGTAGCATCCATGCACAGCCATAAAAACTGGTTGTTCATTGCTCCTTGCTGCATTCAAGTACCTAACAATTTGAGACCACTTTTTTAGAAGTGATTTTTAATTATCTGCCTTGAATATCCATGATGAGGGCTGTAGCATTAGTTTCTAATCTTACTTTTGGGTGGACACTAGTGGGGAGAGTTAACATGATCTGATGCATTTCCTTTCAGCAATATTTTCCACATCCAGCAGTGTGAATATGCAGAAAGCTCACACAACTCAAATGACATGGAATGAGGAGAATTGTGTTTAATACAATGAATACCTTTAAAGATAAATACAGTACAAATGTATGATAAAACAACAGATGGTATCAAATCTGAAAGCTACTGAAATAGAGAAGGTGCAGAAGGATTAATAATTAAACTTGATAAATTGAAAGGCTTTACAGAGAGCAGAGGAAAAAAGCCAAACGGTAGAGGGGTGACAGGGTAACCTTGTGCTTAAGGTTTCTGTTGATACTCTACATGCTGACTGAAACTTTTTCTTTCTTTCTTTCTTTCCTCCTTAATGCCAATCTGCATAAAAATCAGAGTGGTGAAATAAAGTCAGTGGATCCTCGACTGATACATGTTGTGATGGATAACTCTTCTCCAAATGAGGTGCTCCAACAATTCAAGTCTCTGTATATACATGGTGGAACTTCATAAAGGTCAAATGTTTTAGATGGGAACAACTGAAAACTCATGCTGTGTTCATTGACTGAATTTGAAAACGGAAAATTTTCTTTGTCACTGTGACAGATGGCTATAGGTTTCTTTAAATAATCTATTTTTACTGCTAGTTGAGCATTATCTTACTAAGTTTTGCCTAGATCTTGGTGGATTTTTGGTATTCAAAGTTGTGCTCCATTTCAAAAGACAGTGCTCTGATAAGGGTGTTTCATTCTTGTTACAGCACCATCGTTCTGTGCTTCTCCACTCATCCTTTCTAAAGGATGCTGTCCTTTAGAAGGCCTTTTTAAAAAGAAGGCCTTTCTAAAAGATGCTGTTCAGCTTCCCTGAGGCAGGCTGTATACTAGTGGCATTTTAAGAGAGGTCTTAATGACCTCTCTCTCTCTTCTCTTTTTTTTTTTTTCTTTGCCTTAGCCTAGAACATATACTATTGTCTGCAGCCAAATAGTGGAGATTCTGGCTAGTGGACCAAAAATGTGCAGTTCTAAAGAACTGTGGTGGTTAGACTTGTACAATAAGTAATGTGCAAATAGTTTTCATACGTCAGCAAGCACTACTTTGAAATATGGCTGCATGTTTCCAAAAATCTGCTATGATAAGGTATGTGCTGTAGCAAAATAGCTCATCTCAATAGCTCATTATGGAGATACTGTCCTGGCATGTTAAATCTGTCAAATTGTGTTTAAAAGAAATGTTTCTAAGCTTAGAGCAGTTTGTTAATTGTGCTAACAAATAAAATGTTATTTGAAATGAGAATGAGATATACGTGTCCGTTCTATATAGTAATTGCATGGCTTTGTCTTTTGTAGGGAGGGGCTCTCAAGGCAGCTAAATCATCCAAAGGGAAAAAGAAGAAAGAGAGTCTGGAGGGAAAGGATGGACGAAGGAGGAAAAATGCTTCAGATTCTGGATGTGATCCTGCAATGAAGAAGCTAAAGGAGAAGGGTGAGACAGATAGCAATAGTAGTGACGGAGGCGAGGCAAGCAGAGGTCCTTGGAAAGGAGGCTCCAATAGTGAAAAAGGACTGGATCCAAGGGCCAAACAATTGCCTTCGTTCATTCCTCAGATTAATCGCAATATTCGCTTTGCAACTTACACCAAAGAGAATGGCAGAACACTAGTAGTCCAAGATGAGCCAATTGGTGGAGATGCACCAATATCCTTCACTCCATTTTCCTCTGTGGCTGGGCCAGCACTGTTAGTTGGATCTGCATGTAAAGACGCAGGAAAATCACTGGAACAGGTCAGCCAAAGCACAATGACTTCTGCAACAGCAGTTACGACGACTTCTTCAACGCTGACAACTGTGAGGATCTCTGATACCAGCATGTCAGCAGTTACAGGGCAGGAGAAATTGAAAACTAGCCGATCACAAACTCAGGGAGAGGTGAGTAACTCACAGTCCAGCATACAGGGCAGAAAAAATACATATTTGCAACATATCTTTTGTGATTATATTGCTATTAGAAAAGTGTGTTAACAGGACTGAGAAAACTGTTTCTCTCATGAATCTCTTCCTTCTCACCCCACTGAGAAAAGAGCCCTTCCATTACCTGATGCAAAGAAGAATGTGAGAGAAAAGGATGCTGTTTTGACAAAGGAATTCTAAGACAGCTTTTTATCACTCTTATCTTTATTGAGCCTTAATTTGAGAAATACAATTTATTGCACAGTGCAGCCTTAAAGTAACTAAGCACTGCATTAATGTAATTAATTTGGTAGTGTCACATGGAAGATAATGAACTTAATATTTCGTACATTATCTCAAGAGATAAGCATAAGAATATGCAACAAATTGTACACATAAGGTTTTTTTTAAAAGAAAAAAAAAAGAAAACTTGAGGAATCATGTCCAGATGGATTTTGCATATTTCTGGAGAAGGAGACTCCACATCATTGTCTTTTGCATTTGCCTAATGGAAAGGGGAGAAAGTGAGAGGTTTACCTTTGGGGAGAAAAAATTACTAGATAGTAATATTGAAAGGAAAAATAAAACTGCGGAAAGCGAGAGAGCTTTCTGTTACTGAGACTGCAGAAAGAACCAGAGTGTAGAGAGCAGTTACATATTATATATGTGAATGGTCAAAATTATTTTTATTTGTGGTGCTAACTAAGAACTCCTTAGGTGTGCTGAGAGACTTTGATAAAGTCAATTTATTTTAAATCATTATTAATACTCTGGTCTCAGAATTTGCAGGTAGACCACTGATACAGAAACTAGCACCATTTGAAGTGGTATTTTTCCACAGTTGGGGAAGCGGCAGTGGCAGTGATGAAGAGTTTTATTTAAAAAGAAAATGAAGATAGTTCACAGTTGGTTTCAGACTATCCACTTTGTCATTGTTGCAGTGATGGATCTAGTGAAAACCTGAAAATAAGAAAATTCTTCCATATTTAAAGAGCGTAGCAATTAAGACTTTTGTGCTTAATCTCTTCTGAGTAATCCCCTCAAAGGCACCTCTTCATAGGCATCAACCTGTCAGCAGATGTGGTTTGTGTTGCTCAGGAGCAGTCTGTTTGCTAAGTGCTTTAAGTCCTTTTCTTTATTTAATTACCTTTACAAGCTAAGTTGATTTCCCTAAGTATGCTCACTAGGTAAGAGAAGATAATCAGAGTGATGCTGGGGGAGGAGGAAAAGAAGGGAGGTTTTTGAAAAGTAGTTTGAATTAAGGTTCCTTTCTTGTTGATTTGAATTAAAGCAATCAGTACTTTAAATCACTGACATATTTATGAGACTGTCTTGTCTTACAGTGCATATTTGCTCTCAAATGTGATAAGGCATCAAATGTTCATCTTCTGCATGTGTCTTCAATATGTAAGAGACATTGTTACTTACTAGTTTGATAGCTTGTCAGTTGAAGAAATTAATTAACAGAAACTTTACAGGAAGTTAGTGTAAATATTTCTGCTGAGTTTCTGTTACAGGTGGACTAGTAATGTTATTGTGTAATTAGCTGAACCAGAGTGTTGTTGAATCCAAAGAAGAATCTTTACATTGGCCGTTGCTTTTTAATTTTGTTTCAGAATTCCCGAAACTCGCTTTTGGCTTCTTCTGGGTTTGGAGTCTCTCTCCCAAGCGCTTCCCAATCCTCGAGCTTTGGGAGTGGAAGAAGCCAATCAAATGGAGTGGTGACTCCAGAGAGCAAGCCTTCTGGATTTGCCTTTGGTTGTAGCACTGGACAAGAGACTCAGAAAGATTCTGATCTGTCCAAGAACTTGTTTTTTCAATGCATGTCCCAAAATCTACCTTCCAGTAACTACTTCACAGCCATTTCAGAGAGTTTGGCTGAAGATGCCTCTAGTCGGGATCCATTCAAGCAGTGTACAGAGAATGTGGGTCCTGGGATCTGTAAAGGTAAAGTTGTTCTTTCAACGGACACTAAAGCTGGAACCCAGTCTGGCAGTTCTGTGGAGCGGAAGCTGCCTGCGGAATCTATGCCAACCCTCACTCCCGCCTTTCCCCGAAGCCTTTTGAATACTCGGCCCCCAGATAATCATGAAAACCTGTTTTTACAGCCCCCGAAGCTATCCCGAGAGGAACCCTCAAATCCTTTCCTGGCATTTGCTGAGAAAGCAGAACTTAATCCTTTCAGCAGCTTTGCATCTTCATCTCAGACAGGGGTTTCTACTCCTTCTACACCTGCGGGTCCTAAGGCCACTTCTGGCTGGCCAGAATCACTCACCTCTGCAGACTGTTCTCTAACTAAGAAGAAAACACTGTTTATAACGACTGATTCCTCAAAGATGCTCTCCAGTACTCCAGGTTCAGCGATTGCTGCTGGTATTCAGAGCCCTTCCACTGTGGGGAACGGCCGTTCCAACTCACCGACCAGCAGCCTGACACAGCCTATCGAGATGCCTACGCTTTCCTCCAGCCCAACAGAAGAAAAGCCGTCTGTTGGGCCTGGGCAGCAGGACAATCCTCTTTTAAAAACTTTTTCCAATGTGTTTGGCAGGCACCCATCTGGCTTTTTCTCTTCACAGACAGAGTTTCCACAGGAGAACAAAGCACCATTTGAAGCTGTGAAAAGGTTCTCTCTAGATGAGCGGAGCTTGACATCCAAACAGGACTCAGACTCTAGTACCAATAGTGACCTGTCGGATTTGAGTGACTCTGAAGAGCAGCTCCAGGCCAAGGCTTGTATGAAGGGAATCCCAGAACATTTGATGGCAAAGCTAGGCCCCAATGCAGAACACAATGCTGAACTGCTGCTGGGAAAAGGGAAAGGGAAGCAAGCTCCAAAGGGGCGACCTCGCACGGCTCCTTTAAAAGGTAGTGGCTTCAATGGCAGGTGTCTTGGAAACAAGGAGGGATGGGATCCTTGGATGATAACTTTCTCTATGGGAAACTACATAATACAACTTCTGTGTATGCGCGTGTATTTCAGGACAGAGCTGGTATGTGATGGACTTGAAAATGTAGGAATTTTCTTGTGGGTTTGTTAAGTTTACTGCTGTCCAAGTGTTAATTAAAGGTTACTGGTCACTGACCTGATGCGAGTGGGTTGTAGGTGATGTCCAGTGTATCTGACTCCCATGCGGAGACTGAGAAGAAACAACTATTCCATACCTTTTAATATAGCCCTAATTTAATCAGATGACCCTTCATTTTACAAAGCTTTTTTCTCTAAAATAACCATTGTTTCAGTGGCATGTGGCAGACTGGTAAAAATGTTTCTGCAAGTGCATGATCTTAATGGGCTGATATGGGTGTGACTTTAATGGGAATATATTTTTAAAAGATCTTTGAAAATAATTTTGGAGGCCAGCTAACTAATGGGTTCTTTCTTCTGTCTTATCCCACCTAGTTGGTCAGTCTGTGTTAAAAGATATGAGCAAGGTGAGGAAGCTTAAGCAGTCAGGAGAGCCTTTCCTTCAGGATGGCTCTTGCATCAATGTAGCCCCACATCTGC